>NW_028145860.1:5450000-5925000 GCF_977016875.1 Pavona decussata | reverse complement strand
CAGGCGCTTGCTTTTTCCAACCGGTCCTCAAACAATCTTCAGTGAAAATGACATTTAAAAAATAGGACAATGAATGTAGTTAATGCGGGGAGAAGAGGAAGCGGGGAAACTATTGTTTCATCTAAGAGGCGGATACCATGTGGTATAGAGACACAATACCCTGGTCTTAGGGGTGGACCATTAGAAATCAAGGGAGGGGGGGGTTTAAGAATTTTTCAGTAGGTGAACTTTTTTTTAGTCCGATTTGTCTGCATGTATTTTTTTTTTGGACGTGGAAACTCTACACCTTTTTTTTTTCGACAGAACTTCTTTTAATATTAAAGGCATGCAAAGCTCCGCACAGTTTAATTACAGTACCGCTCAAGTTAACAGTCTCTTTAATTGGAGTCTCGAAATTCGGGTATCGGGATTATCGAGAAAGAAATGAGCTACTAAATGTATCGCACCTCATGACTCGAGAGACGTTTTTTCACTTGTCAAGGAAACTCTGCTTCGTCGTGTTGGTCGATACCGTTCTTTACAGTTGAACGCAAAGGCGAACTTGAAAAGCGTGAGAAGTTCGAAGGCAATATAGTAAAATTGTTTTATATTTCTTCTACATTTGAAATATGGTTCTCCATAAATGAGCAGGAGATCAGATGTAATCTGTTGCATTGTCACTTCTAAAAACATTAATTCATTTAAATGCGTTTAAATGATAGAAGGGCGGGTTATATTCTTGATATGTACAGTAAAACTACTTGACGTTGTGTTTGATATCGTACTTTCGTTCAGTTTACTTGGAGGAATTTCTTTTTTGGCAATTTTCCTTTGCAGAATTTTTTTTCTTTTGGGAATTGTCACCCCCTCCCGTGATTTCTAATGGTCCGTCCCTTAGAGGGAAAGGTGACTGATAAAACGTAAACAAAAAAAGAGAAAATAATATTAAAAAAGCGCAATGGTCTCAGCAATCATTCTATCGCTGTGGCTACTTTAATTTGAACGAGTTTTGAATCTCCTTCAGTACACACATACCCTTGCACGTAAAAGGTATTCAACAATAATCCAAAGTATTTCCGCACTACAGATGTCATTTAATAGTAACTGCAGGTTTCTCATGCTCACAAAAAAAGCAAAGCAACATGCCATACCTCTAAGGCCTTTATTCGATTCACCGATGATGATGATGATGATGATGGTTTTAGGGCTTATCCAGGCATATCTAAGTTTCGCGAGCGCGAAGACAAGCAACGCTTGCGGAGTGGTAGTCACGCAGATTTTCTCCCTCTCGACCCCTTCCGACTGAACTAGACGTCTAAACTAGATGTCTACGGTCTTCGTTGGCTGTAGCCTCCCACGCAGTCGTTTTGAGGGGACTCGGGGAGGAGGTAATACGAGTCCCCTAAAAACGACTGCGTCAAGGAGGCTACCGCCAACGAAAATCGTGGACATCTCGACGGCGCGGGCAGATGGTCAGATTGTTATTTGACTCATGCTTTCAGAATATCAAATTCCATCAATGTACTAAAGACTTTTGTTCTTGGGTCATCGTAGCTTGATCAGGAATATCACCGCTGTTTGTATTCCATCAATGTAAAGTCAGTAAACTTAACTTCATATGTTCAAGCAACAACATCAGATGATCGATAACTTTACTAACATGTGCGCGCGAGGATTAGTTACATTTCACTGTCAGTTTTGTCGTCAGCTAACACCTTCCTGGCTTTGGGACCTGGGTGATTGGAGATATCTTTTTGGCATTCACCCAAAGAAACGCAGGTTGCTGTAATAGTGCGAACTTTGACCGCAACCGGACTCGTCGTCCATCAGGGACGAAAATGAGCACGGAGCCATAAATGCAACCGAAAATATATAGAAACTGCAAAATATGACATCGCGGAAGAAGAAATACAGTTTCTAGTATCGAGCAAACCACTCCAAACCAAGAACGCACATTGCTATTTATAACCATTTGCGTCGTTGTTTATAAATAGCAAGTTTAAAATAGCTATGTACACAGTGATCAGTGAGTGATGGCCATAATATGCCAACAACCTTGGTTATTTTCTGATGCTCTTCTATCCGGATCTGACTGAGAAGGGTGGGCTATTGCTCGCATCAATGGGGATGGTTCATTAAATGCCTATTTTGCAGGTATTGGAACGGTAAGTGCTCATTCTAATATATTATAGCCGTGTAGCTGTTGAAGATTATAACTATTATGGCCAGCCTTGCACTAAAGTGAAACCATGATTTTCTCTACCGGCTCTGATATCTCAGTTCTGTTTATGATATATAGTCTAGGACCTGCAAATTGAAAACACAGATACCTTGTTCCTCAGCTTTTAGAATTCTCGTCTTCTCTTATCCAGCTCAATGTAGTGCCTGTCACGACATTTTATTGACAGTGAAGATGAGATGCATCTTTGACAAACCTAGGATTTATAAAAACTGCAACTTTTGCGCAACTTTTCTGAACCAAAGGCGTTTTTCTCGCAAGTCGATTAGTAATTTAATGAAACATTATCGTCTGTGGTGGGTTTCAGATACACTTTGATATGAAATATTTATTGATTTTGTTTCGTATCTTTTGCATTCTTGACGCTGGCGCACCGAGGAAAGCGTGACATAACACCTGAACGTTTCATTTTTTCGTTTGCGATCGGTGATCATCTACTAGGAATGAAATTAATTTTTATAGGGATGAACCCATTAATACATGAGATTTTGTTTCCGAATAACAGCTTAGTTTTATTCCACCAGAAATGAAACATAAACAATAAATTTATTAACTTGTCCTTGCGTGACCACTGGCATTTTTGAAAAAAATATATTAAAATTCCCTATTTGTTTACTTCCGTCAACGCTTGGATTTTAAATAACCCAAGCTGGATCTTTTATATATTGCAGTACATGAATAGAGCTTTCCTGAAGTATAATACTTGCTACAAATTTCGATGTACCAGGACACGATATTTGTCCGCAAAGTTTCCATAATTTCCAGTGTTAACGAAAATACTGAAAATAGGAATATGCGGACTTTGAAAACTGCATGTAAATAATAATCCTCCAGCAATATTTTCATAAGACCGTATTCTTAGAAGGATGCCTAACTTAACTTCAAAAGATCGTTTACATACGCTAAGCCGTCTTCCTTCGCGAGCGATTTGAAAATGCACCAAATCTCTCGCCAAATTTTAACGCCGGCTGCGACGCGATCACGGCATTTCACATTATGCCGTAATTCTCGAAAACGAAAAATCTTTGGAAAGTTTTAATGTTATTTTCGTAAATAGTTCTCTAAAGGGATTCTTCTGACAAAATATGAGGAAATCCGAAATATCAGTTTTGACCGCGAGTTCTCGATATTCTCAGGCAGCCGCTCTTTAAAAGTATTTGAGAAAACCTTTGCCTGTGAACAGGTTCCAGAGTGGGGTACAGGGCGAGGGCCGTGCGAGCGGGGTTTTGTCTTCGCCCTGTACCCCACTTGGGAGCCTGTTCACAGGCTATTGTGAACTGATTTCAGTTTGCCATTGAGCGCACGGAAGTAGAAAATAGTGAAATTTTCCCCGATATTCTAAGCTGATATCGAGTTGCAAAGAATAGTGAATTGACAGGAACCTGTCCTCCTCGCCAGCCACCAGCTTTTAGCAAAACGCGTTGGTTGATTTTTTTGCTGTCAGTTTGACGTATTGTTCTGCGAGTGCATGCGTGGAAGGCTTGCCAAAACCGCAAAGATCAGTGGCTGAGTTATGTAAGAACCATTAGACTTTTCGCAGCCAGCTTTTTGTCGACTTAAGAACTGATTTGAAGCGGGATTCAGTTTGCTGACAAAAAACTTAAGCTTGACGTGTAATTGAGGAAGTTAGTGCATGTTATATGACTGTTGTCCACGTTTTGTAAGTTTGCGAATTTACAGACTATTCAAATGCAGAGTATTTGAATTTAATCTTCAAGGTAATTGAACTTTTTTTTTTTTTTTTTTTTTTACTTCTTGTGAAATACTTTGTATTTTATAAAACATGTATTTCTATAAATGCTTCGAGAACATTGGAAGCCGTGAAATTTACAATAAAATTTATGGTAGCTTTCTACATTTAAATTTCAGTTCCGATTTTATAGCCGTTATCAAAAATTGAATATCTTTCTGAACAATTAATTCTCGTTTATTAGAGACAATAGATGGATTTATTCGTAAATGAAAATAAAAAAATTAAATGCCAGTTCTTTGTTTGATATTATGCTTGTTTATCGTGAAACATGCAACAAGTAGTAAATAGAATGTAGTTGTGGTGGTCGTTTTGTGTGTTTTTTTGTAGTATCTTGATGACCTATAACTTGTTAGTCTGTTGTTGGAGTCCTACTGCGTGACACTTCGTGTTATACTCCTGGGCACAATTTACCTGTGAGATACATTTTTTCTTTGTTGCTGTTTCTAATACTCTTAATGAGAATCTAACTTTTGCGTTTGTGGATAAAATCCCGAAGTGTGACTCTTCTCGTTCTTGTAATGTGCAGTTGGCCAATCAGAATAGGGTTTTATTGTTGTTGTTGTTCATTGTATTTTGTTTTTGTTTCTTCAATGCCCATAATAAGATGGTTAACTCCCACAGAAATTGACGGGGCATGATTAACATTTCGTACTGTATGGACAGTGATTGTTAGTAACAACGAGGTCCGTATTGATTAAATTGTCATAAATCATCATATACACCTTCATGAGGAGAAAACACCCACGGATTTGAGGTAATTTTTATCTCATTTCTTTTGTACGAGGTATATCTGAGAATCTTTTAAAGTATTACGTGAAAACCAAGATGCCGATTTATCTATTATACTCGCTTGCATCTTTCGGGTTTCAATCGTTTAAGTTATTCTTGATTCGTGTTTACCGTACCTCGCTGATAATGATAAAAAATATATTCTTTTATCAAAATTTATGAGAACTGAAATCAGCGGCGTAGTGTGGTAATTTACTTGAAGATTCTTCGATAAACATTTGTGCTGTAAATTAAACCATTTTGAGGGGGAGAACAATCGTGGCAAAATTTGGAAAAATTGTTATGTAAGCAGAAGGATGAGAGGATTTAACGTTGTACTTTAAGAGTTTGTGTTGCAGAATAACTCACTCTTTCGACTAAATCAATCGCGTGCGGATCTCTTTTATACATACAGAATTAAGGATGTTTGTATGTTGAAATCTATTTCATTTCCCCAACGAACGAAGTGATTCAAATGCAAGCGTTCTTCATTCATTTACTGTTTAAATTTCGTTCGGTCACCCACACATTTTGTGTGCGTTATATGCATCTTGGTGGAATAACTTTTACTCCTTTTGCATTTTCTCTTGGCGGCCGCCATATTAGTGAAACTAACAAGTAACACGTACTCGAAACGAAAGTTTTAAACGGCCGTCTTCATCAAATTTTTAATTTAAAGGGTATACAAAATGTTAATAAATTGGGGCTATAAAATGTTAATTGCATGCATATTTATAATTATTTTTATCTTGGCGATCGACTTTCTTTCGTTTATTGATGAAAGCCTATGAGTTGATGTTTGGTAAAAGAAAAAATTTCTATGTGACCCGCGCCCGAAAAATTAAAGCATAAAGCGCTGCTGGCATGTTAGAGGTGCAGTGTTAATCTGACAGTACATCGCGGAATACTTCTCAATTTAAACAAGGATACATTATTTATGACCATTGAAGTTAACCTCGCACTTTTGAAAGATTTTTTATTTAAAAAAAAACTAACGTTTTAAGAATTGAATCTTGCGTAAACGACCACCCCTGGTTGGGAAAATTGTTGGCTTTCACGAGATCCTTTGTACTTGAGATTCGACATTCCGTGTTTAACTGAAATATATTCAAATAGATGTTGGAGAGGATGACGTAGGATCACATAGAAGAAGATGAATTGGGATCGCGTAGGTGAGCTGTCACCAAGAGTGATTCAATTTTACGTGCTGTCCCCCAAGGTCAGGCTGTTATTTTCTAAACGTCGTGCCGAAAAAAACCGAAATAACGAAAATCCCTGGCATTTGCCATGGCGAATAATCAGCTGTGAATAAATGCAATTTTACGGTATATCATTAAAAGTAATTTAAGACGCCGCACGGGTGAGTCACCGTGAAATCACCTGTCCGAAGTGAACAAACACCCAGTATAAGAGTGACGCTTGGCATACTAAAACATGATTTCAATTAAATCCTCTTATTTGCTTTGAGAAGTAAGGCGGATGATTGATTAGAGCATTTAAATTTGAAAACAGTCGAATATAGATTTATATCCGCAAGAAACCGGTGACGAAGGAGATCCTCGGTGGATGGAGATTTAAGGTAGGAGAATTAACAGTCTAAAGTGACACTGGTTTGCTGATTTTTTTGCGCAAAAACTGCATCTGCAAGCAAATGTTCTCGCTGATTACAGTGGCGTTTTAAAATTGAGTACGTTTTACCTTGGTTTGGCTTATGCGATTTTGATGCCTTTAAACGAGATCTCTCATGTATACTACAAAATTCTTCGTTTGCTTTTCACTGTGTTTGGCCAACACTACTAATATAGTAAAGTTTAATCGCACATATCTTAGAATTTGCTGCATTTTGGAAAGGTTGTTATTGTTGCTTGGGCGTTTAACTGCCCTAGAAAATACAAGTTTTCTTCTGTAAGTGATGAAAAAGGAGAAACAGCGTTTAAGTGTTTTGTACAAACGCGTCTAATTAAAACGCAGCACTTTTCGATGAAGAACAAAAAAGGATATTGTCGCACAATTCAGTATTTGTGCGAGTGGGTGGGTTTTTGTCATTTTTGCTGTAAGTTCTGCCATGGTCTCATCCTCGGGAAGAATTGAGATGGTGAATAATATAGAAATACTCTCTTGGTAATATTTTCCTTTCGTCGTTGTTCCTGTTTCGTATTCATTATATTTTATTTTATTTTTGTTTCTCGTTTAATTCGGTTCCGGTTCAGTCTTAATTCAGCTATTAAAGTCCTACCGTGATGTTTTGCCGGGTAGCTTTCCAAAGGGATCTGCCATTGTAATTAATGTCCACAAGTCACAATTTGCCACGGACTCTGAAGCGCATTTAACTTCCAAATTTCTCTTTAAAATTAGAAAAGCTTTGCGGTGTTTACCATGCTAAACTTGTGTAAATTTACAATACTTTCCAACTGAAAGCACCTCAAACACCCTTAGGCCTCAACATCCCAACCGATGTAAACTTAGCACGGTTTTGCTGGTCTTGATATTTCACTGTATTTACCCTACAGAATGTCTTATTTACTATCTGTCATTACCAAACTAATTACAATCTTTAGATCTTCGTAATATATGGTACACAACTTTAATTTGTCATTTTTTTCTAAGAAATGGCCGCCATGAAAAACAAAAATGATATATGAGTTTTTTACAGTAAAACGATGTTAACAACTGTCCACCATTAAAAGCTAAAAGTAGTCGTCCTTTATGGTCACCTTTTCGCTAGTGCGTTAAATTTAAAAGTACAATGGAATAAATTATTGGTAAGTAATTATCTTGGGCAGGTGCCCAAACATAACAGCGGTCTCGCATAAGGTGTCTTTGTGCGATAAACGACGAAAATTGTCGGTCAGCCAGTTTTTAGTTACTAGATTCACTTTCGCGCATGTTGACAGGGAATTCTTCCCTTCTTTTAATCTTCATTAGCACCAATCGCACGTTTCAACATAATGCGTGCGTATATCGGCAAGCTATTATCTACTGATAAATTTTACATGGCGCGTGCATTATCTCACATAAAACGGACCGCGCATCTCCGTTTGTAGTCATTAAAAGCGTACGTTAAAAGCCAAAAAAATTCGGGCCCGTTTGTATAGAATGAAAAGATCCATCGTTAAATATTTGGCCCGTGATTGAAGGCATCCAGTGTTTTCACGCTTTCGCAACGCCTGATCGCAGGTTTCAAAAGGCGAGTGGGAGTCAAAAGCTTTTCCAAAATCTAGTAATTCTCAAGTGTCGAGTGCCGTTTAGTTGGGGACCTGCTATGTTCCCTTCTCGATTGGGGAAGATGTAAGATGGGATGCGTTTAATTTCTGACGAAAAATTGCTGACTCTTCTCTTGTGTCATTGGACAAAATTCCGTACACTGGTTTAACGCTGGAAACGATGATGATTGTGCATAATGTAGAGTGCTATGAATTTCTTTGTTTAAACGTTTTCTCCCAACTAGCATCAAAAGAAACACAATGAGAGTGACTGAGAAGAATACGAATGTTGATCAGATCAGTTAAAGAGTATCAGTAAGGTGGAGATTGATTGAATGCTTTCTCACTCTTTCGCAAATAGAACGTGCCAATGCAACTGATTATCACAAAAAAGTTCATTTAAATACCAGGAAACTTTTTGTTTTGACACCTCATTGGTAAACGCCCACAAAACAAGATCCTGCAATACAGCACGTCAGTTGGCTCTTTTGAAATCGCCGGAACTTAGGAATGGGGGAGGGGGGTGGGGTGTGTGCAAGGGGGGCTACCGTTCTACCTCCAACTACTGGACGGATTTCCGATTATTTTGAGTTGTTTGTAGAAGTGTAGGTGGAGACTATTTGAATTATTTACTCAGGTTAATGTCAGAAAAAACGCAACTCCATCTCCGCTTGACTGAAAACTGTCAACGTATATCATTTCTTTTTTTACTTGCTTCAAACTGAATCAAAATTAAAACGTGGCGTTGTTAAACTTTGCAGAAGTTTCACAAATTTTGCTCAATACCCGCGACTGGTATTGTGAGGAGGGAGCTATCATCCGACAAATACCACCAGTTATGGTGACTAGATTTCAAAAGCGTTAGCAAAACGCGATTTTTCCTTTTTATTTTGTTTATTCTGCGGTCAGCATGTTTTAGGTTTCCTTGGCGATATGAAAATAACAAGAGGTTTCGAGTTGAAGTGTGTCAAGACTACTGACTGATCATTAGAACGTTTCTGTCAAGTTATTCAGTCATGGTGTGTGAAAGGGAGACCTGTACCGTTTGCAACGTCTTACATGATTGGTCGAGAGGACAAAAGAACAAACAACAGAACAATGCTCCCAACCCTAAAAAACAATACAGCTGCAGGTTATAAGGGTCCAGTGAAAATAGAGCTTTTGAAGGGTCCAGGTCTACAGTGTATGAACGCCGGCTGACAAAAGACTAAGAGCAGTAGCGCTTACAGCATGAATTGTGGCACAGTTTTATGGCCTCTGAAGTTTGGAAGGTTTTATTACCAGCCCCTCAACTTTATAAGTTCACATGTAATACAGAATTAACTCATTAGACAACAGCTCAAACATCTCAATACTCAGGACTGTATTAAATTAATACAAGCAAAGAACTATCGGTAGCGAACATTCTTCAGACATTAGGTCCTTGGTTTCTTGGTTCAAGGTCGGTTTCTTGTCCGCTATTCCTTCATAGGTTCAAAAAACTAGTTTCCTTGAGGGAGAATTTTCTGCCTCTTTCCCAAGGAGGAAAAAGAAACTTCTAGACTACGAATGTTAATATTTCACACATAAACCGAACATCCTGGCATCGAAGACTCTTGACTGAACTGCTTTTCCGCCGCTTAGCAAATATTTGAACGGTTTTTCGCAAATAACTGATGCCTTTTTACAAACAAAAAGGTGAACGATGAAATCAATGCAGAACAGGCTGATCACGTCCAGTAATTATCAGTTATTCTAACTCCGGCATTAATCAAATAAGGACTGATATGATCGAGTAAATGTAATAGCCGTGCACACGTATGAATTTAAAATCGAATCTTAGAGGGACACTCTTTTCCAAAGAAATTTTGGACAAAAAACCTATATCAGATGTAGATGTATTGATAGCATACTGAACTGAAAATCAAAACCGCCTGCTGATTTTGTTTGAGTGTCAGATATGTTTTTAAAATTTTGTTTTACTGCAATGAATTTTTAAAGAAAATGAACCGGTTGGTTTTTAATTGAACAAAAATCGAAAACACCTCCTAATCAATTCATTCACTCGACAACGAATGCTCAAGTTCCAAGAAGATAGTCTTAATTTTTATTTGAAAAATATTCAATAACAAGCGACAAAGCAATAAGAAATGAAAATTTGCCGAAACGAAGCCGCAATTTAGAGAATAAAAGAATAATATATAACTTTGGTAATTCTAATCAAATTACACTGAAAAGCGCATGAATGTATAAATTGCACCGAATATTTAGATCTGGGTTAAAAAAAAAAACTTTAGATTGACCTTCTTGTTATTCTTGTCCATTGTCGTTATCGTTAGGCATCCCCCACACGTCCTAACGGTTTCCTGTTATTTGACAAGAACTGATGTACGAACAAAAAGTATGTTTGCTGATGGCTAACGTATGTTTTAGGATTCTGTGAACTTGGTTTGGACGTGTTAATTGTGCTGCGTCCAATCACAAGGGTGAGCAAACCACATCTGATTGTTTTTTCCAATAGTTTTTCTTATTGTGTTCTAGTGTTCTTACTGTAAGGACATAAGACGAGTGCATTGTTTTTAGCGGACAGTTCGCCTCCAGTTGAATAATCTTAGGACAGGAGTCAATACGCCGTATAAGAATTTCACACGCACTTTTTTGGATAGTAAGGTATGAGAGAAATAAGTCAATATATGAACATTTATTTAATATTTCGTATGAAAAGTATCCTGGACTGATTTAGTTTATGTGAGAACTGCAAATTTTGAAGACGTTCACTGTCCTGATTTACATAACGTCACCAACTGAAAAGCTTCATTATCGAAAAACAAAAACGCTCAAAATATTTTAATTTCCTTAAAAATATGTTTCATTAAGTTTCTCCGCTACCTATCGTAACCAAACTTCGCACTTAGTATATTACTGTTCAGCAAACATTACCACCAGAAATAACTGCTCGGTAAGTTCCACTGAAATAATGGTCACAAGGATTCCATTCACTCCTAAGGTAGAACCACCCAGTACAGCATGGGTCAGCATAATAAACAGCACCACAGGAAAGTACTGCTCAGTAGCTTTCATTTGAATGGTCACACTTTCTAGGATTTCATCGATAGACACAACTGTTAGAAACACCTTGTACAACATAATAATCAGCGCCACAGGAAAGTACTGTTCAGTAGATTTATTTGAATTAGGATTTCATCTACAGACTCAAAGTCAGAACCACCTTGTACAGCATAATAAACAGCACCACAGGAAAGTACTGCTCAGTAGCTTTCATATGAATGGTCACACTTTAGGATTTCATCTACAGACTCAAAAGCTAGAAACACCTTGCACAACATAATAATCCTCACCACGGGAAAGTGCTGTTCAGTAGCGTTTATTTAAATTAGGATTTCATCTACAGACTCAAAGTCAGAACTATCTTGTACAGCATAATAAACAGCACCGCAGGAAAGTACTGGTCAGTGGCTTTCATTTGAATGGTCACACTTGTTAGGATTTCATCCATAGACACAAAAGTTAGAAACACCTTGTACAACATAATAAACAGCACCACAGGAAATACATATGTGCCGCTCACTAGCTTTCAATTTAACACTTTTTAGAGATTTTTACCCACAGTCTCAAAAAACTATAAAACTAAAACCACAGATTTTATCTGAGATAATTTTATCAAAGCCCATTATCCGCTCAGAATTCGAAATAGGAGAGTCGCGTGACGTTTTGAACTTGGATACTTTTTCAGCTTTTTACCTAGGAGCTGTGAAGACTGTGAAGTTGGTGCAGATCACAGATCGCACTTTATATCTGATATATACAACTATTGTGCGCAAAATAGTCGGCCTCTTACAGCGCTCTTATCATTTTCAAACTTTTAATGCATGTTAAGAAGCTTCCTTCCTTTTAAGATTGTTTTTAATCGATTTTCGATCGTTTGAAGAACTGGCATTCCTGTTATTGCATAGCTGACTGCCAAAATTACAGCTCACATCAAGATTACGGAGAGGAAATGTCGTTTAGAAGGAGTTGCAAAGAGTCAGTTAAGAATGAAAAGGTCATACTTTTCAAATGTATAGTGCTTGCGTGCTTGGTTTGAGTGCCAGGATTTATTATTCATTGTCCATTTCATTGGCGTTTTTCTAAGGATGTTAAGTCTTATCTCTTAGTTTTCGTGTCTTTTCATCTCTTATCAGTTTGTTTATTGGAAACTGACATCACGTGTGAACTTTCACACACAAGGGACACCAACTAAAATCTACTCCTTGTAGCTCTTTCTCCTGAGCTTGAACATTGATAAAACTGTATTAACCCAAATAAATTTTAACAAGCTAGAAGAGAATGGCCACTAATGTGGAGAATAAGCTTTTTATGGTGGTTTCTCAAGAACAGATCATTGAAATGTTCGTCATTTGCAGGATCAAAGTCGAGCGTGGCAAATTAAAGAAGCCTGTTTGCATTAATTGTTTTTGTTTGTTTTTCGTGGCAAACTGTCAGTTGTAGCAATTGATTTAAATACCGAGGTTAAACGGGCACTTTACAGCGCTGGTGGACAAAACGTAAGTTCCATAAGTTTAAAGCTTTAAGCACTTTCGTCAGATTTTTGCATTGCAGGTGTAGTTTTTGATCATACAGATTTCTACGAACGAGAATAATCGCGTTTTGATTTCCGAGTGAGTAGAAAATTCGGTCGCAACAATTGATATGGTGGCGACAAACAAAGCTGAAGTTTCTTTAGTTTTCTCTCATACCGTATTAAAAGCACTGCTCACTCGTTAGATTTCGCATTACAGCAGCGATTGCAATAGTTCAACGTCTTGAGATGCAGCTATTTTAAAAATTCGGCGATTCTTCCTCACGTATTTCACTGACAAATGAGATCGTGCTTTGATCATGTGATTCAAGTGACTGTTAAGATTTTTGAAGGGTCGAAAAAGCTTTGAATTCACGAGAGTTTCTCAGGTCACGCAGTTGACTGTGTGTTCTTTAAAACAATAACCATTGTAAGAAGGCATAACTGGTTTGAACTGAAGGGCAAGTAGCACTGTCATTATTTAAGTTTCAACTGGCATCGTGTGACTATTTCAAATTCCAACTTTCATTTTGTGATACTGAAATCACGCCAAATCACGCCAACAGTCAGCACCGATTAAACAAAACATTGTGAACGGTGAAAAGGAGCTCTTAAATAGAGGAACTGAGACCCTCGCAGTTATTTTAATACGCAACTTAAGCAGATGCGAAAAGAAAGCCTGAAAGCATATGTTTTATACATGACAGGAGTTCTGCTCGCTTGTTAGTCCACATAAACACACACGAACAAAACCCACAGACTTTGAACAAGTTTAGCCAGCTGTGACTGTGTAAACATTTAACAAAAGGGTTAGCGAAAAGCCCAGGGTTTATACGTGGAAGCTCCACCCCGAGGTTCAAACCTTTATTCTTTTATATAATAACATTTTTGACAGAGAAGGTAACCCTTTCATACACCGTGACTTTCCATATAACAAATGGTGCCGCTTTCACATACCTACATTAGCAACTCTGCATCTCTTTTAGATTGGTCTCTTCGACATATTTTGAAAGGCCTTTTTAAATACCAAATTGGCAGTTTTCCCTATCTTTTTCTGTATTTTTAGCTCGTAAAATCCCAACCCTTTTAGTTTACCTCCAGCCCAAGCGAAAAAGGAAAAGGTATTCCTTCACTAGCGGCGCCTCCCTCAGGCCATTAGAGGGAGTATCCCTCTCCCCGGGCGAACAGAAATTACGAAACAACTTGCGAGCTTTCATTTAATTAACCCTGTCACTCCCATGATCTGAATGTTAAATCTCCTAAGTGACTGCCATACATTTCTCTTTGAAATTTATTCACAAAATTTGATGTTACATCAAACAACGTCACCTAATTGATGATTTTCTTTATTCTCATCACCTGTCTGGTTGACAATGTATTGATAACGTATTGAGAAGTTACAAATTGATCTCTGCTAGGAGCGACACAGTGGCACAGGAGCCCATTTCTGACACGCACTCAGATTGTGGCGAAGTTTATTTAGTCAAATGATGCAGATCTGACTCAGAGTTTGAGTGCTGTTCACCAATGTAGACTACGCTGCTGAGGGAGAGTTTTTTTTTTTTTTTTTTTTTGGGGGGGGGGGGGGGGGTGTACTCCTTGGAATTTTTGATGGAGGTTCTCCAAACACTGACCCTCTTGCAGACCAAAATATGTAGTTTTCCGGTACCCTTTTTCAAACTTGGTCCCAATTGTTCAAAGGGCGGATAATTTTATCCACTGGATAGTTCGCTATCCGGCAGATAAAATGTGTGCAAGATTTTCATGATACTCCTATATATAATTTGTGAATAGAGTAGAAGCATATGTCAAATTTAAGAATGTGATTGTGAGGAAAACTTTGCAAAACCATTGGCTGGAGTATATTCGCTCCGCTGGATAGCGACTTATCCAGTGGACAAAGTTATCCGCTCTTTGAACAACTGGGGCCAGGCCTCCAAAATGACCTATACCCAATTTCAGACCCATACCCGTTTCTGTAAAATTCATACCCGTTTTCAGACTTCGGTCCGGCAAAATGGTTAACATCTATACCCTGAGCTGGCAGAATGATTTAGAAATTATAGGATTTCAGTGTTTCAAACGGTTAATTTTTAGATCCACTCTGAGTAATGACGTTTTCTTTCTCTGGTTAAAAGCCTGAGGAAGCTTTCTGTGACTGGTCGTTGATTATCGCCCCTGTTCATGTTCCTCATTTATTCGTTAATAAATGGCCAATGACGCGACTGCTTTGTAGTGTGTCAGCTTTTTTGCTCGGCTTTAGCCTGCGAGCAGACGTTTCTTAATTTCTTTGAGCGGAAAAGCGGAAATGGGACTGATAAGTCGAGACGTTTTCATGCTATCTATCTCGGCACTGGTTTGTCATCGAACACACCTGACCAATCACAGTTCAGAGCACTCCGTATTATCGCACTGCCCCCTGAGCGTTGATTTATCAGACTGATCCGGCCGTGGGCGCACTGACCATGCATTTGCTGATAACATTCATTAGTTACCGCCTGTCCTCAACAATTTAGCAATCAGCACGGTAAGTCCGATATCAAACGCACAATCGATATTTAGGATTTTCTGCAGTAATCTTTTTAGTGGCACTTGAGCCTGCTTAGCTATAGCGTTGATCAAATATTCCTGCATGAAGCCTTGCCGTCCGAAAATCGAGATAAGAAATCTGATACCAAAGTCCAGCGTGTAAGCCATCGAGAAACAAAACCACCACATGTACTGCTCAATAGTCTTCATTTCAATCATACCATAGAGAATCATAGGGTTTCATCCATGGACTTAAATGTTAGGGTCGTTCTAAATAAGCCGAGGTCTTACTTGGACAACGAAACGTACAGGGAATAAGAAATGTGTAAACGTTAAGCGGAGTCGCCATTACTATCACTCAAATATCGCACATGTATTCGGTTGATATGATCGAACCAACGGCTTATCTGGTGTTGTGAAAGTGACCAGGTATTAAGAGTATTTACTTCACGTACGGAATACTGTTTAGATCTCGGTTGAGTGAGCAAACAATGTTTATGCAAATAATGTAAGTGCATGCAATAAGTCTAAATATATGGGATATATGCTGGTGAAATACATTGAAATATCGCCCATCAAAGTCTCCAAGATAACAGCCTGATTTGCTTTGCTTGATTCTGTCACATCGTTCGAGTAATTTTTTCCCGTGTTTTGCCGATCGCAGTTTTTTTTATCTACAAACCTTGTACTTGTGAAAGTACTTTACGCAAATGAGAACTATAAAGTGGTTGCAGCTGTGTTTAGAACCAATCCCAAACATCAACGGCATGTTTTTCACACCAGGGTGCTAAAGATTCATTAGTTTTAGTCCTTAAATTAAAACTATTCTTTTCAAGTCCTTTGTGGATAAAATTAAAAAGCTTTTATGGAGCACTCGGTTGTTAACGTTGTAATTACTACTAAAACATCTCAAGGTGTTTGTGTGTAGAATGTGCTGCTGTTTTATTGAAAATCTTTTAGTTTTGCTCTCACTCCCCACCCACTGGGAGACTACTTTTAATACTTAACCCACACCCAGGGGGGAGGGGTGCAATAGAAAGTGACGGGGTTGGTGTAGGTTACTGCTACTGAGCAGTACTTTCCTGTGGTGCTGTTTATTATGCTGTACAAGGTGGTTCTGACTTTGAGTCTGTAGATGAAATACTAAGCGTGACCATTCAAATAAAAGCTACTGAGCAGTACTTTTCTGTAGTGCTGTTTATTATATTGTGAAAGGTGGTTCTACCTTTGAGTCTGTGAATGAAATCCTAAAGTGTGACCATTCAAATGAAAGCTACCGATCAGTACTTTCCATGGTGCTGTTTATATTATGCTGTACAGAGTGGTTCTAACCTGTAGAGAATTCGTTTCCAGTGGTCATATTGGTTTCCCACTTTTTTTCAATCAAAAATGGTTGATAATTTGTAGTGTTTTTCTCTGGCAATGTAACGAAATAATATATAACTCATGTTTCTTGTTGTTTTCCAGCTACATTGTTGTAATTGAGAACTGTTGAAGGCAAGTGAGAAGCAAAGACACCATCATGAACATCACCACTTCTGCTACAGGTGAATAAACACTGGTACCCGCTTTTGACAAAATACAAAAAACCAATACTAAAATGTAAACGAAAGGGATGTTCGCTACATTTTCAAGGACAAAAGTACTCATTGCAGCGACTTTCTTAAAGATACAGATAAACAAACACAATTAGAGCGAGGGATATGTAAAATTCAGACTAATTATCTTCCCTTGTGGTCCCGCTAGTAGTAACGTGGTCTAATACAATTTAGGAGCTTTCGATCTCAGAGGAACAAATATTCTCAACGTTGCTTCCGAATAAAGAGGTGTTTTTGCACGGTTCATGACTATGCGGAAAAGAAGATCTTAGCACTTTTCAGGGATAATTAAACATCAACAATTTTAAACAGCTTTAAGGTACCTGACAATGTATGGTATTTTTTCCAAGTTGAAGTTTAATTATCTCTGAAAATTATGCGGCTACCCCAATTTTCTTTTTGGATTTCAATAGCTTTGCTTTTGTAGTTCTTTTCCCGCATCGTTCATAAACCGTGCAAAAACACCTTTGAATAAAGGAGGAACTATCAGGAGATGCCCAGGACGCATGCGCAGTAGCAAAATTAGGCGCAGTCCTTAATTTACAAAAGGTGTATACCCCCACTAAGTCATGGTGTTACTTTGCTCCTAAATCATGGAACATTCCACCTGATTCTGGTCATGCTCAACTTATCATAAAGCCTTAATAAGAAAAGCACTGTATGATAAGGACACAAGCCAACATCCGTGAAGTAATCTGTGTAATTAGTTTACACTGAATTTTGCCATTTCCATTTTACTCGTACATTTACGTCTTTGTAATTTAGACGTAGATTTCTAGAAGTTTCATAGTAGCTCACAGTTCTACATTGCAAACCCGTATTCATTCAGCATTAAATCCAACTGACGTACTTGTTTACGTCGACGTCGTCGCTTCTTAAGTTCCTTGTCATCATCATCATCATCATACTCTTCTCATCATCGTAATCGTAAGCGTATTAGATCATATATTAATGAATTTCGCGCTATAGAACTAACGAAACTATTAAAATTATTAGTCATCATTCGCACCAAATATTTTTGTAGAGTTTTCTTATTAAATTAAAGGTTTGTTATTTTTTTCTTTGCCACAGCACCGGCACAGGTTTCCAACACGACGGATCAAGCACAGGAAAGCTTTAGCCTCAGTCAAGCTTATGTCATCGGAGTCACAGTGTATGCTGTGGTTATCTTTATCATAGCCATGATTGGTAACTCCTTGGTGATTTACATCGTATGCGCGAGGGAGTACATGAGAAATTCGACCAATATTCTCATAGCTAACATGGCCGCAGCAGACATTTTACTGGCTTGTGTCTTTCCCTACGTGGCGAGGTGGTTATATGTCTTTACGCTTTGGTTCGGGACGTTTATGGGAACCGTTCTGTGCAAGTTTTTTCACTCTTCTCAAGTCCTTTCTATCGCCTGCTCCGTGATAAGTCTTGTTTTAATCAGTCTTGATCGTTTCCTCGTGGTCTGGTTTCCTTTGCGACGCATCTTCACCAACAGAGTTGTGAAGGCGTCCTTGGTGGCCACTTGGGTTTTTGGTTTAGCTTTCGCGATGCCGTTAATCTTGGTTGCAAATGTGCGTGTTGAGGCGGATGGAAATTATCACTGTTATGAGTACGACTGGCCTTCAGAAAAAGCACAACAGAGCTTCATATTATCGGTATTTTTCGGCACGTACTTTATTCCACTCGTATTCATTTCCATTGCTTATGCGCTTATAGCAGTTAAACTCTGCAAGCGGGAGTTACCAGGAGTCGCAACATTGGAGTATCAAAAGAAGGCCCATGAAACAACAAAGAAAGCCATCACAATGCTTGTCACGGTCGTTGTTGTATTTGCACTATGTTGGCTTCCCTTACATTCACGCGAAATCATGCTGATATGTTTCCCAGACACAATCTCGCTCTTTCCGCCCGAACTAGAAATATTTCTCACCTGGATCGGTCTTCTGAACAGCGCCATTAATCCTTGCTTGTACGTTATTTTTTCCGAGAATTTCCGTCGTGAGTTTGGTCGCATTCTCTGTTGTACCAAGCAAAACCGTCCTGATGCGTATTTAGGGATTCCAGCTTCGCGTGCCACGCCCATGACCACACCCTTAATGTCTCGCAGAGCGCTGTCGGCTACGAATGTACACGAAACACTTCCTCTTCGAAATTTAACTGTCAAACACTGACTTCAGTGACGGTTTTGTCGCTTCTTATTATCTTGATATCGACGTTGTGGTATCGACGTGAGTTTTTGTACGAGGCCATACACGACGCAAATCACGAACGAAGATACGCGGAGATCACCCGACGACTTCCGTAGGTCAATCGGCGACTCCGAACATACACAAAAGAAATCACACGACATTTTGTTTTCAATATTTCTTTCTTGGATCAACCAACGACTGCGACACCCCGACAACTGAAAGCCTTCCGAGAGGCAACCGACGTCTTCAAAAATGAACGAAGGTCACCCGACACGTTGTTAAGATTCCTGAGAGTCAAACGACGACTTTGAAAGTAGATGAAGGTCACCCGACACTTTGTTAAGACTTCCCAGAGGCAACCGACGACTCCGAAAATCGACGAAGATCACTCGCCGGAACACATGTGGTCAACCGACATTAACAAAATATAGACGAAATGAACGCAAATCTTGCTGCCCCTTTAAGACATCCGAAGAGCAGCCAGCTAACTTAAACTAAAAACTAGCAGAAACTAAACCAAGGTTGAACTATTTATCCTGTCGGATAACGCCGAATATTTATCGGCTTTCCATTCTCTGTTATGAGATAGACAGACTGGAATGTCAATGTTCTGTTCGCTCCAGTCCCCTGAGACCACAGGAGCTGGTGTGAGGAGAGCATGGGTGGCTGAAAAGCCAGGCACACAATCCGCTTCACTTGGTTTTTACATTGGCTGAGGGAAATTTACTAAATCAGCAAAACTATGTCCTACTGATGACGTAGGGGTACCAAATTAAGTTGTTCTGATTGATCCATAATCTTTAAACCAATCAGAAACACTTTTCAATTCTGTTTACAATTTCTCAGCTATTTACTTAGACGTCCGTTTTAGGGGAAAGACTTCTTGAGACTCTTAGACTACAAGACCCGCTAGAAACACGCCCAGTCAAAGAGCAGAAGGTATGGAGCGTATTGGCGTGTAAAGCTTGTAACACGCGAAAATCAACGCTTTCCTATTCCCCTTTCAGAAAAAGAGGGGTTCAGTTCTTTCGCTAAGAATTATGGGTAAAGATACCAGTCGCCGTACGATCGATTCGCTCCTCGCCGTTATCGGCAATTTCGCCCATACGTAGCACTCTCGGTGACTTTTAGTATAAAAAGACATAGTTTTGCATTATAATCTTCCCAGGCTAATTTATAAAACTTCAATATGTTAATAATTATTTTTGAATGATATCTTTAAGGCAACAGCAGTAATTACAGAAAAGGAATGTGGTTTAAAATGTGTTATTATCATGGAAACAGGCAAGGCTATCGAGATAAATGACGGTAAAAGTAATCCAAGATTTTAAGGGATGTATTAAATTGAAGTTATTTTTGGTTTTTATTCGCAAATTCTAATTTAATTGGTGAAATTGCATTTATTTTTTTATGCGACTGTCGTACGCAATAGTGCCTGTCCACATCCATGTCAGATTATCTAATCAAATAAATTTTTTTTCCCTGTGATTTGGGTGCAACTGTTTTGTTTTGTTAATTTTTAAAAAAATATTTCGAAGTTGTTTCTCTTGGCGGTTGATGTGTGTCAAAATTAGTCTAGTTAAATTTATAAAGGGGTTTCCTGTATTTTGACTGTTGTCTTGTATTTTAATAGCCGACTGCTTTGTCATTTTGAGTGTGTTGCCATTCTGAGGCCGTTCTCATTTTGCGTATGTGCGCTCATTTTGAATGCGTTCTCATTTTGAGTTTGCTCTCAGTCAGAGTGTACTCTCATTTTCAGCCAGCCAGTTCCCGTTTTGAGTCCGTCCCCATTTCGAGAGTGCTCTCATTTCTAGAGTGCTCTCATTCGTGTCAAAGAGATCTTTCCAGAACACTAACAGGAAGGACGTGATTTTCCCAAAGGGAAGCAAACCAAAGTCAGTTTTGGTGACTTTTCCGAGATGCAAAGGAAAAAATTGGGAAAAAAAATAGCCCAATTTTTTCAAATTGCAATCCATTTCCATCCTGGTGAAAGCCCCTCAATTGTAGTTTCAGACAGCGCGTAGAGTAATTAAAAAGAAAACTGAGCCATTATTAGTTTGGCTTTTCTTTGATTCCAAAAATAGGTGTCCTAGCGACTATAAAACGGTATTTATCGGCGCTTATTTTCACACTTTAATGTGTGTAATTTATTACCATTGTGTAACTGTTATATGAATGTGGCGTACACTTGTTGGAAGATAACCTCTGGGGATATTGAGCCAGTAACGTACAGTTAGAAAACTCGTCAGTAAGGAACAATTAAAGTTGACTTCGTAATATGCAGTACCGTTCCGCTCGTCAAGGCAATCAATTCGTATTCACAATAAGAACTTACTAGAACGTTTATGTATTAGGTGTGCATCTGATACAAAGGTAATAAATTTTAATAAATAGCAGAGGGGTAAATCAGTTTGGACAATCGATCGATGAATGTTACATTTCTGGAAACGTCGACTGACTAATTTCAAGGATAAGATCAAATGGAATTAATATCTTCCCTGAGAAACTTGTTCTCTATTCCAAAAATATGAGACAGTTCCTTATAGATTGACAGAAACGTCTGGAAGGTACAATTGAATTTCAAACCTTGATTAAAATCTTTGCCGTCTCCTTAGAAATGTACCCGTTATAGTCTGATTTTCATATTGAATTTTGTAGAATTAACATTGTGTGGATGTGGGATACTCGGCTAAAGTAAACTCACTACAACTCGTCTGATAACATTACGCTGAGGAAAACAGTAACCTTATGATAGGAAGATTCATCTTTAGAGGTCAGTATAAGGAGCAACTAATGTTGACTACGTCATAAACGTGTACAATACTATTCTATAAGGTTTTAATTTACAAGAGAGCCTCCAGCCTTTTTCAAGGGCTTACGACGGAAATTTAATTTAAATATTACCTTGCACTTTGTCTCGCCTTACACTGAATCTCTGAAAGAAGTATTCTTAGTAATGATACCTGGCAGTAATCAAAGATTATAGGATTCCGGTCGATACTTAACATCAGTTGTACAAATTTAGCTATGGTGAACCAGTTTCCTGTTCTTTTCAATTATCGACTTACCGTTTTGATTTTTATAACGCGACTTTTTGTTTATCGCTAGAATCATCTTCTTTACGATATTCTTGAAGTTTTCTTGCCAAATGAATATTAAACCGCAGTTCCGTCCACTTCAGCCAGTCTAGGCGGTAGAAAACGCAGGGAAAAATCTTAATTTTGAGACTGATTACAGGCCGGGTCAAGGAGGAACAAAATCTTGAAAAGGATTGATTTCCTCCCCCCCCCCCCCCCCCCTTCTCCTAGAGCCTGTGACGCGCTGGAATAATTTTATGGGGACATTAGTAAACAAACTTGCGCAAAAGCGCGGCCAAGAATACCCATCACGAGGTTTCAGATATACCAAGGGCTTAAACTCCTGGAAGATTTGCAAAAGAAAAGTTTCTTTATTTTATTTATTGGTCTTTATTTTATTCTTACTTTTACATGACAATAGGACCTACTACGGCTTAGTTATTTAAATAGTACTCTACTCTCCTTAGGTCTGTAGTGTATCCACTTTAATTGTGCAATCTGATCCCAACTTAGCAAAATATTTTGTTTACTTCTACTTTGCTATTTCCATTCTATCTGACTTCCTTCCTGTTTTACCAGCCACCATTCTTTTCCTCTGAACGTTTCTCATTGTTTATCAAGAGGAACTTTTCGAGCGAATAAGGGGAGGGGAGAGACAGGGTGTTGGCAAATCAAAATGTTTATCCGATGAACGACCTCTTTGCTTTAACTATATAATTAATTAGCCGGGTTTTTCCTTCTTCTCTATAACCCCCTTCCTTCAAGTGATGTATTTTATGCATTTTCTGATCCTGGCTTTCAAGCGGCCAGTAACGATCGCGCAGGCAAACAAAATGTATCCTCGGCCACCAGGGGTAGGGGAGGCGTTATTCATTTTATGGTGGCGTGCGGGTTATCATTTTCATCGAAACACGTGACGACATTTTCGTTGAATCAATATTGTTGAAGCAAAAGGTAACAATCAACATAACGCTGATTACGTCTGATAACTGCTGATCGATAGTGGGCCGTCAGCTTCAAAAACATCTGAATTTTTGCATGTTGATACCAACATTGCTCTCTTTCCTCTCTAAGAATGCCATGGACGTTTTCATGTATCCCTCTGTCGCTCACACTTTTTCTGCCGGACTAGCAAGGTATGTAAGAGAATTCGTTTATTGAACTCCTCTTATCGGCTGTCGTTTCTTGGGTGGGCTGATTGTCACTTATTCACTGAATCGATCGCGTGAGAACTTTTGAGTATTGTTTTGGAACAGTAGCGAAATAGGGAATTTAAGGAAGGCATTATGGAGAATCGAGGATCAAAATTGAACAAGGCTCAACGGCTTCACTTATGCGTTACAGGTGATAGGATTAGAATATCTTGGCTTCAGTTATTTCGAGCGCCAACTCCTTCCTCGCTGAAGGCTCTCTCGAACTTCCGCTATAATTATTGAACAATCTTCTTTATATGTTCCACTGTCTGGCCGACCGAGTCTTCGAAAGTGAAGCTGAGTTTTTATTTAGAAATATAAATAAATCATTGTTCAGAAGTATTCTTTGTGACTAACAATTCGTTACCAAAGAATACTTTACATTCGAGCATTCGCCTACAGTCCTAGGTCAGGCGAGTTCATGATAAAAAGTTGTAAAAAGTTATATTTTGGGATTCAAATTTTTGATGACCATGACCCCGTGAAAACAAAATTCTAATGTGTGACGATTCAAATGAAAGCTACTGGACAGTGCCTTCCTGTGGAAATGTTTGGTCTTCAGTATATTTCAAAATCGAATTTGGGTTGCTCCCCTCAAAGGAGTCATAAAACCGACAAACAATGGCGTGATCTCGTCCTTAATCGGTTTAAATTGCCAGAAACTGAGAGAGCTGTTGTTTGGGACATCAATACAGTTAACTCGTAGCCTGAGGGCAGCCTTATTGACTGACGAGGATATTTGCGATGTCTGGTTTATTTCGTTTAAGACATCGCAATACATTTTTGGTTCACACTCGTGGGAACAACTATTATTCACTTACAGGGTATGAAACCACTTGTTAGAAAGTGATTTTAAAATCGTACGTGCTGTGAGAAGTTCACACTTAAGTGACTTACGCTGAAAAACAGCTGTAATAAACAAAAGAGCTTCCGTTGTGCTTGATCAATATCAGTAATTTACATTTAATTTACATTTAATGGATTGACTCTTAATTATGCAAACGAGATCACGATTCCCTGTAATTGAAATATTGCACCTCTTAAACATTTGTTAGAGAAGCTTTCTTGTAACTAAATACCAGGAAAAATCCACAACGTATTTTCTTATCCGTTTTTTGTGCATCATGTGATTGTACTTAACGGTTTATACTAAGTAATGTTTATAGACGGAAATTTATGTTGTGGTAAAACCACTTTGTGAAACCTATCCGAACAGTTTTTTCAGTTCTGTTGTAAGTGATGCCCTTATCTTTTTTCGGTTTCTTGTCTTTCTTGAACAAGCAAAGGACGCAAAGGAATCTGTAGGAGTTGACTCCCACAGAGATGTTTAGGTTTTAAATCCAAAGTCTGTAATAATACTCAGTCAACGACAAAATCCGATTGATAATCGTTATCTAAGTTCTACATATGGGTATTACAGATATCCATATCCATAAGCGATATTAAAATGTTCTGCACGCTTTTTCGCAAGATTTTTGATTGTGCGAGGGTGCGGCCGGCGATATCTACAGAGTATAAATAATTAGAGGTCAGTTACAGATGCTTATGCTTGTTTGCATTCAGACAATTCTTCAGCAACTCGATAATTAACGTAAGTACTTAATTATAAATGATACAAACTGATCAGATCCAGTTGATCGCGTCGATTGATTGAAGCGAATGTGATATCTAGAGCGTATTCAACAGGATAGAGAAGTACCTTAATATAATATGGGAATTGTAGGCATTTCGCCCTTCTAGTATTATGATAATTGTGGATAACTACTCAGGATGGTCGGCAGTGTAGCCACGACCTTCAGGTCGAAAATAATTAGCCACTTGACCGACATTCGGAAATCTTAAACTTTCAAACACGCAAAAGCCATCAACAGTTCAACAGCCCACATTAAAATTTCTTTTTAATTGATGCCTATTTTACGTTAATGCGATGCATACGTTCTCTCAGAAGGAACTTTATATAAACTTGCATGAACTGTCATGTAGTTATCTCGTGCAGTGCCTTTCTTTACGAAAGGGAGGAGAAGACGGACATTTTAGTTAGGTGATACTACTTCAAGTGAAAACTTAACCCGAACATTATTTCAACATTTCAGATACTATTACGTTACGGGAACATAACTTGAAGAATTGTCCAATTTGACCTGTTGTTACTCCCAACTGAGCCCTATAAAACCACAGGCTTGAATCACGAAATATCGCTCTAACTTTTTCGTCTGTAATTGAAAAGCTTAGTGGAATTCAAACTGATTATTGCAGCCCAAAGAATATTGCTATTTTGATCAAACTACTCTAGTTGCAAAACAAGCAATATAGAGCATGTTTCGTGATCATGTTGCTTAAAATGTTGTCTATTAAAAGTAAAGCTAAACTGTTTTTTCCTGAGGGCTTATTCTGCGGTTAAAGAGAAGAAGATCAACCAGCGAAACACCCTTTTAAATATAAAATTGGAACGTTGCCTCGTATTTTTTTTTCAAAGAATGTGAAGTGAAAAGATTTCAAATAGCAAGGATTTCCCGTGCCGCACCAGCAACAAGGGAAGGTGGGAAGGGGTTGCTCTCCCTTATAAGCTATGTAGATATGTGCGTCGCCAAAGGGTCTGGTTTTTGAGTCGTTTTGCTCTGAGGATTGTAACCATTTGGGTCTGAAAGTCTGAAAACGGGTATGGATTCTAGAAACCAGGTCTGAAATTGGGTATGAATTTTAGAGGCTTGATCAAGGTTTGGAAAACCAAGCCGCACCCCACCTCCCCCCCCCCCCCCCCCCCAACCAAAAAATCCCGGGAGTAGCCCGTCTACCTCCCCCACCCCTCCTTCCCCAGTGGATTAATTTTCAGGCGTTTAATTTCATTTAAACTCATAAAATAACAATATAATAATATTTCCCGTTTTAATTTGTCAAAATATCCAAGCACAAACAGGGGTTTAGAAACCCTAAGCTTCTTACTCTGAAAAACGTGCAGGAATCTTTAACGATTCAAAGTCCATCTCAAGAATTGTAAGGAGGAGACATAAATCGGCTAAAAGGCTAAAAGGTAACTCAGACCAGCTGTTTTTGACTATCGATCGCCAAACAGGGCAATTGTCAGTTGTTTTGAATTCCCTTTTGATATACAAATTGTCTGCACAGCCAACAAGGCACTGCTAAGGACCTGAAACATCTGGCTAAATGGTTGAAGCTTGTTTATCAAATATCGTGTTTTCAAATCAAGTTTAAAGAATTCGAAAGATCCTGAAGGAAAGTTAAGCATATGAACGAAAAAAAGGGTGCGAAGTTGACCGATCCTCTTTCGATACATACTATTTTAGGTTTAGTTGCGGCAGGTATCGTTGCAAATTTATTGCATAGCCGTCATTATACGAATTGGAAACAACAGCTACAGCGGTAAGGAATGTCAGGACTCTAAGGATTAATGTGTTGTAGAAATTGTCCATTTTCCAAATTCACTGGCTAATCATACTTCTTACAAGTGCTGAGCATCGTATTGTTATACAGGCTCCTCCTTTTCCTCACCCGCGCCACTGTTTTACTATAAGTTTGCCACACACACAGAAAAAAAAAAATAAATAAATAAATAAATACTAGATAATTCTGTACTACCAGTCATGATAATTTCTCATACTTTTAATGTTTGTCATTATTTGAATATTCTGAAAATCCAATATCAATTTTCTATTGCGGCGTCTTTTGCAATCTAGATTTCACGGCATGTAACATCAATTACCAAGAGACTCCCGCGAGTCAGGCCTTGTCCAATACGTACATTAAGCATTATGTTACCTAGCAACCTCGCTGCATTTACAGTAGCTCCTTTACGCGATTTCGATTACTTTCGTGACCGTACAGTAAATGAACGCCATTTCCATCCTTTTTACGAACTGTGAGTTTTCCGAATTTAAGACCACCAGTTCAGTCTTCACTTGACGTTGACATAGGCTTCGTTTAAACAAAAATTATACTTGCAATCCGATTTTATGACAGAAATGACAAAAATACTCGGCGCTAACCAGGAATTATTAAAAAAAATTAATTTTAACTAAATTTTGTCTTTGCGGCATACCAAATTTGTTTAAACAATAGGCAGTAACTGACAGCTTTATAATGGACCTTCCTTTTTTTTTTCTCGTTTTATTCCGTCTGGCAAAGGAAAATATCAACCACAGGTTAACGACGTTAACATATTCTGACAAGTATGAACTGAATTGTCTGCTCCTGTTTTCGTAGTACAAAGTATTGCCTCAGAGAGAACTGACAGAACTCAAGGTAAACTTGTCAAACGTTTCTTTCACTGGAAAACATTCTACGAATACGAGGTTTGTTATATAATGCAACATTACTTTTAGAAAGTGAAACCTCGATTTAACGAAGTGCCAAGGAACAAGGGAAAATGGTTCGTTATATCGAGGTTCTGCGGTTCCATACATTTTAAAAGGCCGGGCTGGAGAATATCGTTCGTTATACCGAGGATTTCGTTATATAGAGGTTTACTAAGTCGAGGTCCCACTGTAACAAGAAGGGACACGGTAAATATGTGTTCGGAGGCCGTAAGTCACCACTGTAGTCACCGGTCATCAATTCTGTGAAGAACAGTTGGAATTTTCTTTCATAAAATATGTACTCGAACTTTCATATCATGGGGAAATGAAATGCCTTTTGTTTCCAGAAGGAGAAAGATGTCGTCAGTATTGAGAAG
Organism: Pavona decussata; assembly: GCF_977016875.1. Taxonomy (NCBI): domain Eukaryota; kingdom Metazoa; phylum Cnidaria; class Anthozoa; order Scleractinia; family Agariciidae; genus Pavona; species Pavona decussata. Next base: position 5,897,233 of record NW_028145860.1, on the reverse strand, counting down.
GAAATACGGTCAATTGGGTTAGCTGAAAAAAACGAAACAGAAGCCTGGAAATTCGGGGAATTAGAGTTCTTAGTGTTTCCTAAAATTTTCTGCCAAATCCGAACAGAACAACTGTGTTAGCGAACACAAATAGCTCTTTTGAGAAAGCGCTGTTAAAAACACGGAAAATGTTATTCTTAGAACTTTTGCTTAAATGTTCTCGTTGCACATCCCTGTGACAGGTGTCCATTGCCCAATATCATATCGTGACAAAAAAATTAGGTAGAGAGCCATAAACTTGAATGAAAATTGATCAAGAAAGTTGTCGCCTGCAGCAAGTGATAGCCATTATCTTATTATGGCATAGCTCTTTCAGAAGACATTTCTCATAAAGGAAAACAGCTGGGATTTACATTGTTCTTGTCGGGAGAGATTCGTGATGCGTTCAACCAAACCACTTATATCAGAGAACAAATTCTCCTATCTTGTTCCCATACTCTTCTTATAAAAGTACTAGGGAGACGTTATTAAAATACGAAGATAATTCACCTTGGGTGATCATATCCTTAATTCTCATGACCTCAGGGGTTGAATGAGCATTGATAGTACAAGGAGGAATTTGATGCTGATCATTGTTAGGGCTTAAAGGGTTAAGTAAATTTCGGCTTGATTTTTATAGAACTGAACATGGGGCTTTAGGCGGAAGCGAGGCAACTGTATCGTCAAAAAGTAACTGCAACTTTTTTTATTACCACACATTAGCTGAAGTTGTCATTTAAGTTAATGTCTCAGTTTTAAATTTATGAGCGCGCCTTTCAGGCCTCCAAGCGATTCCGGATACACATTGTCTTTCCACTCTGAGCAGACTGACGCCAAAATAACACTAACGATTGTGCGACTAACATGGCATCTGATTACTAATACACTTTTAGGATATTTTTTCACTTTAACTGTCGTCTTCTAATCATTTACCGGACATGCTTGATAGAAATAAGCGAAATCTAAGAAGTTAGCCAAGTAACGATCAGCAATCGTACAAATTAGCTGTTACACTGCTAACTGACACAAGGACAATTTGACCATGATCCTCCTGTAGCAGGCGTTCGGTTGCGTGATCTCACTATTGACACTGGAAAGTGCGTCGAGACGGAACGACAAACGGAAAGGTGAATATCACTGGTCACGATAGTTTCGTCTTCTCCCGGAACAAACAATTGTTAGGCTTTCCTGTGTGAACTGGTTCCCCTCCTCCCCCACTTACAAAAGTGATGTTGTTCCTCTTCTGGCAGTCTCCCCCCCGCTCCTCCTCTTCAACCCCAGTTGATTTGGGCCCCAGTTTAAATTAACCCTGAAATAAGCTGAGCTTGTACATACTGCATGTGAAAATAATAACAAAAAAGGGTAATTATATAAGAGACATCATGATCGGAAATGAGATGATCTTACACGCTAAAGTAAACTTTCGTCTTCCAGTTGCATGACTTTATTTGGTAGTCATTACTCCAAAAAGGAGTCGTTTACCTCCATTTGAGATTTGAAGTTAATTTAATCTTCCTTTTTAGGGAAGTAATTAAGGAGTTAAAATGACTTCCAGAAAAGATAGTCTATTAAAAGCAACCTGAACCACAATGCATTCGGCGTATTAAAATCTTGGTCGTCATAAGACAAACTTCATTCGTTTTCGTGTCCCCTTGCTGCTTAAAGGTGAGTGGTTCATTGTCGAAGTATCTTTATAGTTACTAGTTTTGTCCTATCATCCATGCAAGGTCGCAAAGACAAGTAATTAGTGTGTTTTCAAGTTACTGGACTCGTGATCAAGATCATTCTCCTTCACCTTTTCCCTACAAATTGAGTTCACATTACGAACAGTGCGCTTTGTAAAAATTGCTTCATTCCCTATGTTTTGAGGCCAATCTGCGCTTATATGGTTTTTGTTAAACGAACCTGATGTTGAATGTTATTCAAGAGGCGTCAAAATATTGAGTCCTTTGTGAAATTCGTATGAAGTTAATTAATGTGACTCGGCGGGTACGTGTCGTATTTGCCTTTCTTTGTTTTATTTTTGACAAAGGAAGAAAACAGCTTCAAATTAGTTCTTACGGGGTGAAGTTCCGCTTTCTAACCGGAATACTTCCTTTATTACCAAAATGGAAGTTTTACTCATCACACCTTTTCCGTTTCACAGCTGATTCGACAATAGTCTTCCCGGCAAAGCTTGCGGGCCGCACTTTGTACAAGTAGTAATACCCTTGTAATCCGGTTAATACAATGGCGTACGCGTATACGAACTACAGCAGCCTTAATGTTTCCATTACCGTGGTACCTGCCAAGCACATAGCATAAGTTCATAAAACGTTACTTAAAACAATGTGTTCGAGTTCGCGTCGTTACCGGAATGCGCTGTCGGTGTGGCCATGAAAGTGTAGTGATGTTCGTTATGATGCTGCATAAAGTGGATGAAATACTAAAGTAAATTTGACCAGTCAAAGAAAGCTATAAATCGTTAATCTTCTGTAGTACTATTAATTATGCTGTAAACGGGACTTTAACTTTGAGTGGCAGTGGATGAAATCAGGGGCTCCCAACGAGAATATATAAAGCAGACCTGTTGTTTTCTAAATTCTCACATCATTTTATTGCAGATTTGTGTTAGTTAACACACTTGATCAGTTCTCTTTAGCTGAAAATTTACATTGCCGGAAATATTAGGGTAGCGAATGTTATTCCCTGAATTTACTCGGCTGCTGTTGGCTTTCCGAAAATACTAGCTGACGTTTTTTCCCACTTTTATTAATGACGTATTTACCCCTCCGGCCGAAAACGAAAGGAATTAGATTTTCAGCGATGCCAAACTTTTGAGGTGACCTTTCACCAAAGAAAACTCTAGTTTTTCTTTCCTAACAGACATACGAACCATTGCCTGCCCCTGACGAAATCCTAAAGTATGGCTAAGATTAAAGCCTTCGAAGGATGTGATCCTGTGGTATTGTTAATTATGCTGTTAAGGTGGTTGTCCATTTAAGTCTTTCAGCCGAATCTGTACATGGTACTGTTTGTTTTCACAAGAATACATTCCATGCAAGCGGAATTTTGAGGAAAAAAAATGGCCTAATTTGCATTTCGACGCGTCTAGCCGTATAGGTAAAACGGTTTGATGGGGGAGGAAATACACAAAGATTGTCTCAAAATGTTAAAAGTCGTGCTTCGAGAAATTTCCTTGATTACGACCGACTAACCACGCACGAATCGAACGCGGAAGCGACGATCTCAAATAATGATAACAAACTGAACAGATAAAGCCGGCAAATAAAAGGGGCCAAGGTCGTTGCAAAATGAATATCTTTTTTCCCTGTTTTAACGTGAAAAGCTCTGACATCCTCTTCAGTATTAAAAAAACCCTCATCTTTTCGAAAGTTAATTTTTACTAATTTTATACATTAACGTTTTTCTTGTTCCTTAATTTAGACTGGCCATAAGCTGGGCATTGTGATTCACATGCGGCGCCGAAGGCAAATTTTCTAATTGCTCTGGGAACGACAAACGACCTTCAAGTGTACCGCGCCCATAATAACACTTGATTGCTTTAAAAAGGATCATTCAATGCAGCTACTAAAAAACAAACAGCTAAACACATAATTTTGACTCGTCGTGTCACTGAAAGAATAGAGTAACACAGGTTATAGAAGTGACCAAAGGCTGATCAAACTACAAGACTTTTTAGCTCCAAATACCGGCCGGCGATCAACGTTACAACTCTACTGCGCACACTTCCGGACTGAGCCGGCGATTACCACTTCACTATCGAGTGTTAGTTCGTTTGGTTATATCTTTGGATTATGGTTCAGCACGAAGTCATAAATCATTATGCCTGCTAATGCCTTGGTTATGACTGTTTCGTTATAATTATAACTTTGATAGCGTGAAAAGAAATTTTTCCGATCATTTACATTTTAAAAGGTACATTTGCCATTTACCCTTTTTTTATTAAGAAAGAAAAACTACCTTCTCAATGCCATTATACTAATGAACAGCAAGTTTTTCCTGTCCTTAACTCTTTCATTTCCAAATCGCTCGAGGCTAAAAAGTTTTGTTACAAAATTTCGAGAAAGTCTGAGTTCCTCAGTAACTATGCGCCGTCCCATTCTCGGACCGTCGCACTGCTCGCTAGATTTGCATTTGAATGGTCAAACTTTAGGAGTTTACCAACAGGCTTAAAAGTTAGAAACAACTTGTACAGCATAATAAACAGCACCACAGGAAAGTACTGCTCTGTTGCTTTCATTTAAATGGTCACACTTTAGGATTTCATACACAGGCTCAAAAGTTAGAACCACCTTGTACATTAATAAGCAGAACCACAGGAAAGTACTGCTTAGTAGCTTTCGTTTGAAAAGTAAGAACCATGATACAGTAGCGGACGTTTGGCTTAGAATGTTAACTTAACATACAAAACGACAACCTCGAGACATTTTGGGTGAATTGACTGTGTACCAGGACACAGGGAAAAGGTTCAAATACCGGGTCCCATTTTTTTAAAGAGCCATAACTTTATCCAGTGGATAAGTTGCTGTCAATCGGAGCAAACAAACTCAAACTAATGTATTTTGTACGATTTCCGCACAGCCCATTACTTTATTTTCTGTACACTCTTGTCTTTTTCACGATTTGTTGGTCTATATACAGCCACTATTTCACACGTTTAATTCAATGTCAGATGGCGACTAATCCAGTGGATTAAATTATTCGCTCTTTGCAAAGCTAGGGCCAGGAAGTTAAACCTAAAATTCAACATCCATTAAATTAAAATATTGACCAGAACAAAATAACCTGGGGTTTGCGATAGAACAGCTGATCCAACACATACTACAAAAAAACATGGCATTTCGCTCTTTCTGTTTTCACAGCCGTTTAATCGTGCTTCTGGTTGTTCGAGCGGTGTCATCATAGCCACAAAACATAGTTGAATCAATGAAATCGTCAAAATAATGGTTCAGTTTTGTTAACAATAACCCTAATAATGCACCGAGACTAGTATTAATTATCTTTTGCTGGGGATGGCTAGGATGGAAATGGATTGCAACTTGAAAAAATTTGCCAGTTTTTTCAAGTTTCTACTGTGTATTGTAGGGAAGTCGTCATAAACTGCTTATAGTTTGTTCTTCCCCGGATAAATCCCTTGATATTTCCATCTCGGTGCTCTAACAGCAATTTCATGTTAGAAAAAAGGTTCTTTGTCAATTATTTGAGCCATTTTGAGGAAAATATAGCAAAATCGCCGTGACAGTGTCCCTTTAACTCACAACCGTTGGATAGAGGTAAACAGGAAAAAATTAGCCACGTACCAAATTTCATTTTGCAAAAATTGCACCAAATGAAAGTAACTTTCATATCAATCATTTTGTATCACTTCAGTATTTTTTTCACTGACTGATATGTTGGAACCACCATGTACAGCATAATAAACAGCACCACAGGAAAGTACCGCTCTGTAGCTTTTATTTGAATGGTCACACTTTAGGATTTAATCCACAGACTCAAAAGATAGAACCACCTTGTACAGCATAATAAACAGCATCACAGGAAAGTACTGCTCGGTAGCTTTCATTTGAATGGTCACACTTTAGGATTTCATTCAGAGATTTAAAAGGTAGATCGGCACCACAGGAAAGTACTAGTCGCTAATAGTAAGGTCAATTTCATTTGAATGGTCATAGTTAAGATTTCCAACACACAGTCAAACTGCGGATAGCGACGGTTTGACTATTTGTGTTAAAAGGACTAGGTTAGTCATTTTTATTAAAACCCTGAAAAAATAGCCCTCAAACGTTGCTATGTTAGACACTAAAACGTTTTTACAAATGCCTTGTAATTTGTATTACTTGTCATGGTAGAAGTGGATGTGAACTTGAAAAAAAAAGGCAGATGTTTTCAAGTCGGCCTGTCGTTATCTTCTGCAAGCGTTGTCTTATGCAAAAAGCACTGAAAACGTATTGAGCTCGTTCTTTCTTCAAGAACTCGCTACAAAGCTATCTTTTAGTGTTATTTAAGCATTTTGCTCATGGGAAAGGGGACGTATTCGAAAGTTTTGAATAATTTTGAGATAACACAAACAAAATCCTCGCGGTATACTTATCGTTTTATCGCGTTTATTTCAGAAAAGAACAAGAACGCCTTGGCTTGCATAAAAATTGATACGAGGGGTTGATGAACATTCATCATGTTATATGATTCTTAGTTTTCATTAAGATAGGTGATCTTCTTGCGTAAATGACAACTTCTTTGTAATTTACACTTTCCGACTGATTACCGTGGCTGGCGAAAAAGGTGTGAATTGTGAAAAAAGGCGACAAATGTAATATTCTCGAATGTAACATTAAATATGATTACAGGTAATGTCTTACAATATACGAGCTCATTCCTTGTCGGCACAGAATGAACAGTTGATAACCGAAACCCAAGCAGCAGCTACTTATTATATCCGATTTTTGTATTTGAATATCTTTGCCCTTTCCACTGACGCCAGGGGTAAATTATCAAATAAGATCGGCCATTTTTTACAGGCTACTTTCTTGTGATTGGTCCTTCATTAACAGTGATTGATAGATCTTTAATTAATAATTTCTACTAAAAAAAATGACCGAGCAAGGTTTAAAGAGTAAATAGTGTTTGAGTATAACAGAAGGTTATGTTTACTCCAGGTTGATTCTTAAATTATTTTTACATATTTAGTGAGTTTTTTGAGCTTTCGCCGGTTTTTGCATTTTTAGAACTCAGAAAATTCTCTGTTTCAAAGAACATCGAAAAGCGACGTCGATATACCAGAGAGCTGCTGTGATCTTCCTAAAAATCAAATTGGTGAGTAATCTAAATAAGTTGAATGCGCATTATGTGAGCGAGCCTAATTGATATAAACTTCACCAAGCGCTATTATAAACTTGGCGTGGGGACCATTGCAGCTGGCCAGCGCTTGATATCGCTTACGAAGACTTGTGCCTTTACATTGTGACTTTTTCCGGTTTCATTCTTTTTGCTATCTATAAAGATAGCGTTCCATTGTGATCTCTCACACGGTATTCATAATATAGGAGAAAACAGAGCTTTGCCAAGCCGCGGGTTGAAATCGTCCGCGGACATCAAACTCTACGAACCTTGTAATTTTTACTGAGGGCAATTCATGTGATTGGGGTATATATGAGAACAAGTTCGTTTATCATAGATATACAACCGTTTAATCCAACCCAGCAAGCATTTTATTGTTTTTACAGTTGACTTCAATGTTGAGCTTTTCAACATCGTATTAACTTGAAGCTGATGTTAAATTATTCAATATATCTGCTCAACTGACGAAGGCACACAATAGTCTATCCTATGAAATGAAACGATATCTCCTTTGACACCAGTAAAAATTCAAAAGTAGTAACTCCGTTTACCCTAACAATATGAACCAAACAAGCCTTTTATAAAATATTCTGAATCATCCTAACAAAGAAAAAGGAAAATTAAAAACCAAGTCCGTGGTTAATGCTGTTACTAGGGCAATATACGATTCTTCATAAAAAGCTATAATCTGTCAAATCAACACATATATATTTCTTTTCACACTTTTTCGGTCACTGTATTTCCTTGGAAATGTTTCATCTTCATCTACACCAGAAAGCTCAATTTTATGAAGGTTTGGTCTCAAGAACATTTAAAAATTTTGTTTTAATTAAAAGTTTTATTTGATGTGTGTTATTCTGAATAAACCTACACTGAAAATACATAAAAATTAAATGTTGTATACAAAGGCTTGCTGAAATTTTTGAGTTGATTTTGAAACATACAAGATCCTAGCGCATAAAAGATTAATAAAATTTTGTGAATATTCAAATAGAGTCCTGTCAGGTCTCCCGCAGTTGTTTGTCAAGCACACATACAACAAAAACGCTGTAAAAATTGCCGTTTTGGCCAGCAATTTCTCAGACGTATTGCAAGCAGAGAAATTTCGAGTCCTGCCTAAAGATGTGGAAAATTCCGCCGTAAATTTTTTAAGCGCCTTAACATAGTTACACGTACAATGGCATATTTTTGCTTAATTCTATTCCAGTATAAAGTCAAATAATTCTAATTAATTTAAGCCTTGACTAGCGTTTTTACCCACGATGTTTGTGAAATTAAGACTTACAGAGACTTTCAGTTTCAATTTCAACCAAAAAAATCGCTTACACCATTTATTATCTCTAACTTCTTTAAGACCTCCTATAGGCCTCCATTTTCAATTATTACCAAATTAATTCCCTTTCACCCCCATGTATTATCCCTGTCACCTTTAATGACTTATCTCGTTGGAGTCCATTGCACTTAGACGACGTTTTCAAAAAGTTAATTTAAAATAATGCATTTTTGACTGTGACTCATTAACATTACGCGCTTATGTGTACACGACTAATTTTTATCAATGATTTGAAATGACAGTACTCCGTGCTTATTCACACGCCGTTTTGTTATTCATTGTCATAAATGAAGTCGAATTATTAATTCATGACAAATTCACGTATTTCCCCGCTAACAGTTTGCCGTTGATGGCAAAACGGTGATGACTGCTTTTTATTTGCCCCGCCTCGCCCGTAAAATTATCGCCTTCCGTTCGTGTTTTTGACGAGTTCTTTCTTCTGATTGTAATGAAAATCACTTCTATTGAGCTGTCTTCTAATCAACCGGATACGAAAGGAGAGAAAGTTATAATAATCCATTGTTCGTTGAAAAACTGGCAGTTTATTGGCTGAAGAGTATAATAATTATTATTACGTGTAAACAGTCCTTATATCACTCTGTTCAGCTTTTTCCGCTTTCATTAGGAAGGTGAAAGTCGTCCGAGTTATATGGTCTTTTCTTCGCTGTTTTCTGAAGTCGACTTTTTACCCAGAGAATCCTTTAAAATAGCGTGGAAGTACCTGTTAATTAGACATCCTCTCAAACAGAGGAGTGATCGTTTTATCGTGTATTCAGAAGTCCAAGTGACAACTGCTTGAGAGGTAGGGGGTAATATAATTCATGATTAATTTTCTAAAGAGTAGTTTTGCTATTGACCATGTCATTCGAAATTAAGGCAAAAAAAAATGATAAAAATGATAATAAATAACCAAAAAAACCCACTCAAATTCAAGAGATCGTGTGAAAGTACATCTCTCACTCTGTCGCTTTCATTTGAATGGTCAAACTTTAGGGATTTTACACAGATTCAAAAGTGAGAAGCACCTTGTACGGTCATAAAGGATTTCACCCATCGACTTAAATTTAGAATTAGCATCGGGCTTTACGTAGGAGGTGAGAAAAGCTTTGTCATCCTAACATCATGTGTAAAAGCGAGAGCATATTTAAGGAACTTCCGCTTAGATCTATTTTAATTTATACTTTCTTTTCAAAGTTCACTCCTGTTTATGTCAATTTGATTGTTGTTGAAGCATTTTTTTATTATTCGTGTCCGGAGCAAAGCTTGATCATCAGTAAAATGTAGCAGACCGTTAAAAGGCATTCAGAAAAGTTACGTGCAAAGAGGAAACGTGTGTTGACATCAAAAATTTATGATTAAAAATTAATTCAAACAACAAATGTTCTGTAAACACAAGCGCCTGATAACAGCTACCATATATTTAAAGCTATCCTACAGAAGACTGTTAAAAAAGTTATATTATTGTACTCTTCCGCATTGTTACGTTATATGTATTGAATAGATTTTGAATTGTCCGTTTAACGGTACTTAATTTAACTACTGCGAAAATTTTGAAGTAGAGTAAAACACATAAATGACAAGTGAAATAAACAAACTTCGTCATGGATCAAGGCACTGAGTTTATTTCAGTGGAAAACTCAGTTGATAATTAAAAAAAATAACTGAGTCAATTTTCTTAATTCATTTTCGAAATAAAAGTTATTTAGGAAATTAAAATATAGAAATTGACTAACTTTTGTATTTATAGTAAGCGGGAAAAGTAATTAAAATTCCATGCACTCTGTCAATAGATGTTGCTTCGTGAAAAGCTAAGATAAAATTTCCGCTAAGAACGTTAACTTAATTCAAAATTGAGATTCATATGTGAATGGTAACTTTACCTTTTTACCCACGTGTTTCTCTTCAGATTTTTACCTGGATATTAATAAACCTAAATTAACGATACTTCAGTGTCAGCGAATTTGTCAAAACTGTAAATACATGCCTCAGTTTTGTTTGAAAACGTGACACATCTTAGAAGAAAATAGAAGTTTGAACGTTCGCCAAATTTATTTTAAGCACCATTTGAATTCGATGAGTTGTTTATATCACGTTGTTGTCTCTGGAAAAATCTTCCACTAAGCAGTGTATGTTCTTGTTCATTAATATGGCAGTTATTTAATGACTTTTAATTCTTTGGGAAATGCACCTGTACAACAGGCCGTGTGAGTCTTTTCCAAGTCTTTTTCAAACCCTGTCGGGTCATCTACATGTAGCCTTTATTTTTGTGAAGTTCTGTGTGACTACTCTTGGCAGAGAGCTGTTGAGTAGCTAGTACTTTTCTGTAGTGCTGCTCTTTATAATTATAATGAACAAGGTGTTTCTAACGTTTACTGTGCGGTGGTCTTGTTTGTTTGTAATAAATATTCAAGCAAAACAAATTTCACAACTCTTTTTTTTAGCCAAACCTGACTCCCTGGTCAGCGAAATTTCATGAATGACAAGAATCCATTCCGGCTTATTTACCTCTGTATTAAAACTTATTTGTTTGCTCTGATCATAAAAGGCAAATTGAGAGCTGGGTTATCTCAGTGCTTACCACAATTATTTTCTCAACATTTCCGCTCACCGGGAAATGTTATCTCCATTGTTAGTGTGCATTTAGTTAATCACGACCAGCCTCTGTAAGTAATGGGTTATCCTAGGACATTGATTTTAATTGAACAATATTCTTTTTTGTATTCTGAAAAAATGAAGATTTATTTACTTTATTTGTTTGCCATCCTTACATTAAGATGACAAGAAAAATAATTTCTTACAAACGTGCATTAAGATAGTGGTGAGAAATCATATTCTAGCGCATTTACCTCACCGTGGCGAGTCATTAAGCCTGTTTTAAAGTAAATATAGCTTATTTATGGAATTCAATGCTCACAGTTTTTTTGTGGAAGACTGTAAAAGATGGCTGGGAGGTTCCACTAGACAACTTTAGTTATATTTCGAAAGTCTTTTACAACTTTCGTGCAAAGGTTTGTGTCAACACTAATACGACGATCTGATATTGGTGAATGTTGGCTTCACCATGTCATTATTATGTGGCAAAGCCAACATTTTTCACTCTTACCAATCAATAATCGACTTGGATAAAGCACGTACGTTTATCTTTAAGGGTGCAATTTTAAGACGACAAAACTTCACGGTTGCGCACGTTTTACATGTTACCCTGGGTGTAACTTTGCTTTATCGAATTTTGATTGGTTGATTGCGTTATTTGCGCGGGTTATCTATGGATGTTGTGATTGGTCAGGTGTGATATCTTTGATTTTACAATAGTAAGAGATTGAGTAATCTACATTCTACTTTCCAAGTGACAGTCGTTTAGAAATTTCTCCTTTTTTTTTTTTCTAGAAACGTGTGATTGAACGCGAATTTGATACCACATAAATAATGGAAACTTGGTTGTGAAAAATAAACCTGCCTCTTTGCCAACAAGATTTATTTCCCTTCTACACAATCTACATTGCGTTTACTTTGGTCTTTCGTGGAAGTAAAAGAAAAGATATGAATATATTTGTGAAAGAGTTTCAAAGTTCTACTAATAAGGTGCACGGTTTTGAATAAATTATCGTTCCTTCTCTTTACGCTAAGTGAGTTGTTTTTGTCTATAGTTTTCCAGAAAAATCACAATCAGTTTTTTTACTTTATGTTTTTTGAAGCAAAATGGTTACATAGAAAAAGAATCTTTTCATTAAAAAAAAAAACATCGATCTAAACAAAGTAATTTTTAGGGTACTAAGTCCAAAATCTCAATAAAGGAAAATGCCCAGAACATACTCCGTAAGCGTTGAAACATGTTAATCGCTTGAAGCTAAAACTGTGAATAATAAGATCTTTTGTGTCTTTCAAATTTCCATTATTTATCCAAATTTCCACTGAACTAGAAGAAACTTACAATGGAGGCTACGTAGCGCGTGGGAATGGTTAGAAATGGTTTTGATACGAGGGAGTTTCCAACAATATTTTCTGCATAAACTCTCTTAATGATGTCAGTCCTCTTAGTTCCAAAGTGCGGCGATTTCTATACTTTTCTGTTAATCAGTTCTCGAAAATGTAGTGAGCTTTTAGGTGCCGAAAATACGTGTATTTGACGTATGTAAAGACAAATTTCCGAAAGCCTGCTTATTGTACCACTCATCTATTGTAATTCGAAAAAGATATGTTTTGCCTAACGATTTTTCGACAAATAAATTTGTACTCCGACGCTATCAATGGTCGACTTATCAAACGAAATGTGCGTAAAATTACTTATGCTTATTCCTGACCAGTAATTAACAGAAATGTGCATTTTGAAAGGCATGCATTTGATGTGAAAATGGCAGTGTCTATCCAACTGCCAAGGCCATCATGTTTTAAAAATTAATTTTTTTAGAAGTTTAGGGACCAAGCGAGGTTATTTGTAATATAAAATATACTGCTGTTTTATTTCGTGACTAGAACGTGGCTCAAGTAAGCAGTTATTTAATGACACACGCTTGATTATCGTTATCTTAGCCATGTCGTGATTCGTTTATATGTTCAATTGGACTTCCAGGTTTTTATAAACATCGGAAACACGAAACAAATGCGACAGAAAATTCCGTTTATTCTATAAAAGCACTGACACTGTGCCATCTTGGGTTTTCAATTTGGTGTCATTTTCGTGGGGACCAGATCGAAACAATTCAGCTTCAAGGACAAAAAAGCTTAACCCAAAGTCAACGACAAATCAACGAGGTATGTTCTGTGAATACAAGTGGATAACGTTTTGTCATCTTGATTTGATTTGACATATCAATCCTACGTTTGAAGAATGCATTCTCTTTACTTAATTCCAAGTATTTCTTTTGAAATTTACCATGAGAATTTAATTTGAAATTTATCCTGAGAATTGGATGCTTCATCTACACAATATCCCTTAGCTGGTCATCCGTTTTTCTACAGTATGCTTCTTTCTGACAACATGCGTGCAAGAAGAAATAAGATTTTATCATCCTCTTGAACAAGTTGCGTAACTCACACCTGTCACACAAAAAAAAACAATACAAGAAAGAAAGAATGAAAAGAAAACTTGTAAAACAGAGAGGTATTTTTATTGGTTTATTATTATATAAAGAATGGCTGCATGTATTTCTTTTTTTCGAGCTCTTTCCATTGTCAAACATCAACAAATCTTGAAACGCAAACATTCCCTCCAATATCACCCACTTCCCACCCCACCGCCCGAAAATAAGCTTTCCCTAAAAAATTGAACCCGTAAAGTGCGCTTTGAACGAATATAAGCCTTGAGCTCATATTGACTTGATATTTTCGACTTAAAATGTTGCAGCAAAAGCATACAAATTGCGTGTGTAAATGTTACCTAGAACTGAGGGAAAACTTTATTACTAAAAACTTTCATGCTCATGGACAAACTTTGCCGCTTGCAATGTGGTTCGAGGTATCGTGCACTATTTTCCAGTGTAGTTCAATACTTTTAACAGAATGAAGTTTGTTGTAATGTTTGGTGAAATATTTTCGAAGTTTTTTCATTAATTTTTTACCTTGTTCCCTATTGCAAATCAGATGGGATTAGAGATATTTTGTCTTAAACCAGGAAGTTTGCTTTCTTCCCACGGAAATTAACGCACGGTTTTGAAAAGACCTTGCTCTGTTCGTTCATAATTAAAGGCCTGACACGTACTCTGTTTGTTATCAAAAGCTCTTCAATCCGTTATCTAAGTCACTGAGTGCATTTTAAAACAAGTGTTGGACTTGCACTCAATACCGGCTGTAATGGTTTTTGCGGTAGGATCGAATGTCACGTATATATTTCTTCATTGATGCGAGCCTGATATGACATCCAAAGAGTAGCAAGTTGCAAAGTGCAATGATAAATTAATGATTTTCCCCCTGTTTTTCAATGATGGATTGTATTTGGGATTTTGCAACATATCACTGATATCACTGATACTGTTAGGAAAACACACCCAAGAAGGACATAATTTATTTAACAGCCAGTTTAATTCACAGAATTTGAGCAGAATTGATTGATTGGCTGAATGTAGGAAAAGTTGTAGACTCTGTACCTAAGATTTGTCTGCTGTTTCCATTGGTATCACCGTGATGGTGATAGACTAATAAAATAAACACGAACATGAACAATGACATTGATTATGATACCCGACAATTATTTACTTCAGAAAAGTTGAATTCGATTGGTCAAACAGAGACGATTTTTATTTCATTACAGACAGTAGTAAAAGTTAAAGTTTATTTTGAAATTGGGTTGCACTCACGTTGAATTATTTACATATCATATGAGTGTGGCTTATCTCAGAATATCAATTCAAAATCAAAATTTGAGATCAGGAATCAAATATCACACTTGCCAGGGATCACAAGAGATTTAGCCTGACTATCAGGTCTTTCATAAAAGCTTGATGCAGACAAGGATTAGGTATCTTATTGTGCAATTTTGTGTGATCAAGCATCGATCTCTTTCACATGTTTGGAATTAGGGATCAAAAAGTGGGATCAGCGATTAAAAACACATCCCTTGTTAGGAAACTAATGTTAACAGATTACATACTACCCATATCACAAAGCAAAGTAAACAAATTGATTGTGATTATAATTACAAACACGCTCAGCTGAGTGTGAGAGCAGAATTGTTATCGTTTTGTAGAAATGACGAACTAGCACCCAAGAGGGATGTGATATTGTTCAAGGGAGGATGCTAATCATTTCTTAATTAACCCGAGGCCTTTTCTTTATATCAGAATTGACGAGTTTTGAGTGAGGACAAACTGCTTTCCCAGTCGTACGTTTAGCAGGCAATCATGAAGCCAACAGGTAAGTTGATTACTCTCCATTAGGGCTTCCTAATGGTACTAAAAAATAAAGGGCATCATCGACAACTTTCGGAACTTTCGGATTTGATCCGTAGATTCGAAAGTTAGAATCACCTTGTACAGCATTATAAGCAGCACCACAGGAAAGTACCGCTCAGTAGCTTTAATTTGAATGGTCATACTTACGGATTTCATCCAGAGACGCAAAATTGAGAACCACCTTGTACAGCATAATAGAAAGTACCACGGGAAAGTCCTGCTCAGAAGCTTTCATTTGAATGGTCACACTTTAGCAGAATGGTCACACCACAGCAGAATAAATCGTACCACAGGGTAGGTTCGTCGTTGATTTTATTAACAGACTCAAACGTTAGAACAATTTAGTCAGAAAGCATCACAGTAAACAGCAACACAGAAAAGTAATGCTACTGAAGCACTTAATTTCATTTGAAACGTGGCACTGAGTTACAAGATAAAGTCACATCACGGTTACATTCAACTCGAGATTTATCTGTTCTAAATTGCTTTGCCTGCCGGTAAATGATGTCGAGGAAACAAAAGTTGTCAGTTTCCTCGTCCCCCTGTGTTTATTTTAATAACAGAATACAATCAAATGTAATTGAATTTTTACCGTTGACTTTAGCCGGTTGTTATCACTTCCACCTCACAGAAGGCTCCAAATCATATTAACCTCCTTTTCTGCATGAATTCCTGTGTTTTTAATTTTTCTCACCAACCACAGGAACTAACAGGAACAGTGAATCTTAATTTTAAAGTACGTATTTAGAACTCTCCGATTTTTCGAGCAATTTCTTCGGACCAAGTTAGCAAGTCTTTTATAAATAACGTGAAACAGTAAACACGACCTCAACTGAAGGTCGCGTGATTTTGTAGTTATTCGAGCCACTTTTGTTTATTTTTGGATGATTAAATCTTTTACAGATCCTGCGCATACTTGCAGCATTTTCGTTTGCGGTCCTCAATTTGCAGTTTATTCATAGCTGCAGTTGAACATCCACTGAGTAGTTGAAAGTGTTTTATTCTTATTTTTCAGTCAAAAATAAACCATCTATCCCAACACTTCCAAAGTAAACGAGAAATACTATACTTGCTTTTTTGTCCCAGAAGTATCTGTTGGCAGGAGGTACAACAATCGATCCCCGGATGTAAAAATAAGTCAGCAATAGGTACTAACAAATACAGTTTTATGGGTCTCCCCGGAGGTGCCACCTTCCTATACGACCACCTCTCATTAACGACCTTCTTCCGTGGGCGACCGCTTAGGTTTCATAGTTTTCGGGAGGTTCAACTGTAGTGCGGCAACCAAAAGCTAAGGCACAGACTGCTACTTTGTAGTTTGTAGCACGTCTCACCCTCTACTCTTCTTTCGACACACTGAATAGGCCATTTCCGAGTTGCTGTGAACCTCATTATGATAGCGAGGCTAAGTGCGAAGCTTTCCATATGGAAATTAGTTTTGTTTGCATATGAATGAAATTTAATTTTCATGATAAAAACTTTGCACCTACCCTCGCTTTCATAATGAGGTTTAAAGCAACTCGGAAATGACCTATTATATCATCCCAAGACTACGAGACACCTTTGAAAAAATACCGACAGCTATATTCTCGACTGCACTGTCTTTTTTAATCGCCTAAAAAAGAGAAAAATTCTTGGGTTCAAGAATTATAGAGCCTACAAGAATAATTGCGCATGTATTACAGATCAATCGAAATCTTTTTTTCTTTTAACAGGCCTCCTGTTTTGTCCTTTTTTCTTCTTTTACAGAACTTTCTGCGCTTTCCAACACAACAGAAAACTCCACAGCGGAGGGTGGTGGATTTTCTATGCCACCCATTCCACCGAACATTACAATTGCAATAACCATTATTGCAGTTACCAGTTTTATACTGGCATTGATCGGTAATGCGGTCGTGATTTACATCGTATTCACAGTAAACCACATGCGCAGTTCAACGAACACACTTATCGCCAACATGGCCATTGCGGATCTCCTCATGACCATAGACATACCCTACACGATCAAATGGTTTTTCGTGTATAATAAATGGTTTGGCACAGTCATGGGTGACGTTTTGTGTAAGTTTTTTCATTCCGCTATGGTAGGATCCATAGTCGCCTCGGTGTTAAGTTTAGTGGCAATTTCTCTTGACCGAAGCTTTGCAATTTTGTTCCCGATGAAGACGATCATGACACGAAACGTTGTGCGTTTCTCGATCACTATGATCTGGCTGTGCACCCTCGGATTCACGGTTCCAGCTATGATGGCGTCCAAGAATCGACGATTGGAGGGAACAGACATCATGGTTTGTGATGATGAAATGGGCTGGGAGACGATGTCAGAGCACACCTTCGCTACTCTTCTCTTTTTGATCGGTTACGCCATTCCGCTGATAATCATCGCCGTACTCTACGGCTTGGCAGGGTTACGTCTTTGGAGCAGAAAACTCCCCGGCCATCGAAACTTAGGCTCGAACAAAAAAGCCCAGTCCTCAAGTAGACGGGCGACTGCCATGTTAATAACTGTGGTTATTGTGTTCGCTCTGTCGTGGCTACCATGGCAAGCGTTGGAAGTGATAGATAATTTTAACAAGCCATTAATGCCCAAGATTCCAATGGAGTTTTACATGGTCGTCCCGTGGGTGGGTTATGCCAACAGCGCTGTTAATCCGATTCTTTATGTGATATTCTCAGAGAACTACCGTCAGGAATTTTATCGCGTTCTTTGCAGAGGTCCAAGCAGAAAGGATCGCTACAGGAAAACAATCATTAGTAGAAGCACCACAAGAACAACCCGTAGCTCTCGTGCAAGCTCATTGGCTGTAAGTATTCCCCTTCACAAACTCAAAGAGGAAGCCAATCACAGGAGGGATGGTCCTGATTCACCAGTCACACCAACACCAACACCGTGACACACAGCAACATTGCACTGAATACTCTGACACTGAAACATCAAAAAAAAAAAAAAAAAAAAAAAAAAAAAAGGAAAAGAAAAGAAAAAAGTAATCATACAAATATGGTCGGTGGCTGGACAAATCTGCGCAATAGGCCATTTTCAAGATGGCGTCATTTTACTACAACTACTTTTCTTTTCAAAATTTTGTAATCCCAATGGACAGCAAAGAACAATAGCTCTAATTAGCATGAGTAAACAAAAACCAGAAGGATTCTGGTAGTTGTAGTAAAATGACGCCATAGTGAAAATGTCCTATTTCCTGGCAGGAATTCTTTATCTCCTAATTTTCTTACTAGACAAGTCTAACGTTGACGACTAAGACCACAAGACCAAATGTAGATGTTTGTCCAGATAAACCCCGAGTCATTTATAATTTTAATACCCTACAATTACGAATACAGGCCTTGAGGTTATATGACTTCAAAGGACATTTAACGGTTTATGTTCGGGAAAGACTTGTTTTAAGGGGGGGAGGGTATTAAGTTAAGAATATGATAGAAATGCACAGCTGATTTTTACGGTTGTGAAAATACATTATAACTTGCAATTCCAGAGTTTTGATTGGCTTAGCGGCCATGGTATATCAGCTATTATTAAAAATTGAATCATTGTATAATGCAATTCGAGGGATTTGACTGGCTTAGCGGCCATGGTGTATGAGCCATTATACCATGGCCGAGAAATGGTGACCATTAAATTGTCTTCTGGTTGTTCTTGCACAGCGAAATCAGTAAGATCTAGCAATATTTCTTGATTTTTTTTAATAAAAAAATTATTCCACTTGCGCTTGTTGGATATGAGATGATTATAGCCAACTCGGCGCTACGCGCCTCGTTGGCTATCTATCATCTCATATCCAACGCGCGCTCGTGGAATAATTGTTAATTATCGGCCATGCCGGCTAGAAAGAACGACTATTAAATTGTTTTCTGGTTGTTCTTGCAAAGATAAATCAGCAAGATCGCTCAATGTAAGAGGTCTAAGAAATAGGGAAAAATTGGCGATCAATATTCTCATATCTAAAAAACCAAAAAGCTAGTGAGTATCTCTTGCAAGAAACTTTTTGAAATCACAAAGACGAGAAGATCTGGTTGGCGGAATGAGGTGGTCATATTAAAAAAAAATTAGCAAGATCTAGCAACATTTCTTTGTTGTTTTTAATAAAACAATTATTCTTCTCAGTATTTCGAAAGGCAGTGCCGCCTTTCTCCTTCAGGGCTTAACCGGAGTTCCATATACGGGTATGAAACTCTGTACCTGACACCATAAAAAGATTGTATCTCTCTGTACTTTTGAAAACCAGCTGCAAAATAATGCTTTTCTTCTCTGTATGATGTTTTTGATGCAGACAATAGACTGACAAAATTGTCTGCCACAAATACCGCCGCATTAATCCTCTGCAGGCATTTAGTTTTGCCACAATTTTTAAACTTCTTATAATCTAATTGTGAGTTGGGCTCGGTTTAATTTTTTACTTTGGAAATGAGTTGGGTAGGTAGGCCTAGTAAGGGACACAATGTCCTTTAGTCTGTTTGCCCCCCCCCCCCCCCCCCATAGGCGAATTTGTAAATAATTAAAGATAGTGACTCTAAAGGCAAAAGACGTTAAAGTTAAACTGAAAAAAATGTTAGCAGCGTAAAACAACTAACACTGAGACTGGATGTACACGGGCAAGTGTTTCTTCACACGTGACCCTCATTTGTGGCGCGTGCGACAGAATTTGTCAAGTTTTACCATAACAAGCTTCCCTGTTCAACAACTGCCGTTCCAGTTTTTGAACGAGTTTGCTGAAAACGTGTTCACTCAACGAGTCAAAATTGTCAAAGAACTTGTAGTGTTAAGGGAACCTTGCTCGTGTGGAACCGGCCTCGGCTAAAAGTTCATGGGCTTACATTCAGAGGAGCTTGTTACCGGAAGAATATCGGCGCTTCAGATTTTGAAGGCTTATTTTCGGGATATTACAGTATATAGAATATAGACTATTACCCTAATATTGGAATCGGTGTGAGGCACGAGAAAATTTGCTATGACATTTCATGCAGTTCCCTTCACACAAAACAGCTATGTTAATAAGTAAGTAAAGAAATATACGAGTAATGATCGACTAAAATTCAAGATTAAAATCGTTTAAATTGATGTGGATAAGGCGTTACCAATAATGATCAATATGCAAGTCAAAAAACAAGATTAATAACCAAAGTTCTTCTGTGCATGCTTATCTGAAATACATTTCTTGGGGGTATTCAACGAATTCAGTAAAATTCAGTATAAATAATGGTCTAAATTTGCCTCCAGAAACGTGGTATGTAAAATATCAACATATTAATTTATCATCGAAATAAAAATTAAATCCAAATTACATCCTTTTTCTCTTGAGTCCAGTCCAAGCGATTTTAAAATATTCCCTGGGGCGGAAAGAATGTGCGGACTCTGGGTACGAGACTATTTTCGCGCCAAAAACAGACGGCTGCGACGCGCGCGACGTCATCTGCTTGGTTACTAAGCTGCAAAACAGTGTCAAAAAAACTCTTGAAAAAAGTCTGAATTCCCGGCCCAAAGATGGTTAAGTTTAAAGTTATTTTATACCATTTCATGCAAGAAGGAGTACATAAAGGTAAGGAGATGAAAACTTTAACTCCTATGGCCCTTTATGCAAAGCAAATCAATAACTGTAGTGAGGATTCAGGAATTTTTAGAACGCTCTATAAAAGACAGTTCGATAACAGGGAGTTTCATTTCGATAAAGATGATAGCGATTAATTTTCGTAAGGATATGATTTCTGAATTATTCACCAGTCTCATTTGGTCTTGATCAATAGTCCAAGTTCGGAAAAAGCAATTCTTTCCTCCCACCGTATCTATTTCAGTAGAATTGCCCAAGTTGTTCTCTGCCGTTTTTATAACTCTCATTGAGATGCCAACTGGTCCAGAATACTGTCATTGATCTGCTATTGCGTGAGGATATTCGGCAACGTTTTCCATTTTTGGCTGAAAAGGGGTAGGGAAAGTTTTAAAGGTTTGATCTGAAAAAAGCATTTTGTTTTGAAGTAGGGTTAAGGTTTTTGACCTTGAGTATGCCTATAAACCCCACCCAAAATTACGAGGAAGACATATTAATACCCCCATAACCCGGATCTGATTGATTGATTGATTGATTGAGTGATTGATTGATTGATTGATTGATTGATTGATTGATTTAAAATAGGCCATTTTCACAATCGTGTCACTTTACTTCAACTACTAGAGACCATTTCGTATTTCCTTTCTTGGTTAAATTCGGTAATCCCAGTCAGGTTTTAATAGGAATAGACATAATTTTCACGTAGAAATAAACGCCTAAAAGATTCTGCTTGTAAAAAAATGACATTATCTTGAAAATGGGCTATTAAAGTAGTATTTCCGGGGGTGAGGGGTGGAGGAAGTGATAACACAACGTGTTTTTGCATTAACCCAAGTGTTTATTCATTCGAATTAAAAAAGATACTTAGATTTACAATTTCTGCATTATTGCATGTACTACAGGTGATAACATCAAATTCATAAGACCCTCTTTCCAAAAGAATCGCTGAACTAACCACAATAGAAAGTAAATTTTACTTCAATTTTTTGTTTGGTTTTTTGTTGTATTTTTGCTCATATGTGGTGAGCATTGTTTGAAGTTCACAACAAAGATCCCTTCTTTAAATAATAAAAAAAAAAACAACTCGTAAAACTAAACCAAAACATTGATTATATACCCCACTAAACATACTAAGTTTAGGCATTTTTCCTAATTTATACTGGGTTTCTATGATTCAGATCGATCAGAACTGCTTAGAAAAATCAGCAAATGATGAGCAGTGAATATCAATGATAATATATATCAGCAGTTTTCGTCCTTTATGAATGAAGCAATGTCATGGGTAATGAGGTTTGGTGACTAATGAGGCTGATTATGGTGGGAATCCCTTTTTTTACAGTGGGTTCAGGACAACAGGGTGACTGGCAGAGGCGAGGGATTTGGATGTGATTATCACTGAGATTATAAAAATGTCCCTGATCATTGACTTCAGTTCGACGCATTCTAGGCATTATTTAAACTTGAATTCTTTTCAATTCATAAAATCTAAAACTTAGTTCAGATATAACTGCTCAGTTCTCTTCGTAAAAAAGTCAGATATCCAGACTGAAAACTGTCAGCGAAAAGAGAACAACGGTAAATTAAAGTGGTCATGTCGTGCTTTAAATCTAAAATCTTAGTATAGGAAGTGGCTACTTGCCGTCATAAAATTTTCTCATTGTCCATATAATACACCTAATACTGACCCTTGCAGTCATTTGCACTTTGGGCGCTTGATATATAATCGCACACTATCTACACCAGCTAAGTTATATACGCAAAGTCCTGTTCTTTCATCCTAATCTTTCTTAGCATTGTGCTGGGTCTTTATGTGCCATCGCAGATGCGATGAGGTAATAAACGCCTTGTCGCAATACTGGCATTGGAAAGGCTTTTCTCCAGTGTGTGTTCTTTCGTGCGCCTGAAGGGTGCCATACTGCGTGAATCCTTTGGGACAGTACCTGCATCTGTAGGGCCTCTCTCCTGTGTGCTTATACATGTGAGTCTGGAGGTTGCGATACTGGGTGAAGGACTTGGGACACACCTTGCACTTGTAGGGCTTGTCATCACTGTGGATCAGCAAGTGACGTTGAAGATGGCCATAGCGAATAAACGACGCTGAACAGATGTCACACTTGAATGGCTTCTCACCTGTTTGAACAAAGTGAATCTGTCATTTAAACGCCCGTGAAAAGGACAGAGTGTATTTCAGTGAACAAAACTGTAACAATGGATGAACCTCTATTTATAGTCTCCTTAGCAAAGTTAACTCTGTGTGGTATTCAAGACTAAGAGGAGTCAATTCTTGATTTAAATTCTCCTTAGCCATAACAATTCATTTCTATAAAAAAATTTTATCGGGAAATCTCCGCATGGTGCATAAACAAAAAAATATTCCTTGCTTGCTGACTTTCTTCTCCTTCTTCTTGAGCTTGACAAGAAAATAGACACTGAAGACTGATAAGCAGATCGCCTTACCTTTGTGAATATACATATGAGTATGCATCTCGTCCCTCCTGGTGAAAGCGCGTCCGCATTCCTCGCACTTGTACGGTTTCTCCCCAGTATGCAGGCGCACGTGCATCTTCAGAGCACGTGACGTGGTAAAGGCAAAAGAGCAGACTTCACATACGTACGGCCTCTCTCCAGTGTGCATGCGAATGTGCGTCTTCAAGCCACTGAGTCGTGTAAAATCCTTCGCACACAAGCGGCACTTGTATTTTTCACCATCTTTGATGAAAAGATCCTTGACTTGCTCACGTGCCAGGAACGTGAACATGGCTGAGAAGGGCAAAGTCCCCGGTGCCCTGGTACTGCCGCCCATGTGAGAGAGCACGTGCTTTTGAAAGTTTCCAAACCAAGTGAATTCACGGTCACACTCCTCACACTTGTACGGCTTACTGTTGTTATGGATCAGCAAATGACGTTGAAGATCACTGGGGCGAGTGAATGACATCACACAGTAGCTGCACTTGAATGGCTTTTCTTTGTCTTTACTGGAATCATTGACGCTTGGAGTGGACTCGCGTCGCGGGGATTGAAAGACCTCCATCATGGCGGGTGGATAAAAGATAGAATTCTTAGGATAGTTTGACATCTGATGCTGGAATTCTCTGACCACGCTGTGAACGGACTCTACACTGGTCTCGTATTCTGACATGTCAAGCGGTTCCCAGCACTGCTCCCATTTGTGATCCTGCTCTGTTGGTGAGGTCAGACGGGGCGCATCTTCAGAAGCGGGGAGCTTCACTGCTGCTTTTACTGCTTTGACTGAAAAAAGGATGTCACAGGGTTAGTCATCACTCGAGCTACAGGCTACAAACAACTGAGAGTATGACCACTCCGGCCTTGGATGCTAAACCACTGCAAGAAGTATTTCATTTGAAGGGTTGTATTAATTGTTATACACATGGTTGGAGAGAAAGACAACGTGGAGCTAGAGTTTCTTTCTATGGATAAATAAAACAAAAGCAGAGTCTTAATCCACCGATCATGACATCGAAAGTTCGATCACCTTGACAACAACCCCTTTACGAAAAAACCCTACAGGATGTAAAAATCAGACAAAGAACATCTGATTGTATTTTCATTCATGCACTTCTGGAGCAGTTTCGTTACGACTTTCTTCTAACATAATCGCAAGACTAATCATCATCTAATCTTAGTGGCCACAAAGGCGCAGCTGTTCTCTCCAGCTTCCTTGGACTAAGGAGACTAGGAATATTAAGATGTCTTATTGATCGACCGCGAGATTAAAGTTTAGCAGAACTGTAACCCGCGAAGCTTTTGTCACCACTAGCTCGCTTTCTTGTAGCCCGTAATTCAAGTATACACCGGCATCAAGAGAAATAGCGTGGAAAAATTTCTTTACCACTTACATACAGTGTAACATCGATCTGGGATGCATGGAAATAGATGTACCCAGGTGCTTGCATAAACTCACGCTAGTTGTTTCACAGCGCTCAAGAAAAAACTGATAAAGAACGAGGCAAACTATAAATGTATTCAAAATTCCAGTCGCTTACACCCGCAAATATTGTCAGGAGCCAGTCGAGTCTCGAGGATGCGAGTGTAACCAGTGACAGATAAGTGCGGGAAAATGTCAAATCCCCGCGACCTTAGTATTATGGAACTGACGAACTGCTACTCCATTACAGGTTTACCGGCCCAAAACATTTTGACGGGTAACCCTGACTGGCGCCGATTTTATGCACTCGTTGAAAGAATCAATATCATCATGGGTGGAAGAAAATAGAGTCCTTTAGATTCTAGTAAAGTACGATTACGAATACGAAGGTTTACTCGAGCTTTTTGCGAAGTACTAAGAAAAGATATTTCCCAGGAAGCTTCATTTGACTCTTTGTGAGCGACGAAGTTGACGCAATTGTTTTGAATGATGATAGCTAAACCCTTTTGGGATTCCCAAAAAAAAAAAAACTGAAAGATTACCTACATTTCGAGGACTTGTTTTTTGTAACTTCGTTGTTCTCGCAAAAACTCGCAGTAAAATGACGACGGCTAGCTAATTTTCCCGCCACTGAAAATGACACTAGCTCACTAGTGAATCTAAATGTCTCTCTTTTTCACAAGGCCACAACATGACCTTGACATATGCCAAGCTTGAATTCAGGCCTCGTGAAGTGTGACGCGCAATTTGGCCATTAGTCCACTTTGTCACCAGTAAACTGTAGGTAAGACCAAACTTTGACCTTTAAAGTTTATCCCTTTTTTAGAAAATTAACCTGACTGACCACAAATTCACGAGAAACAGATAATACTGCACCGAATAAAATTGCAGTAAGATAAAATAACTCACTAAAGCCATCGTACTTTATCTGAGTAAGAATCAAATTGTTTAAATCCCTCAGTCTGACTGTTTAAGTTAAGGTTGCCTTTGAAGATGGCAAGAGCAAAGAAAAAAGACATCTAAGAAGTGTTCGTTTTCCCCCGATGATATTCAGCCTATCAATGTAGAACATGTGGGTATTTGTTGGGAGTAAAATAGAATCTCAATGATTCAATCCCTGGTTAAACAGAATAAGTTTCTCCGTGCTATACCAGTAACTTATAACCACCCGCGGCGATACTGACGCGAAAATCAGTGGCTTCAGCGAAAGTTTTTAACCAACTTCGATTCCCTTTAGTAATGTATCGTGATATTCAGGGAGTCCATTATTGTACTAGTAATCTAGAGAAAAAATTGCGGTTGGCTGATTTCGTGTTACAAAACTAAAAAGAAACGGAAAAAAGATGTATCACTTTTCAATTGGTTTAAGAAAAGCACCGTTTAAGACTTGGATAGAGTTGATATCATAAAAATCCCAACCGGCGGGAATCTGCAATATCCTCTTACTTAAGACCTCCTTTTTTAATTTTTCCCAAAGTATCGCCATGAAGATGATATTTTTTAAAAAGGGCCCACGATTGAAGTATTCTTCAATTCCACAAAAAGAAAACGAATAAATTCAAAAATAGAAACAATGTCGGCAGCAAATGCTTCTTCGCTTACTCCCCAGCGCAGTTTCACGATATCTTTTGTTTCCAAAGTAACTAATTTATCAACTCCAACACAGTCAAGCAATATGAAGAGCGAGCCGCGAGCTGATAATCCTAAACTTAATGGACTTCGGGTGACAGATTGCGAGAAATATTGATCATTCGGCGATGAAGCTGCCAAACTTCTGTTCCTGCCGGTGACAAATATTGGTTTTGACTGCCTCTCCTACCACAATAGGGCAGATTATTGTTTTATTTTCTCTTGGCTTATTCAGAAAAAACTAAATCACCTTGTTGGCAAGTTAATTTCAGACAAAGATATGGCGTATATTCAAGTGGTTGTTTCCAATTGCTTTTTACGATACTGAATAACACTGAACCTTCGGTGAGTGCGTATTGGAGACTTAATATTTCGGATTCTGGCAGTAATAAGTGAAATGAGGAAGTCGTTAAAAGAATATTTTAGTATACTAATCTTTTGATATGTTGAGTGTTTGTTGCCACGATCTAGTAAACAGAAAACACAACAACTACTTGGCCTGATTATTTTGCCTTATGTAATTGACCAAAAATAATCTGAAAGACAAAACTGAAGTAGAAAGCACTCGAACCTCATATCATACGAAAGTAAATCATTCTAGAAATCGCAAATTAATTAAATTTACATTTTTAAAAAAGCAATTATTGTACAATCACTGTATCAGAATTGAATACATCAAAAAACCTTTTAAGATTGTATACCTCGTTTCCGAGGACAACTTTTATAATTAGGTAGTGTATTTTAGAATTAAAAAAGACCGAATTAGTTGATTAAATTTGAAACCAGGATGTATGTTATACGGTATAGATCGGTGTTTTTTATTTATTATTATTTTTCTCATCTGAGAAGAAGATAGAGTTTGAGAAATAAGTCAAAACAAAGTGTACTTCAATCAGTGCATATAAAACGGGCAATATTGTTTGTTATTGTTAACACAATGAATGAAGTAAATTCAAAAGTCGCGATGTACATTCATTTTGCCTTTTTCAAACACAATTAGTGAAGCACAGAAGTATTGTACTTATCGAATCGCTCCCACCAAACATATGAATGACAACGAGAACTGAATTTGTTTATACTTATTCTCGATGATTCTATGGTCGACACTTGGTAATTCATAATAAAGAAATCGATATTGCACTTGAGCCAATTGTAGTTTTGAGGAAGAAATTAAATCGGTTAATTCTTACGAGGCTGAGTGCGTTGCTTAGTCCGGTGTTTCAGATGCCGCAAGCAAAGAAAGCAGAGACAATGGTGATAGTTTTAGGCGTAAAATTAATAGCACAGCTTCAATACTTAATCCACACCTAAAGTTAAGCCGAATTTTGAATTCGCAATGAGACTTTTGCGCTCGTACATTTGAGCTTCAACCAGAAATAAACGCGAAAGTTTTGAATCTATTTTATGTAAAGGTTTTCTCTTAGAACCGAAAATCCTTTAATTTTCGTTGGTGAAAAAAAAATTGACATTAAACGTAAGGCCACCGTTAAAGCTGAGAAATAGTTATTATTTCACAGACAGCTTACGAAAAAACACCGCGCTTCAATAAAAATGATATTTCGAAACTTCAGGCGTTAAAAAAATTAGTTTAAGGAAATAAATTCTTGTTCCTGATTGAGTAATTCGTGGTGTTTCTTTGTTCGTCCATCTCATGCTCTGTTGCCCGATTTATATGAAAGTGCTTGTCCCCCCAAAATTTCTTCACCTATTTATTTAGCGGTTAAATCTCAAACACATGTTCTTGTCATTTTGTTTGAATTTCTCGCGAGTTGTTCGTTAGCCCTCTTATTCTAAAGCACATGTCTTGACTGGTGGGAGACATCTTCACTGCGTTAATTTAACTTTTCGTTTATCGCAAGAAGATTTTACCTGTGATATTCCAAACAACTAAACAGAAGAGCCATGAATATTTAAAAAGGGTCTTTTCTTGAATCGTCCACTTTCAAACACCTGTGTTAAAGAGAGAACCTTTTTGTGATTCATTCCCTGTAGGGTTACTATATTTACTGGGAAATCAGATTTGTTTTCGCATTTTTTTGTTATTTCTTTGCTCCACTGGGCTGTTCACTTAAGCGGTCAGTTTCGTTTTCAATCTCGTTTATTTACCGCGAAATTAAGACCAATAAAACACGGTATAGATATATAAACTACTCTTTGTGTACTTAGTTGTTTTTAATTTCTGTTTCAGAGTCATTCTTCGTTACGGATGTCTCGTAATCTCAAGGATTTACGACGTTTTATCACTAGCAATTTTATCGCAATTTCCTGATTTGCGTTGCTAGACTGAAAATTATCACAGGTTGATATGCGCTTCATCTGAAAATGGCTAACGTTTTGTGCGAATAAATAAATCTTACTCTTAGACTGCAAGCGTTTAACTGCAATACAGCACTTAGAAAACAAAAACTCTCTTGAGAGCTTGATTATATATCCGTTTTTGAACTATGCATGAAGATAATATTATCCTACTTCAAACAGTCTTTTCTTCAACTGAATCGATTTTATTTACATATAGATAGGGTGAATTTGTTGATTTTCAGAGGCAGGTTACGTGAACTCTATTCAGGGTAAACTCTACGGGACGCAAATTTACTTCGCCGATCTTCGTTCACCTAGATCTGTCAAAATTTGTAGTTAATTTCATCACCCGCTAAGTTTTGGCCGTGGAAATTCCAAACCAAAGTGCTAGCGCTTTTTAACATTTTTAAATGTGGAAAATTCGCTTATGGGAAATTAGCCGGATTGGGGCGGGCATACTTGACATATAGTTGTTACATCTACAAGCCACAATATTTTGTAAAAGTCGTGATTTTAGCTACTTTCAAACAAAGATTTCAAAAAACGATTTTACCTTCCGTGCTCCTGCTGTGCGGTGCCGAGAGCGCAGTTGATTTCTTGACCAAGAATGACTTTGGCATCTTGGAATCGTAGCTAACCAAACGTTTCAACGCTAAATAAATATTGTCGTTAGAGAACCAAGAAGAGCATCAAGACCTCGATTGACACTGAAATGGTTTTCTCGAGGAGCAATGTAATGTGCAACGCACCTGCCAAAAACTGACCAATCACAGGGCTTCACATGGAGCCTCGCGCATGCTCTAGTCAAGCGGCGCACAAAGAAAGAAGAAGAGTTGTAAAGAGCGATATTGTTTAACAAAGCAACCCGTTAATTATTCCACATTGTTCGCTAGTTTTGTGTCCTAATTGGAGAGTTGTTCGTGTTTATGGCAAGAAATAATTGTACGGTTTGTACTAAGAGTACTGGACTTTGCAAACCAGCTGCCGCAAATCTTATTTATACGGATATGTTACTTGAGGTCGTAAAAGCTCTTTGAAAGCAGGAAACGAACGTTAAAGGAAACGTTCTTTATTTATATTCTTTATTGTAGCACTTTAATACTTTACTATTATTCAATGACAACATCGGCAAACCTTAAATGTAAACTTTTCTACTCGATCTAACAATAAAGTCAAATTCACATCTTCTTTACTCGCAAACAATCCATTATGAATGAAGCTGACATTATGGAGGGATTACATTAAGGCCTCGCAATTAAGGGTACTTCTAATGAATAATTCCGTTTGCTTCAAAGTGCTTCTTGCCGTAATTACCCCACTAAACGCTGCCCACATCGCCACGGAAATAATCATGGCTATTCAAGCTTTCATTTGAAAATACGCCCAGTAAATGACATTTTGACGCTTGTGATTTCAAAAATTCCACCCACAAGGAGGCAAATATTACATGATATTTACTTTGACCGCAAAGAAATCTTTCTTAAACAACTGGTGGCATAAGTTTACTAAAACGGTTAGGCAGTTACTAGGGCTTGATTGCTCAATCACCAAACAAACCACAAATTATAGCTTTGGCGAAGTATATTTATTCATACATTTCTTAAACAGTACAGCAACAGAAACGACATATTTAACAAAAATGGAATTGATTTAACAAGAACGATGCTTTACCAGGAAATTGAACTTCGAGTGAAGGTGTCTTGTTTTCAACTGAGCAGATGGTTGAACAATTTGAGCAAAACGCGTCGCCAATGTTGGCGTCCATCCACTTTGCATTTCAGTTAGTGAGCGGTCACAATAGACGGTGTGATTAATTTAATTTCTGTTTCTAAGCCTGGCGGATTTTGCAGTTAGCGCGAAACCTCTAGGAAGATTTCAATTGCGTTATAAGGTGATTCATGCCAATGAAATCAGACGTCTCATTTAAAACAGTTGAAGACGCCCACCTGAAATTTGCCTGTCAAAATTTCGGATGTCAATAGTCAGTTTTCTTAACCTGTGATTTCGTCTTTCTTTTCTCTTTTTTTAACACTCGTAAATCAAAAATAATTGTGAAAGACATATGCTAAAATAGTCCTTTTCATTATCAAAGAGGACCGCTTTAGGCGTAATTCTCATTATCTAGCTACTGAATTACCAAACCTTTGCATACATCTTATAAAGAAAAATCTAATTTTAAATAGACTTTGGAAAAAAACGCTACAAAAAGAGGAATACGTACGCGAATGATTGACAAAGCAAAATACTCGAAATGATATCTTTTTATGGTACCATGGAGATGAATTGAAAGAACCTTTTGTTTGAAGGAGACTTATTCTTTCATGTGAGAGCGGACGTTTTGTGTGAAGGTCCAAATATCGATTACCCTTTTTCGTATATTTTGAAAGAAGTTTAGCCCGGAAAAATACAATGAACAAAGGCAAATCACCAAGGATACCACGGGAAGCTGGGAACACTTCGTTTTACATATATTCCAGCGATGAAAGACGCGTGTCGGTGTGTCTGGAAAACTAAATCCGTTTTGTTTGCCAGGAAGCGTTCACCCGTTAACTTACTGTTTGCTAACAGGTAAACATGTCCAAACAGATTATGCCATGACAAGAAAACTAAAAAGAGAAATAAATAAAAGATCCGCTTTAAAACGTGTTTTGAAGCCAATTGATTTTATTATCCTGCGTTACTCTTAGTCCCACATTCAACTGATTGCGTTTATTTGTAAAGCGAAAGAAAAACACACAATGCAAGCAATCAAATTATTTATATTGGCCGTCACTTGGCGGATCCTGTTGGTTAATTAAGTGTAAGTTCTGGGGGTAAACGAATTTGGCATCGGGAGAGAAGGGAGATTAAACGAATCCAAACTGAATTAACCTCAATTTCAACACAACTCTTACTTTAACACGGCGTGCTAAGAAGATGGTTGACACAAGCTTAGCTCCGACTCAAGCAAGAGACGAAAGATAACAGGTCTCCATTGATTTCCCATTGTGCAATAACTAAAAGTAACTTCAGTTACTGTAGACGGAAAGAACTGTTTCGAGCTTAAAGAAAAAACTCGCCGCCAAGATTGCTCCACTGAAGCTAGTGACAAATCAAAACGTTTAAAATAAAGCAGTGGTTTTATTCTTTCATTATGCAGAATTTAATAGTTTAACTTAATTAGTTTTGTAAAATGAAAGGAAAGAAAAAAAATACGTATTAAAATAACATGTAAAGGAAATGGCTCCAATCAGTCTAAGCTATCCTTACAGAATACTGAACGCTGAACAGAACATGAAGTAAGCTATTTCTTTAGTTGTTTATACCATTCCGCGTCTAACACTTTGTACGCCATGTGGTGAATCCTTTTGTTTTCGATTTCTTTCAAATGAGAAATGTCTGCAGGGCAATATTGGTTGTTCTGGAAACAACTCGGCACCAAAACGCAAAACAACATACCGAGCAATTTAGATGTAGTTTTAAACGTTTCAATCACAGCATCACATCTTGGCGGAACTAATACGGTTCTAACCTATAAATCGGTGTAAGAAACTTACGTGTGCATATTCAGGAGCCAATGAACGGTGTTTCTATTTCCGGTGTTGCTGTTTGTTTGTGCGGCCGTATAGGGTAGTTTTCTAGGATTGGAAATCGCAAGAAAGTGTGGCTATTCAAATGATAGTTAATGGAATTTATTGCACAGTACTTTTTAATTGATACTGTTGAGTTTTGAACTTGCATTTATTGTTGGGTCTCAAGAACGTTTTCTCTTTTTTCCGTCCGCCTACACCAGTAAAAGACTAACTATCAAAACACAACTCCCACTTAGCAAATTAAACCAAGATTAGAAAGGTGTCTGGCAAATTATCACATAAATTAAATAACAGCGTAGGAAATAATCTGTTTTGAAGACGACAAACAGCTTTGAGCAATTAGGAAATGAGTCATGCGTGGTTTATCCTTTCCTCTATTTCATCTCGATTTGCATTGAAAAAGAACGCAATATCGTTTCACTGGGCAAATTCGGGTAAAAAAACTCTGCCTTCAAACAATAGTTCAATACAAAATAGATGTAACAGGAAGATTGCGGCACCTTCCAAATTTAATTTAGTATTGTGGATTCGGTGGTGTAATGATTCGAACAAAGCATCTGCGCATGCGTAATAGTCAGGTTCATAAATCATTCAGACAAAACTTTGACGGTAGAGGGAATTCGGACACCTGTGAAAAGTACCGGCGCACAACAAAGTTCAGCCTACACCTACATTTCACACCGTAAATTAAAGTCTTTTCTATTGTGTCTGTTCCATGCACGGGACATCTGTTAATTGTTTCGCCACTTGGACGTGTTTCATCTTTTTTCCAACGCCTTTATGTAATTCTTTTCAAACCCTTTCTTCTATTTTCCAATTTTCTTTCTCGGCGCCAGAAAAAAAGGACGACCATAAACATTAGCTCATGGGGGAATATTGACATCTTACTGATTTAGGTGTAAGTTGTAAGTTCTTTGAATGTTTGTTTCTTTAAGTCTTATTGTTCAAAAACCGAGATATTTTATTTATGTACATTATAAGGTTTCGATAATAAAGCGTTACTTTAAAAGGCCTCACAATAAGAAAAGGAGACTAAAACGAGCTTTGAAGATTTTCCTTTGAATGTATTCTGTGTAGCGCGTACCTTAGTAAGGAATGAAACCAATTGTCTTGGCAAAAGAGTTCAGTACTAACGATACAAAGAAATCTCTTTGATTAACTGAAATTGTTTACCTGATGGCTTTCGACGCTAGCTCACAAGAAGTGGTGGACTGAAACACTTTCTGTAGTGCTCTAGAAATTCAGCCCCGTGCCGCGTGTTTACAAAACGGAAGAAAAATTCTTACTTCCAAAAGCCTTTTCGCTGACTTTCTCCCTACGGAGAACACAATGCAAAACATCACAAAAAAATCAAAAATATAAAACAGTGGAACCTCGATTTAGCGAACCGCTATATAACGAAATCCTCGGTATAACGAACGATATTCTCCAGCCCGGCGTGTTGAAATGTATGGAACAGGACCTCGATATAGTGAACCCTCTATATAACGAACTAATTTCCCTAGTCCCTGGTCCCTGATTCGTTAAATCGAGGTTTCAACGAATCACCAAATTTCCAATCAGTAAAGCGAAAGTTATCAGCGCATTGTTTATGTCTGAGCTTGCAGTTAAAGTTCTTATATCATATTTCAAAATTTCAATCTGCCAGGCTTACCAATTCACGTTTGAAAATCCTTATAAAGCGTCATTTGAACCCGACCGTTGGATCTTGTATTTACTGACTGCTGATGATAAACTATTTGTCATCTAAGCTCCTGAAAGACATCAAGTACCGCTGAATGTGTTTTCCTTCGTATAACACGTTTTTCCTCTGTCTTACACATATCAGTTGATTACAGGTAGGAAACTGCCGAACCATTCATTTTGTAAAACATTAGGGCAAATCTTTCTTGCTATCAATCATGTAAACAATAAGAATCCTTTTCACAAGGGAGGGTTGCTCGTATAACCTTCAGTGCATGCGTAATTTTTTTCAGTCCATTTTTGTTTTTCTGATTTGAATGAACGTTAACAATCAAGTCATTCAATTTTTATCTCTGTACTGCTACCAGCAACTAAAAAACAGGCGGTTTTTTACAAACTTGATTAAAAAACTCAATCATAAGTGAATTCTAATCTATTTTTGTAGTGAATTGTTATTATGTACTTCCATTGTAAAACAATATTGCGTAAAAGATAACAACTATGTCTAAAAGGAAAGAATAGCGGAAACGAAACTTCCAAGTCATTGTTCTAATACTGTTCACCTGGTGCGAATTTATGTTACCCGTTAAAAAAACAATCAACCACAATGAAACAACGTACAATGTACAGCGAAAATGGAGCGAAATGATGTATGCAGGCAGACATAAAATAAGTTAAATTCACTTAGTGATGCGCCAATATGTTCATTTCAGCGGGCCAGGCACTAATCAATCCAGGGAAATATAACAGTTGTTACCACATCGTTAAAGTTTAAATAAAAAAATGAAAGTATTGAGTAATGACTTTAACTTGTGAGAGAAATATTAAGTTTATTTTTCACTTGATCTGTTTATGGCTCGATAAACGACACATTGGAACGTGGCAACAACGGACAACTTCTTAGGGTGTAATTTACTATCGCAGATGACCGTTTTCAGGGCCGGTGGGGGAGGGGTGTGGAGCTTAACTCACTTATGACAGTGCTCATGCATTACAATACGAAATCAGTCAGTCATCTTTAAAATTATTTTCATAGAATCAGCCGCGCTGTACGAGTTATCAGTTATCTGTTCCAGCCAATCAAAGTGTGGGAAGAGTTGATAAAGAGGGAAACAACGGCTCATTTTTCTAATGTTCTTATCTTAGCTTAGCTTATCGTTTCTTAGCTTACCTATTTGGTGCCAGAGCTTTCGTGCGAGCAGCGCGCCTTACAAACACTCAAGCACCCTACCCCTACTCAGTAGGTTGTGGAGCACCCTTACTTCCTAATGCCATTGCTCGACACAAATAAAACACCCTATAGGGAAAGCAAGTAAACCATTTAAGGAAAGTCGTGCTGACAAAAGTGGTTATTTCACTTCCTTATAACAAGCTCTACGGACACGAAAATTTTTAAGCCTCTGAAATTAATGATACTGGATGAAATTACCCTAAAATAAAACAAAATCGCACAGTCATATGGTTTAGATGCAAAAAATGAAGCTATATGTTTAAAATGTTCTAGATATTTTTTTTACGGGAAGTAATTATCCTTTAAAATTTGTGTCCTGCTTATATCGGCTATCAAAAGAAACTTCAATGAGGTGATTTGTGCGTGGCCGTTTATGCCGTACTGGTAGAGGCAGGGTGTATTTTCTTAGCCGGTGAGGCTATTTGTTTATGTATAAAGTTACGGTTTTTGGACGGTTGGTACTAAAATAGAATATAGATTTCCACCATTGTAGTCTAACAGGTATGTCCGCTAAATAGTCCGAAAAACAGGTAAGGAAATTTTCCGTTGAGTTTTGTTTGTTTGTTTTTTCATGGGAAAAGATTCAGAGTTTAAGATGCCGTGTAAGGTAAAGCGCGAACTATTCAGTTCAACCTTCCCCCGAGAGAGCGACTTAGCCGCTGCCAGGTTTTTTCGGTTACTTTGTCCGTACCCTTTACCATCGCCGGGAGAACTGAGAGACTGCAAGTTTGCTCTGAGCACGAAACGTCTCTCTTAACCCTTTTACCCTCAATACTGACCAACATATAAATTCTCCTTACAATATCACTACTTGATTAAACAAACAGGTCGTGGGAATAGAGGAAATGATCACCAAGATGAAATATTTTCATATTTAATTAAAGGGTACGGTGAGACGACAATTTCTCCCAGCATTTGGTCGTTGTCTTCCTGTAGATTCGACTTTTAGTCTGAAATGGGGCAAGGGTATCGAGTTCAGGCACCACACTCCTACTAAAAATTGGTACCTATTGACAACACCCTGCCCTTTCGTGTGTCTACATTGTGGATTGGTCTTGGATTTAATAGATACACTTGAAAGAACTCGGGAAGGCATTGTAATGGCTTGGAATGTTTGTGTAACAGAAAAAAATAGGGTCTTTCAGATTTAACTACGAGTACGAGATTGAATAGGACGGAATACGACTTTCAAACTCTAGTTTGTGTGCGAATGATGCATTAATCAGTAAATGACATAGGCATACTCTAGTTTGTGTGGTTTAGATAACCGCTTAGTGTCAGACGAATCTTGTTTCTAGGGTCTCCTTATCTGCTGTTAAATAATGGGAAGGAGCGATGAGGATGCGACCAGGAGCCATAATCCCTGATTATGGCTCCTGGATGGGACTCATAGTGACTTGAAATTCATACACGTACCCTGATCTGACAACTACGACGATGATGATGATAATGATGAAGTTATGATGAGGTTATGTTCACATGTTACCGGATTCATTTGGGAGCCCACGAGCCTTCGTTCACACTGCACCTGCTTTACTGCTTAGTATCAAACACCGTGTAGCAGCACTGAACTGCGGGCATTTCCCGAGGTGATTTTTAGTCGAAGGTCTAATACGTGTTCAGAAATAAATCCTAATCCCTTTGCACGGTCCTTTTACCCCCTAGCACAGTTCAAAGATAAATGAATTGCATGATCTGTTGTTTTTATCCGCCTCAAAAATAATCCCAACCAAGAAAAATACGGGACAAAATAAAAAGGTAACCCATATCCCGTGGACTATCCCGCGTGAATTTCCCGCCACAATGCAGTGCTCTCGATCCAGGCCTCCTCTACTTTTCTCAGTGAAAAAATGTGTTCTGTTGCCTGACACTTCTTGCATTCAAGATGGCAGATCACTGGGTAGCAAAAGTTTTTCCTCCCAAATTTCAGTTCGGAAGTGTAGAGGAGATGCTAATAAGTCCAGTGGTAGACGACAGAGAAAAAGAAAACACCAATCTTCTTGAGGAGGTGTACAGGAAAGTTTATTATGAGCAAGAAAAAGCAACAGATGAAGAATTGAATTCAAGACGAAGTACTAGTCTCGATAAAAGGCAGGCTGCTTCCAGGGTCAGACGTGAAAGAGAAGAAAAACATGAGAGTAAACCGCAGAAGAAGGACGAAGATGAATGCATATGGAATCAAAGTGAATTGAAAATGTTACGAAAGTTTCTACAAAAGGCGAAAATGCAAAATCTTAGACTCGCCGCGATGTTACAATCGGCACAAAATGAGATCAGTATTTGGAAAGAAAAGTATGAAGTTGTGGCCGAATCAGACGCTCATGTGAAAAATAGACTGCTTATTTTGAAAAAGAAATATGAACGTTTGAAAGTGAATTACAGAGCGTTGAAAGATGATGTGAGAAGTTATCATGCAAACTTGAAAGTTACCAGAGGAGATTTGGAAGAACTTAAAACTGAGAAGAAAGAAATGGAGAAAACTTTAAGCCAAACTAAATCAGACCTGAATAGAGAAAAACTCGACAACGAGCAACTTCAGTCAAGGTTGGACCGAAAGGAAAGGGAATTTGAGGAAAATTTGAAAAACTGTGAATACTTCTTAGAGCAACAACATCAAATTGAAAAAGCAAAATTACAGAAAGAAATTGATAGACTGAGCAAAGAGTATGAAAGAGAAAAAGAAGATAATAATTTAAATAAGAAAGCTCTTGAGCACCTAAGGAGCCATTTTGCTAACTTACAAATGCATCAGGACAACACTGGGGGATCTAAAGTGATAGAGCAAGTGCTGAGTGTTATAGACATTGACTATCTGCCAAAATAAATGTCTTGAGTTAATTTATTTTCATGAAGGGCTCATTAAAGAAGGCGGGGAGCA
The DNA here is from genome assembly GCF_977016875.1 of Pavona decussata. Taxonomy (NCBI): domain Eukaryota; kingdom Metazoa; phylum Cnidaria; class Anthozoa; order Scleractinia; family Agariciidae; genus Pavona; species Pavona decussata. The sequence goes on along the minus strand of NW_028145860.1, from coordinate 5,859,420 downwards.
GGAGTGAGAAGCAAGGACTTTCAACATTCTAAATTATCAGCAGGCTCATGTTTACGGGTGCCTTGCTGGTTCTTTCTCAAGCATCTATAAAAAACACACACCAAAAAGTAAAATATAAATAATAATAATAATAATCACTATATTGAAAGAGAGATAAAGTAGTGATCATTATTAAGATTCTTTATTTTTGCCCAGTTTAATGCAAAAGTACTGAGCTCTGTCAAATTCTCGGGAGGCTGGCCTGTTACTGCTTGCAATCTTCAATTTCATATTTTATTTAGCATTCATTCTGAACATTGAAAATGCTTACTGGAGTAAGAAATGTCTGCTCTCTCCTCTCACTACCCCCCTGCATTTTTACTCTGTCAGTGCAGGAATTAGTGGGGGTTGGGAAGGAGCATCATCCAGATAGAGGGCAGACAAAAATTTATAAATTTAATTACACAAGCAGTGAAATGGGAATTTTTATTGTTTTTCAGTCACCTTTTCTCTGCGAAGGAATGCTTGCACTTACACTATCGAGAAATGTTTGTACTTTAGCTGACCAAAACTATTTTCAATAACATTAATTTTGTTGGTATTCTATTTAATAATAAATGATTGCAAATTTTTTGAATTCTTTAACTAGTGCACTACATTGAATAGTTTGAATAGGTTATAGCTCATGTATGATGAACTTTGTTTGAAAGTTATCTGTATCATTAAAATTATTATTACAGAAAATCCAAGCTTGCCCAACAGCAGTGAAACCTATGACCTTCTGACCAATAGTTTTGTATGCTTAAGGAACAGCCTTGTGGGATTGACATAGCTGGGCCATTAAACTTGGTTTACATGCTTTGCTTTTCGCCTGATTTGCCCAGCTGAACCTATCCCTGATTGATGGCAACAAAACTGCATTTATGTTAAAAAAAAAAGAAGTTAATTTAAAAATGATTTGGATGGTCCTAATTATAATAATAGCCATTTATTCACAAATCCAAGTGAAAAGGGGGTCTAATTTTTTCTTGTGATCACATTTTTTTTTACAGCAATTTAGGTGCTGTAAATTCATTTTGCATCTCAGGAGGAAAACAAAACTACAAGATTGATCTTATCTCATCTGAAGTTGGACTCCAGTAATCTTCTTTCCGGGGAGATAGTTTATGTTTCGTTAAAAGCAAAATAAAATATTGGGAATTATAAAATACTTCACTTCACTTCACTTTATTTTTTTTTGCCACTTTTCTTACTTACATCAATTGAATCTACAGTTACTTATTTAGTAGCAGGATGATCTCAGCAAGCTTGTAAGAGCTTTTCAGGGGAGATCACCCTTGGTTCTATTTGTTTTGTGGTAATTTATACAATAAAGGTGGCCATCTTAGGGATAAGGATAACATTTACACCCGCCCCCTTGGCCGCCATTGTCAAGAATTCAAGCAGATTTCTATGTATCAAATATAGCTAAAAAGATAAATTTCTCTTCCTATCTTTCCTTTCTTCCTCTCATTTCCATTTTTTCTTTGTTTTCATCGTGGACAATAGTTGCCCATATTTGGTGGCTTAGCAACACAGTAACAAAGACATGCCATTTGCAAGCGCGCTCTGCAGATGAGCAATCAGTGTTTTGAAAGACGTGGAAACTCCATTCAGAGTATTTTCTCTTTCGTGAAAAGCTGCATTGGGGTTTAAGAAGGCTTACTACGTGGTTGTTATGAAGTATGAAAAGGGGCACAAAAATTTCAACATCGAATCGAGTCCTTCGATTGAACACCAGCCAATATCGCCGGGAGTACAAAAGCGGGGCTGTTTATCATGGCGAACTTGAAGGATCTAAAAAGAGTGGTAAAGGGATTTTTAAGTGGCCTAATGGGGCTTGTTATGATGGAGAATATGTTGACAATACAAGGCATGGTTACGGCAAGCAGTACTGGGCAGACGGCTCTATATATGATGGGGCTTTTGTGCGCGACTTGCGTCATGGTGTTGGAACTCTCACCTGGCCGGATGGAGAGGTGAGCCACCATGTCGCTAAAACAAAAGATGCGATCTGTTTTAATATTATAAAAATGATTTGATTTTGCCTTAACACTCGGTAGTTTTTCTTGCAACTTGGCTCGCAGTTTTGTTGCGACACGAGTTGTATGAAAATTTAACATATTTTTGTCAGAGAATAAGCTTATGCAAGATAAGCTTAATTTTTGTAGTAAATTATTTACATTTGACTTAGAATCGCTTTCAACATTTTGGTTGAGAATATAGGCTTATATTTTTTGGAGTTGTTATAAAGCCACGTAAACGAAGGTGCGATATCGGCGCACAATTTCCGGAAAATTGCTTTTATTTGTGAGCAACTGCAAGACATCCTTTGTTAGTTATAAACAAATGACTTGACTTTTACAGACGGTAGTCTGTGAAGTAGATCAGACATAAATCAACATCAAAACCACAACAAATTGTATTAGGTATACACTGAGTTTGATAGATTTGCAATCTAAATATCATCTTATAATTTGCAAAGAGGCAAGCCCATCACAACAGACGAGACGAAATACGAAAACTACTGTCTCATAACTGTTTACATTTGTAGAACATGCACAGAATCCTATAAGAAATAGGTTCAGGTGTATAATAATTTATTATTAAAAAAAAGAAAGAAATTGGATCACACAGTCGGATCAGCAGCGGCAGGCTTCTCAATGCCGATTCAAGTGCATCGACACCACTAGCTTCTATAATTTATTCCGTTGGAGGTTCCAGTAGTGCATAAAATTAATAATTAATTAATATTTATTATTGTTCTTGCGACAAAGCTGGTCTTGCTCCCAAAATTTTTCCTCGCAAAGCGAGGTTAATAAATTTGTCGGGCCGAGCCGGCCCGAGCGGAGCTAAGCCGCGCGAATTCGAGGGAAAAATATATTTATATATATATATGTGTATATGTTTATATCTTTGAAGGTGTCCGCACAATGACGTCAGACTGTCTGGCGTCGTCTGGAGCAAAATTTGCATACATCGAAAAAAATATGTGTGCATGATCAAATTTCAACTGCAATGTTTATCAATATTCACTGGATACAGAACTATCTCTCCAGAATCTTTTCCCTTTCTTTTAGAAATCTTTTTTGTGAAAGATTGCATTAAAGAAATTACACGTTTTGTGGCCGCGGTAAATAATTTTCCGTGCGAAATAAATTCATCGAACACGGCAGCGCTGCACGCCCGTTGTACATTACGTCGCGTCACAAATAGATTTTCAACCGCTAACCTACGAAAACACCATGCTCATCAAAAAAAAAATCTGATGTGCCTTTTAATCTCCTCGTTTGATGCTACAATACGAGTAAAGAGGGCTTTCCACCCAGCCCCAGCTTCGCGAGGTTTTGCGAGTCACGTATTTCTAGTAAAATATACAATGTAGCTACATGAAACTATTGGCTTTTAATATAATGCCACAATCGGTGGAGAGGGAACCTGGATGTATTGAGAAAGCAGCGACAGTAATTTTACAAAATTGATATGTAGTTTGTCTGTAATTTTATGCATAAATTTACTGTTGGTAATAAAAGTAAATACAGTCAAACCTTCCGTAAGCGACCACCCAAAACGTCAAGCCTAGGTGGTCGCTTACAGGAGGTGGTCACTTACGAGAGGCCAGACTAAGTTTTGAACCATTAACACAAGGTGACTCCAGAGATTTAGTAGCCACAAAAAACTTTCCAAAATTACTTTGCCAAAGAATTTCAGTATTCAAGTTGATGGTTTGCCTGTGATGCATTACCTTACATGACTAATATGGGAAATGGGACAAGTCTATTTCAGGAAGCCCAGTACCCTGATTGTGACATAATTTCATGTCTCCTGTACTACCCAAGAGTGCCATGATGTCATATTATATTACAAAGGCAAATTAGGGAACTTAATATTAACGACAATGCTGCAAATTGTCTAACTTCCGACCAGGGATAGATGTGAGGACGTTTGTGACAAGTGGTCGCTTACAGGAGGTTAAAAACAAAAGAAAATTACGACTGTCACCTCTAAAAGTGGTCATGATCTGCCCTTACAAGAGGTGGTCACTTATGAGAGGTTCCAACTATAGTGATTTGACTGGGAAAATTTTGGTATTTTGGAAAGGTGGTCCTTCAAGAGAGGTGGTTGTTTACGAGAGGTGGTCGCAAGGGGGGTTTTGACTGTATATACAGCCATCAGTTGTCACTGGAGAGCTACTAGGAAATGGAAAAAAGTTACTTAAGTTATGTACTGTGAGTATGGACTGTCATCCCATCCTGGGGGCAGGGATAAGTGATACAGCTGTAGTGAGAGATTAAAAAGTTTTAAAACTGTTTTGTTCACTTTAGAGTTACAGTGGAGATTTTTACCGTGACAGAAAGCATGGCAAAGGAGTTTATAGCTGGCCAGATGGTACAAAATTTGAGGGCCACTTTGAAAATGACAAGAAAGAAGGGTTTGGAACATTCACCTTCCCTAGTGGAAGTAAATTTGAGGTGTGTGATACATAAAGGTAGCTTACTTTAGTTTGTAAACACACTTGAAAATCGCTTAACCCTTTCCCGTCCGAGGGAAATGGCGAATTTTTCTAAATCGCTAACTATGAACTGGGATACCACATGTGATATACCATTTAAAAGGTATTTTCTGGAGTGTGCTATAAATCACACCAACAGAGATGGAGGAGGTCACATATGAGAGTGAGAAAAGTCCAAAACGAAAGAAGAAAAACATTGAAAATTTTTCTTATTCGTTGTACATACTGGGTATCCCCCTAAACTATAGCTTAATGTACAGCTCTCAGTGCATTGCTTGTTGTAAGATATCAACTGAACCCTTAACGTACAAAGGAAAAAAAATCCAAAAGTTTGAGGGGTGGTTAATCAAGTCTCATATAGGAGGGGGGCATGATTTTATGCCTTCAATTAATAGATCTTTCAAAGATCTTTTGGTTGTGCAAATTTCACACAAATTGACCAAATACTGAGCTCATAATTGCGTCTTGTGCCATATGGCACTCTTGGTCGGGAAAGGGTTAAGTCTGTTTCACACCAATGTGCAGTTCCAGAAAATATCCAGTACTCCCTCCACAGAAAGTTTTTGTTTTACATCCCCCTCCCCCCAGGAAATTCCAGTTAAGCTTCATATTTTGCTTCTAAAATTTTGGCTTTTAAGACACCCCTCCACCTAGGAAATTCTGATGACCTTCCATGGGGTGGGTATGGAACTACACAATGACATAAGGCCAATGTCATGTCAATGTCATGTTTGACTGAAATAAATTCTCGCTATTATGGACGGTAACTGGCAATCCAGATGGTGTCCGCAGTAAAGGACCGTATTCTGAATTCCAAAAAGTTGCCGTAAACTGATGCTATGACACTCATAGACAACAAAGACAGCAGAAGTTTGAGATATTCGCAAGTAAATTACATCACAATCTGAGTACAACAGGTAATTTCTGATATGTAAAAGGAGAGGGTGTAGATGGGTGGTGCTCATGATCCCAGGGGGGGTACTCCAGATTTCAAGTGACAGGGATGATCAAAGAATTTTTTGGGGGTGGCTTGATTTGAGTAGGGTTTTTTTAGGTATTCAAAGCAATCTGAAGATTCGTGGTAGTGCCCACGTATCCCGGCGGTGTAGTTCTGCGAATAAAGTACAACCAAACTTGTTTTGCACCTGTTTGTTTGGTCCAGGGATTTTTTGGGGTTTTGTTGGAAGCCCTAGGGATTTTTTGGGGTTTTGATTTTTGCCCCCATTCGACCATCCCCGTCACTTGAAATCTGGAGTATTCCCCTGGGCTCATAATACCACAGGAGTCCACTTCAATGATACCTTGCAGGGTTTAACCTGTTGTACTTGTTTGTTTGTACAGGGTGTGTATAGGAGAGATGAGAGGGATGGCCCTGGGGTGTTGACATACTCTAACAATGAGCAAGATGTTGGTCTGTGGTGCGGTGAACGTCTCATCAAACTCTGCTCAGTCATTGATAGTGCGTTCCTCTTCCAGCACTACTCAAATTACAATGTGAATGCTGGAGACAATTTATCAGGCAAAGTGAAGCGAGCTAACACTGCTAAGGAGAGTGTCCGGAATTCAACTCCTTCCTTACAAGACTTTGAGGGAATTGACAACGGTAAACTGTTATCTCAGATTCCAAATTCCTTTTCATACTCAGACATTATAGAAGGTGTTCGTGGCAACAAGGGTCCCAAAGGACCTGTTGAGCAGGCTTCAGAGGAACTTTTAAGAGCATCAGCTGCAGGAGACTGTATTAAAGTGAGGAGTTTGATTGAAAGTGGCAATGTTCATGTTGATGTTGCTGACAAAACTGGATATACTGCACTGCTAGCTGCTTCAGTAAGTAAAGATGTTTTGGAATTATAATTATTTTTGTACTATTTGTTGCAAATGAATGGCTTAGCAGGAGAAGGGCATGCAAGTCATGAACTGGCCTTTGACTCCAAACTTCTCCAAATTTGCTCCTAATTTGAAATACAGACAGGTAACATCACATCAGATTTTAGTTCTGTATTTATTTTGTGATCTAAAGGCTTGAATTTGGCAAATTAGGTTATGGTGTTTGTCAACAACTCAAGATGCTTGGGTGATTACTTTTGTTTGGCTTTAACAAAAGAAGAAAAGAAATCGTTCATCCTTTGCTTGAGTTGGTTGAGTATTTACACTCTCCCTTTAACTGATTCATGTGCTTTACCACTTGTTGTTTGTGTTCTGAAGGTAAATTGCCACCGAGATGTCATCAACTGCTTGCTGGACAATGGAGCCAATGTGAACAAGTTAAATGATGAGGGATTGTCAGTTCTGGGTGCTTGTCATGTCCTGTTCTATACCAAGCACACTTGGAAAGATAACATTGCAGAAAACATACCTGATGAAAACCTATTCAACTGTATACAGGAAGATCTCCAAAAAGGAACTTACATCCATAGGAATTACCGTCAAAATGTTGTGGTTGAGGGTACTGGGTTTGAAACAAACACTGAATCTGGAGAAGCCGAGGTAAATTCTGAAGATGAATGTGTCGAGAACTGCGTTCAGAATGGGAGCAATCCAGTTGAAAACAATGATCAAAGGACATACAGAATTATTGAATTTACCGCAAGAACATTTGGAGATAAGGATGCAAAGAGTGATGAATTGGAAAACAATTTAAACAACTGCATGAAAAATAAATTAGATGTAAATAAAAATGGTTTTATAAATGGTATTACTGACCAAGGAACAAAAATAACTATTGATGGTGCTGTTGATAATCATATGGAGTCAGATATGCTGACACCAATCAATGGTGCATCGATTGGTGATAAAACTGGCAAACTAAGTGCAATGGATCCATCCCTGTTCAGCATAATGAGTGCAGTAAGCAGCACAAGACTGCCGTCAGAATCAGCTGATGATATGCGCAGTGAAAACAGCATGGAACAAAGCAAGCAAGTGTTACTAGCTGTTCAGAGGTAAGCAAAATGCTAATAATTACTTTCTTTTGAAACTTTCATGCTATTCTGTTTTATTGTTTCAAACTAGAAAAACCATTGACAGTGTAAAAAGGTTTGAGATCAGGGAGTAAAGAATGGCACTCAGCCAGGGGGTGGGGGAGGGGTATTGCATATAGTGAGTCATATGGAGAGGCTCCACCTGAAAGGGGTGCTTTGTTAACTTTAAAGTTTGCAAAAGGAAGGGGGGGGGAAATTTCAAATTGTAGTATTTTTTATTGATTGTGAACCAAATGGGTTAGAGGAACTGAGCAAACATTCCTGGCAGTAATAATTTATTGCAAGGCAAAGATTGATGTGAATTACAGTGTAAGTCCTATCATACCAGTAATGTAGGGGATATACTTTTGGCTTTTAGTTGCACAGTTGTACCCTTTTGCTGTAAGGAAAGATTGGAGCGTCTTCTCCCCTCACTAAGCTCAGTTAAAATCCAAAAAGTTCCTGTACTGAGCCTGCATAATGTTTTTCATTTCATTTCAGGCGTCCTCATCTTGAAGCAACGGTCCGTCTTTTGCTAAGAAGAGGTGCAGACCCGAATGCTTCATCTCTTCCAATGCCAGTCCTTTTCTTTGCTGTGAAAGCTGCTGATACTGCTGCTGTGGAAATTTTACTTCAGAAAGGAGCTGAAACTTCAGCCAAGTTATCAAAGGAAGTAAGAGACAACTCTAACAAATTATCTTTGTTACACACTAGTGTTATAGCTTGGAACCTAATTTCTTCAAGTTTCTTTTCTTACCTACTCATTTTTTCTGTTGATGTTGTGTGTGTGTAGTACATGATAATTTCACTCCTGTCCTCCAGACAGGGATGTAATGAAGTATCCTTGTAAACACAAGAGGGACTTTCAGTAGACATTAATTAACTTAGAAGAAATGACTTCATTCCTGCATGAAATGAGGTATACATGAAAAACAAAACAAAATAAATCGGCCAAGATTATGCTGACTATAACACTTCATTTTCATGAAAACGCATTCATTTTGTTATCACATTCTTTTGTATTTTATTTATTAGCAATCAGGGATTGCACCTCTTCATATTGCCGTAGCTTTGCCTGATGAAACAGGAGTTGAGATCACAGAGCTGCTTCTGAAATCTGGAGCTGATCCTAACATAAGAGACAGTGCATTTGATTCCGAGGATAATGGGAGAACACCAGCCCATATAGCTTGTTCAAGAGAGGATAATGACAAAGTATGACTGTTCAATCTCTAAATTGGAATAGCTTTATTACTGATCGCTTGTTAGGGAACACCTAGCCTGCGAATACAGACATATTTCTGGCTCTTGCTGAGAAGCGAGAGCTGGAAATACGTCAGCATTCGGAAGCAAGGGAACACCACATACAGCGGAACCTCTCCTTACGGACACCTCTTTAATATGGACACCTCTCTATTACAGACAGTTTACTTGGTCCCTGAGAGACCGAAATCCATATAAAGCCCACCTCTCTAAAACGGACGCCTTTATAATGCGGACACTTATCCCTGTCCCCTTGGTGTCCGTAATAAAGAGGTTCGACTGTATAAGGGAAATCAAATGGTACACCTCTTCTTCTCCAAGGGGACACCTCATGTAAAACCTTATGCAAAGGAACACCCTGTGTAAGCGGAAACCTCATCTTAGGGTACATTTCTGCTGCGTCAGCACTTCTTAGTTAGAGGATACCTATCCTAGGGGGACTCGCTATGTGAGATGTCACATTAAGTGTGTGAGAGGGGGCAGCTCATGTAAAGCGACCTTGAGTAAAGGGACTGTTGGGTGAGGGCACACCTTAGTTAAGAGAACCCCTCCTGTAAGTGGATACCTAGATGCTAAGGGAACACCTGTTGTCATGTAAAGGGACAGTTCCTCAGGGTTTTCAACTGTTTTGTAAAGTAGCGGACATAATTCTGAAAGCACTGGACGTGAATGTTTTCTTGGAGCCGTAAGGCGCGTCGCGAGCGCCGAAGGCACAAGCACCTAGGGCGGTTTCGGGGCATGCTCCCCCTGGAAATTTTTAAAATAGAATACTCAGAAACGCCATTTCCAGCGTTTCTGGAACGAAATAGTCACTTCAATTCCGTTTAAATGAAGAGAGGAAACCAATAAAATATCCTGCCGCTCAATAAGCAAAGAAAAAAGAGTTATATGGCCGTTTTGAAGAATGTAATTGATTATTCTGTTATCCTCTAGTCAGTATGTTTCATGGAATGCCTTAGTAAGAAAAATATATAATACAGTAGTAAAAAAAATTGCTAATATTGATCTCAAAGTACCGGACGTGGAATGGCAAACGACCGGACGAAACGTTCGGCCTCCGGCCTCAAATGAAAACCCTGAGTTCCTGTATGAGGCACTTGATACTTCCTGTAAGAGGACACCTGCAGTAATTGGGAATCTCTTGTTTACTTAGTAACGCAATGACAGTTGGTATGGGGAGACAGGTAAAGTAAGGGAACACCTCTCAGGATGGAACATGTATTTGTAATGGGCCAGCTATTGTTTCCCAGCACCTATGTCTTAAATTTTCACATAAAAAGGGTTGATTTATTTGCAGGTAGCATGTGCTGTGGTGCGCCTTTTATTGGAGTATGGAGCCAATCCTGATCTGTTATGTGAAGGACACTCTGCTCTCTCCTTGGCAATCTGCAGTGGAAATGATCTGGTGAGACATCACTCAGTGATATTGATAAATAAATTGACTTTGCTTAACAAGGATGGCACTCAGTAGTCTAACAACTAACAAACCTGTGGTCCTCGGATTTTGAGGAAAGGGGAAAACAGGACTAGGCAGGACAAAAACCTCTCGGAACAAGGACAAGAACCAACTGGGAATCAAACTTGGGTCACATTGGTGGGAGACAAGTGCTCTGACGCCATTTTGTCATCCCTGCTCCCTTAACAAGCTTAACAAGTTTTCAATTCATGCAAACAAAAAAGTTCCAAGTGTTTAAAGAGTGTTGTGTACATTTGAATGGCCAGTCACTTTAGTATTTCATCCACAGAATAAAAGGTTAGAATTACCTTGTGTAACATAATAAACATCACCACAGGAAAGCACTGCTCATCAGCTCTCATTTGAATAGTCACACTTTGGGATTTCATCCACAGACTCAAAAGTGAGAACCACTCTGTACAGCTCAATCAAGAACTGTACAGGAAAGTACTGCTCAGTAGCATTTGGTTCAATGGTCATGCTATATACTGTTAGTAGCATTTTCTCTTGGAACTACATACACACTCTCCATGTACATGTACCTTGTTCAGCATATTAAACACTATCTTAAGAAAGATGGCCCCTTATACTGTACATAAGCTGCAGGATACGTTCTGTTATATATCACAGAGGCTACAAAAAAAATTGTTAATTTTGTTCATTTCCTTTGCAGGCTGTGGACACACTTCTGGAGCATGGAGCTAACCCTAGCCTTCGTCTTTCTAAAGGGGTAGGCTCAGCACTTTGTGCTGCAACATCCTTTATGGCTGAAAGAAGAAGGACTCCTGCTGGAAGAATAAAACTGGTGAGTTCATACAATATAGGTTGCTTGCATGGAGGATTTATTCCTTATAAATGTTGTCAATCATATTGTTAAATTCACTACCTGTGCTGCCTCAGATCACTCAGGAAAAATAGTGATAACAAGAGAGCTTGGCACATTTGGAAACTAAGTAGTCTTGGCAGCTGGTGGTCTTGTTCGTGTGGGGTCAAAAGTCTTGGCGGCAAAGCCGCGAGAGGAATGGGGCGGAAGCTGCTGATGTCAGTTCCACCGCCAAGCCTTTCGACCCCACGCAAACTAAACCGCCAGCTACGCAGGCTACAAACTTAGTCATTTTAATCTTATCTTGGAAAGTTGTATTGTGGAAAACTCTTAGTAATAAGACTGATGTGAAGTTTTTTAACTCGTTGTTCAAGATTAACAAGGTGATGAGAGCTGGAGCCAACATCCTGTCTCCAATCACTGTGAACCTCAAATACCCTCCTGGCACTGTGGTGGATTATGCTTATAATGTGTTTTATCAGGTAAACACTGCTATTCATTTCTTTCTTATACTCATATAAAATTTTCTTTTTTATCAGTCTTTGAGCAGTCCTTCTTTTTTCTTAAGGGTAGTTGTGTAAAGGTTATTCTCTGGATGTAGTATGCACTGCTGGTCAGTTTTTGTCCATACTCATGATATTAAATATTAAATAAACAAATAAATAAATAAATTAATAAATTTATTTATTATTTACCCTCAGTAATGTTTATAGCACAAGTGCTAGTGGGGCCAAGCATTAAACTTCACAAAGGAATAAATAATTCTCTTCCTGTTTCAAAGCTGACTGTCCAAGAGAGAAGCTCTTAGCTAGCGGTGTAAACATATTGCAGGAGTCATTATCAGAGTAAATCATTAGTGTCATAAGCATAACCACAAACAGATTGAACAGGCAAGTTATCTGTTTTCAACCTAAGACGATTCACTGGATCTCACAACCTCATAAAACATTTCCAGGCTAACAAAACACTTTGTAAAATTTTTTGTAGGATCGCAAGATCGCTCACACTCCTTACCATGCCCTGACAGTGACAGAACGCGAGTGTTACAATGCCCGTCGGGAAATGTTAGATCATCTGGGAGATTTGTTGCGCACCCAGGTGTTGAAGAAAGAGAAAGAGCTTATCGACAAACAGATTGAAGAGGCAGAGAAACAGGCAGGTAAGCATGTTAAGAGGGACTTCAAGTAACTATGATGGCAATGCTATAACAATAAGCTGCCTTAAAAAGTAAAAGCACAATCTCTAAGCTGGTTTGCAATTAAAGGTTTTCCAAGTCAATCATTTGGTTTTATCTGCGCAAACCATCAAGAATGCAGTTGGTGTGTTCACTTTGAATTGTTCATTTCACATCAGTGTGAATGTGTCGGAATGATGAAGAAATGTATGGAAATGAGTAAAGAATGTAAAGACCCATTAACCCTTTCACTCACAGCAGTGATCAATGTGTAATTTCTTCTTACGTGATCTATGCATTGTCATCTAGACAGGTGATGAGAATAAAGAAAATCATCAACTAGGTGATATTGTAACACCAAATTCTGTGATCTAACTTTAAAAATGATATGCATGGCAGCCAGTCAGGAGATTCATGAGAGTGAAAGGGTTAAACCTTAACTTTTGTGACGTTCTTGTTGTCGTTACTGTCATGACTGCTTTGTTTATTTTCCCCAATGAAACTTGATTTTGAAAAATACCATGGCAGACCACCACACTTACAGCTAGAAACAGGCGGTAAGCAATGAATAGTTGTACATAGAATCACTGCAATACTTGTTTTACACGTTTACTTCCTTTAAAATTAACTTGTTATGTTTCTTTCTCTTTTATGCCTATTTGTCATAAAGAAAGAAGTTTTTTTTGCCCTAATCGAAACGATGCAAGAATTTGATCATAAAAATCAGGATAATTTCTTTTTGGCCATAAATAACATGCTAATCAGTTTAGTGCTTGTTTTTTCAGGAGTCCAGAAATCCGAGGGAACTTCTCAGTCAGCTTGGGGTATTCTCAAATCACCTGACAAAGGCAGCAAGCTGAGAGACCAAGACCCTTCCCTTGCTAGGACAAATCAAGACCGTAACACAGCTGATAAAAACGATGGCATGAGGTTCAGCCGCGTAAGTTTCCGACTTGAAAACGAGGTTTTTGGAGCGGATGATCTTGAGGCTGAAGCGGATAGTGAAGTTAAGGCGATCACTGGAACTGACGGAGAGAGCCCTGGTGTGGATGAGGTAGGTTACAGTACTCTAAATCGATCGATCGATCAATCAATCAATCAATCAATCAGTTTTTATTTCAATAATTTAAAATTTAACAAATTAAAAAAATGTACAACCCGCATATAGCAAAGCGGGTTGTATAACTTAAACTAAACTTTACTTTACTCTAAACCAAACTGACTGAACTGATTGCAGGGTTGACATTACGGCAAAGGGCTTATTTATTTGGGCAATATTTCAACTAGTACAACTAACCTTCTTCAGGGCCAGAGTTACACTATTTGCCTAAATAAATTGCCCTTTGCCATGTAGTGTTAGCCCTGCAATCAGTTTGGTTTATTTACATGTAAAGTGACGTCTAGCTCGTTCATTTCTACTACAAGAGATTCGTCAACGAAAGGTATTCAGAACAGTTTATTTCTGCTCCGTTTTGTCCCCTGCATTCAAAAGTTTCATTTTTACGGTACTCTGGTTTTCATTTTGTCATTTATTGCAGATGGGTTTATTATTTTAACAATTTCTTTTTCTTTAATTGTTTTGTTTCTAGGAAGAAAAGGAGGACATGACTTCTGAACTGTCACCAACTGCCGTGGCGAGCAAAGAAAGCACTCCGTGTTCTCTTAGGCCCAGTGCTCCTGAGTATCCATCCACTAAACCCTCGTCTCCAGGTCGAGATGCAAACTGTGGATTACGTATTGCAGTGACCAAAGCCGCTGACCACATGAGTATCTCAGCACTAGCGACGCAGGCTCTGAAACAGCGACAACAAGTGATGAAGAACCGCTTCCGGTACTGTTACGAGTGTGGGCGCTCGATTGCAATTCGCTTGTCTGCGTGCACAAGATGTAAAGAAGTGTTTTATTGCAGCAAGTCCTGCAAGCTGAAGGCATGGAATGCAAGGCATAGGGAGGAATGTGTCAGGCTGACAGGTGAGGAATCCTTTGTCTTTTTCTCTACATGTATGTTATCCCTTGCCTGACACCTGAAGAATTCAAGAGTTACTAAAGGGAATTTTCAGATTCTAACTATTTCAAAATATCAGTTTTGCTAGAAAATAATGATGTAGTCAATCTTGATAGCTTAAACTGTCAGGTGAATTAACCAAATAATCCAGGTATCATTGATATAGTAAAGCAGTGAAAAATGTTTTGCGTCAAAGATAGGACCTCAGAGCCTGATCGTAGCTATATATGCCCTGCTGAGGCCTAATATGGCCGAAACAGCTGTTCACGGCTGCTTACAATCGGGTTCAATATTACTATTTGGTAGATCAAAGGGTAATGCCCGCTACAAATGTGGTCGTTGTGCCCATTTCAGTGGCTACAAGTTACCAGAGCATGATACATGTATGTAGCGGTATTTGTGACTTTATCCAAGCCAGTGACAGGAATCTGGATACAGTCGATTACATCTCCCCGTTTCAAAAGTAGGCACATTCAGCAAAGCTAGTTATTGCCCGATATGTCTACCTACGGGAGACAGAGCAAGTTCGACTTCATTAGCATCGTTTGTTTTTATTATTAGGTGGAGTAAAGACAGCTTCCAGTCGGCGAGCAGAAAGCCCGACTCCAACAACAGACCCCGATGGCCCTCCCCCGTCTACCACCCCCACGGGCTCTCAAAGAAAGACAGCTTCTCGGGGCAAGGGCGAGAAACTGCGCAAAACACAGATATCTTCACGAACAACAAAACGGAGCACTGCATCAGTTGCAACAAAGGTGAAGAAATAACCTCCATGTCAGCATTTTGGAGAACATATAACACTGAAAGACCCCGAGGCTGGCACTCTGCGGCTACTGGCCGTTCACCATCAAGACCACGTAACACTTGAAAGCAATGGCATTATGTGACCTGATACAATGGCATTGTTTTCTTTAGATTTATTAAGAGCTGGGCATTGTAAATTAGATTTTAATAGAACAGGGTGCCAATCTCTCAGTGTCCTCACAAAATAGTCGTCCCGTAAACACAGTTGTCCCCCTCCCCACTAAATGGGTAGTTCTCACAGTAGTGACCAGGCGGCTAGTGCAATGTCGTCAGTATGAAGTGTCAAGGTTTGTCTCTCAGACGTCCGATTAAAGGCGCTTAAAATTCCATTTATAAATTTTAAGTCTTGTTACTAAGCGTAGAGTCTTCCTCATTATATACATTGTAGTGAAGGCAAGCTAAGCAAGAATTTCTTGAATTTCGTTTATCCGATTTCCCGTTTGAGGTTGATAAAACGGCGAAGCTACCTACAGTAAGGTATGAAAGCCGCCTTCTCTGCTGCATTACAGCATCTTAAGCACAGACCTTTCCTAGTAAGGTTGCTGATCGGCCTCTTTAACCTGGGTAACCCATTTTCTACAATAACTGTTAAAATTCCCGCGCTCTTAACTATTATCTATAAGGGGTACAGAAAATAAAAATGACGTCAGATGTAACGCGCGCGCTTTCTCGAGGGAAATAAAGCAAATTCCGTTCGTATTTTTCCTTGTTTTTGTAAAAATAAAATCGACGACAGTTTTCTATGGTCTATACTCTTATAGACAATAAAATGACGCCATAAAATGTTTAAATCTTGGGCAGTGAAACCACTCACCTGCGGCTCATGTTTCCTCTAAAGTTTGTACATTTTATGATGTCGTTTTATGATCTGTAAGATTATGGACCATAGAAAATTGACGTCGACTTGTAAATTGTAACACACGTGATGTAAGGAATCTCTTCAAATATTTAAGTTGGGTATCACATTAGTGTGTACTTTATTTTTATTTTTGGGTGTTATTGTTTTAAATATGTTTTTTTTTTCGTGTATTTAATAGAGCGATTATTTTGCGATACGGTTATTTATAAGGCAATAAAATTATTTTGTTTATTAAGTCTCCTTGTGTTTGAATTGTTCAAACAAGAGACTAAGCGTGGAGGATAGCCTGCCAGTCTTAACGCTCATTGTGATATGTATATTTATAACCTTCCCAATCCCAGCTCAGTTCGTTCCCACCAGAAGCCTGTGACCAGCAGAGTCGTATGCCTCTGATGTTGTTTATTTTCAAATTCTGTGGCAAATCAAGGGAATATCCAGGCCATTACCCGACCTCCACTGCGCCGTGCTGCGAGGATTTCGTGAAGAAAAAGGGGACCACCGGTAAAGTCGCTAAAGTCAAGGTCGTAAGGGAGGCGGATTCTCAGTAAGAAATTCCAAGCTTCTCGAGTCTCAAGCTTTGTTCCTATTCTGAAAACGCACAGAGGGACGGCGGGAACGTTCTTGTCTCCTCTGCAGTCGTTTTAGGACCCATGACGCATATCGATTGCAGTTTTTATAAATGAAATGGTCATCCTGCATAAATATGTTATTATTATTATTATTATTATTATTATTATTATTATTATTATTATTATTATTATTATTATTATTATTATTATTATTATTATTATTATTTTGGAGAGACGAACTTTTATCCCCATTAAGAAGATGTGGTAGAATTAGGATAAATAGTGAAAACGAATACGTGTGCACGTGGTAGGCAAGGAGTCCGGTGTGCACAAACCCACCATACTGTTCTGGTACGCTGGTACACCCAACCATTGTCCGAAATAATTGGAGAACAACAAACAAAACTTTTCTTTTTATGGACAGTGCCTACTTTTGTTACTGTGCATACGTTCTGTGCATCTCGAGATACTCGGGTTTCTCATGGGTGGTGCCTACAAAATACGGGGATATTTTTGCACGGTTTAAAACTATGCAGAGAAAGCAGAACTCAGCAACTGCTCTTGGTATCCAAAAAAAAAATTGGATTCTAATAACCCTTGCTAAGATCTGCTTTGCCCGCATAGTCATAAACCGCGCAAAAAAGTAGGCACCCTCCTTCCAGGCCAGGTAATTTCAACTAAGATTTGATATGAATCAGAAGGCAGACTGGGAACTAGTTTACCCAAAACCCACGTCGCCCTGCTCGCAAAGCGGGATGGGATTGAATGCTGGCAGCCGCGTTTTTTTTCACCTTCGGCGGGAAAACTTGAAAGATTTCATCGAAAAACAGCACAAACAGGTTTGTTTACTTTCTAACACTTCCTAAAATGTGTTCATTATGCTCTACTTACTATTTATATTTAATTTATTCACTGGTATGGTCATTTTTACTCTTGTTTTCAGTTATAAATGATTTTGCGAAGCGCGATGTGCAAAAATTTGCCTCGCGCATGGCCGCAGCTTGCCGTTTGGCCGTGAAAAGGTTTATGGTTTCAACGGCCTGAGAAGAACAGCTTTGCGAGGTTTGACTTTGGTTGCTAGTGTGGATTGAGAAAGAGAACCCACTGACTTTGGAAGCATGTGAAGCTGCGAAAGGATATTCCAGGTAAGCTTAAAGTTTTGTGTTTACGTACGCGTACGGTGCTAGTTGTTTGTCAATCTGGGATTGTACGTGTACATAGTCCTAAAAAATCGCTTTCTCTGTGAGTACCGGAGTACAGATGACGTAAAACAAAAGAAACAAAAGAAAGGAAACAAAACAACTCCAAAAAAGATTACAATAGGTGTCAAACAAGACAAATACAATGCTCTCCAGTACCTGCAGAAAGACCCCAAAAAAGCGTTGTGGGGGGTGGGGGGGGGGGGGGGTGGGGAGGGATACTCTTGAAGTCCTAAAGCTACCAAATTTTGTCCTTGAAGCCTGTATCACAAAGCTTTTCTTTTCTTGGTGCCTGGACAAAAATGCTGTCTCTGGCTGAATGGAGCTAAGATAAGTGGGAATTTTCTGTAGTCATTTCTCATATTCCAAACAATTTTCTCAAGTTTCAAGTTTATTTTTTTGCTACAATAAAAAGAATTACAAGACACATATCTTATTCGATGGTTTTACATATAATACGCGCGGATATTTTGCGAGTTGCGTAGTATTTTTCCGAGCCCCGAAGGGGCGAGGAAAAATACGAGCAATGAGCAAAATGTTCGCGAGTATTATATGTAAAACCATCGAATAAGAGATTTATTATTCCACTACAAAAAGATTTTGTTATTTTGGCTTCTCTGTTTTGGTAACAGTTTTCAAATGCACCCGGCATCAACTGTCCATCGGTATATGGCGCGTACGAATGATGTAAACAACACAGAAAGCCAGTTAAATGTCTTTAATTTGATTAGATAAAATGAAAAGATAAATGACAAGTGAAACTTGTTTTCGAGTCTGCATCGTTTCAAAAACTATTCTTCGTCCAGTCCGGACATTGTTGCTCCTTTTTTCTGCCTTTTCCGTCCGTATTCGCTCTGTTGTAAACCGGTCAAACCGGGACACTACAGTGTATTACGGTCTCATATTTTGCGCGTTCTCTTGACCTTATTTGGTGAAATGACATAATAGTGGAATAATAAAGTGTAGTAATAATAAAGTAAAGGTGGTGAGGAGGCCGATTAGAAACCACAAGGCTTTTAAATAATGGGCTCCCTCTATTAAATTATATTCACAGAAATGGCAGAGTAGAAATAGAACAGAGCTTAGACATTTAATTTAAATTACCTATATGTTTAAAGCATATTACGCTAAAAGGAAGTGAAAAGTGAAAAACAAACGAGAAAAATTATAGGTTTGCATTAGGTTTACATTGTGAGACTGTGCAAACTTTGCAACAAATTCAAGCACTTGAAGTGGAGGAAATGTGTGAGCTTAGCTTTATGACAACCCAACTCAGGGATATTGTGGGGACTTTGCTTCTGCTAAAGAAAGAAGATATTGGAAGCAAGTCGTCTTTTCAGAAAACATGGCAGACCAAAAAGAGATGGGTACGTGAATAGTTGAAATTTTCATAGAATTTTTTGTCTGAAGCAATAAAGTAACCATTCAAGGAGCTCAAATAAATATCTAATGTTAAAGTACAATGCATTATGTTTCCAAGTAACAGTGAACTGAGATGATAACATGTTCTCCATTAATCGTTGTCAATATTGCATATATAGTTACTGTTAGACAGGACAGATAATTTAGAACAGCTGCCTGCAGAGAGTTTAGGCCAGATGAAAAAGTTGAAATTTAACCCATTGATCACCGTGCCAGCCAAAACCGGCCGCGATTTCACACACACTCACATTTGGTTCCTGCCTCCCCTAGAAGGACTTTTTTGTCCCCTATTGTTCTCATTGTCTTCAGAAAGGACTGACCGATCAGAATCCACTGTCTGTGCATATATTTATAGGTCTTAGGGGTGCCTAGTAAAAAGAAGTTTTTGTCTACGCAAGAAAATGTCAAATTCCAGTTTAATGGCGTCCATGTAAATTTTTAGATGCCAATTTTCTCGTTTTACTTTAAGCACACTTCCGAAACCTACCTGAAATACGAGGAAATTTTTTTCCGAGGGCTGCCATTTTGTTTTTGTGCTTGTGGGCTTGTGGGATTTTTTCAGCTGGCTTCGTCGCTTTGTATGCGTGTGACGCTTTCGTGTCTTAGAGAGTGCACATAGTAAGCTCGTATAGTATAAAAACTGTAGTAAGCCACCTTAATAGCGCTGTGCAAAATAACTTAAAATATATGTGTCATGTGAGACTCCCCACATGACTCAGACAAGAACTGTGATCACCTAAAAGACTTAATACAGGAGGCAAGCACTCTGGACATAAAAAATAGGCTTAAATGGCAATAAACACAGCCAGAAAGTTTCATGCGATTGAGCAATAATAAATGAAAAACAGTTCTTCATTTCCCATTGTATCATCAATTCACGGTATCCTGAAAATGGTCTTAAATTTAATGAATTTTGTGCAGAGGTGGAGCAATGTTGTGCAATTGGTGGCTTGCTCTCAAGAACATGTCATAGAGAAAATCGATGTGCAGGATACACATATTGTGCAACCTTAATTTAATAGCATGGAAAATGATTTGTTGATCACTTCACTTGCCAAATGCCAAATTCAGTTTACTCGTGTATCAGCAAAGCAGTCCAACTGGCCTGACAAAGATATACCGGTTATTGCATATTTTTTTCTGCCCCTCCGATCTGCAGTTTTGCCTTCATTTATTTTTGTAAGGAATAAGACAAGCTTTATGGTTAATAAAAATAAGATAGTTAATAAACAGATGGTTATCTACGCGTATCTGTGTTATGAGAGGCCCTTGGCTGTACTAGTGTTCTCAAAATCCTTGTGTGAGCAGTTTTCAGTGTTTTTTCAGTGTTAGGAACACGTACTGTAATTACCGGTTATATCACCAGCAAAAAATGTAAACACACTAATCACCGATCAGTCCAGTTTTTACCCCCATACACCACCTATTCCATGTGGGAAAAATTTAACCTATTTGTTTGCAAAAATGGGTCAATCAAGAGGAAATCTTTGAAATTACTGATTTCCAGCAAGCAGCTAAAATTGATGTAATATAATTCCAAATTCTTTTCACTCATGCCCAAACCTTTCTACATTCACTTGAGGTTTAGCAAAGTTAGATTTCCTCTTCAAATGTAAATTCTAGCACAACCATCCATCTTCTGTACAGATCTGTCATGAAAGGCCACAACTATAAGTGCTCAGTAGCGTCATTAATGCCATACAAATCTCTTATAGCATTTATTATAATACTTTGAATAGTTTGTTTTTCTGAGTCACGGCGGGGGCTTAAATCTATGACGAGATTTGTGTGCAGTGCTATGACAGAGATCATGTCTGTAGCGGCGAGCAACTCTCAAGAATTATCAAGAGGTGTCGTGAGCCAGTGAGGACGATAATTGAGGACTATTTTACGAGCTAATAAAGCAGTCTGATGTAGAATAAGTTTACTTGATTTATCCCTTTGACATCAATTGCAATAATCGTTGTTGAGCCGTTAACTGAAATTTGATTTACATATAAAATACAGTATAAGCTAAGAGAAAAACTATTTTGTAAGTAATAAAGCATAGCAAATGGTGACCATGTGCGTGACTTGTACAAAACTCAAAACTTGCAAACAAACTATTGAGAACTAGGTTATTTGAGCAGCCCCGATGACTAAATTACACTTATTCTCCAATATGGAATCACTGTAATAACTATTTAGGCAAAATCAAAGCAAAAAACTTAATAATCAAACTAACAATAAAAAGAAAGGTCGAACACTGACATATCAGTCCTTCACTTGCCTCTAAAAAAGAACTACGCGAAAACTTCTGACTAAACTTGTAACACAAACTTGTATCTTGGGTTTGTGGTGAGAGCAGAGAGACTACTGAAAATCTAAATGATTACGTGCTCCTTTGATAGTGACCACAAAGAAGGGGTAAATATTGTTTCTTTGATCAAAACGGAAATGCATGATTATGCTGTTAGACTAAAATGAATCAATTCAAACATTCATTACAGTGCCATTTTTACTCCTTTACATTAACTAGTACTGTGGCTTATACAATGCCTGACTAGGCTATGTGTTTCAATTTCGGACATTGGTCTCAAATTAAACTAGTGATACTTGGTGCCTTTTTGTTTGTTAATCGGAAATTAATTTGCATGGCATAGCATTTGCTTTTTTATGTACCTTTCTATACCTAGTATTAAACATGACAATGTGTCATGATGCTCTCCTGCTCTTTTTTTTTTTTTTTTTTAACAATTTTTGCTGGTAAAATAATAATGCAGTTATATTCTGTGCATCATAATAATTTTGGTCATAAATTTTGCCATTGAAAATAGAGTATTTTGTCGTTTAAAACGCCTTTATAGGTCTCATAACTCCAAAGATATAATATTTAATTCATAATTGCCTTGTTGGCCATTCAAAGAATGTGTCAGCCATTGTTTCAACTCATGCAGTTTTTACTCGTAAATAAATAACCTTACCATACTTGACGCTTCAAAATAATTGGCATTGAGCCCTTCAATTTGGATCTGATTCATAATTTTTGCCATCAAATTTAAGAGTATTTTGCTGTTTTAAGGGTCTTTGTAGGCCTTATAGAACTGGAGGTGTCATATTTACATCATTGCCTGGATGGTCGGCCAACTTGCCAGCTCTTTGTTGAACTCTGACAAATTTCACTTGTAAATAAAATAATATTAATAACCTTGTAATACTTGGAATGTAATAATAACTGGCCAACACAAAAAATTCAGGGCACCATGGCTCAGACAGAAGAATAACGGTTCTAGGGATCCATTGGTTATATTTCAGAGCTCCATTTAGCCAAAATCAGGATTTATGTCTGGGCTCCAAGCAAAGAATAGCTTTGGGCTCCAGCCTCCATGTTAAAAGTTTCATGGCTCCAGGGCTCCAAAGTTAGAGGGAATAAGGGTGTTGGATGTAATATTATTGTTGTCTTCCCTGTGTGATCAGTAAAACAGTCATGTCAGCTATGATTTTTTCATTTCAAAAGAAATAGAAAACTTAAGCTGTGTTTCCAACCCTCTATCCTCCTCTGACAGTGATACCAAATATCTGGCCTTAAATACCCAAGTATATCCTTACCCCCCCCCCCCCTCCCTTCAGGCGATGGAAGTCTTTTATTTGGATGCTCATGACCAAAAGACATACGTACAGTGTAGATTACAGTGATCTGTTGAATCAGGCCAGAGTTACACATAAAAAAAAACTAAGAAATTTCCCAGAAAAATTGAACAAACTTGTGACCATCCGACAGACCACTATTTTTGTTAAACATTTACTCTTTCCTCGACATTCAGGTCAAACATTTTCCTTGTCAAGGAATTTTTGCTCAATGGCTAAGATACCTGAACAAAAAGTGAAAACAACGAATGAAAATGAAAGAAAGAGTGAGCATGCAAATTCAAAGAACTGCGCGGGATGTTGTTGCTCTCGTTAAAAAATCTCAAAAATTTGAAATCAAACTTTCCACACATTAATTAACTTAACAACAGATATATATTTGTGTTACACATTAAACAAAGTGTCTAAAGTTATTTTCTCTTTTTTGGCAGACAAAGAAGAAAACCTGATGGATAGAAGATAGACATTTGTGGTCTAACTTGCCGGCTCTTGTCTGAACTCAGACAATTTTTACTTGTAAGTATAAAATAATATTATAACCTTGCAATGCTTGTTCACATTATATTTAGCCAAAATCAGGATTTATGTCTGGGCTCCAGGCTGAAAATAGCTTTGGGCTCCAGCCTCCATGCTAAAAGTTTCATGGCTCCAGGGCTCTAAAGTTAGAGGGAATGAGGGTGTTGGATGTAAGATTATTGTTGTTTTCCCTGTGTGATCAGTAAAACAGTCATCTTAGGTATGATTTTTCGTTTCAAAAGAAATAGAAAACTTAAGCTGTGTTTCCAACCCTCTCTTCTCTGGAATTAAACACCCAAGCATATCCATACTCTCCCCCCCCCCCCCTCCCTTCGGGCAATGGAAGTCTTTTATTTGGACGCTCATGACCAAAAGAAATACATGCAGTGTAGTTTACAGTAATCTGTTTAATCAGGCGAGAGTTACACACAAAAAAACTAAGAAATTTTCCAAGAAAAAAAATTGAATAAACTTGTTACTTTCTGACGGACCACTATTTTTGTTAAAAATTTTAATTACTCTGTACTCAGCATTTAGGCCAAACTTTTTCCTTCTCAAGGAATTTCTACTCTTTTTTTCCCCATCCCAAAGAACTGCCCAGGTTGTTGTTGCTCTCATTCAAAAATCTCAAAAATTTTAATTCACATGCCTGGAATCAAATTTTTCACACATTAATTAATCTTACAACAGATATATATTTGTGTTACACATTGAACAAAGTCTCTAAAGTTATTTTCTCTTTTTTGGCAGACAAAGAAGAAAACCAGATGGATAGAAGATAGACATTTGTGGGAAGTGCAGAGATTGGACTGGAGGAAAGCAAGGACAAGAAGAATCCAGATGACTTCAAACACACATGGCTTGGTTTGAATTTTAAAGCTGGGGTTACTTTAATTTTTTTAATACAATTAACTATTCCAAAGCTTTAGAAATTTAAATGAACTCTGACCCAGCCCGGGAGGTCTTTGAATGTGGGGTACAGCTGGCCCGGGGTTTTCCTCCTAGGAGCAAGTGGACGTACGGGGAGGTTTTTCACCCAGCTGTTGTTCCACAACCCCCATTCAATTAAGCCATTGCTTTGGAACTTTTTTTTTTCACTTTATGTATTGATAGTTTTTCAACTCATTACTATTTAACCAGCTACAAAGTTTTTTTTTTCTCACATTCAGTTTATAATAAATATTAAGCCCACATCCTATCTGATTTTTGCATGTCTTCAAAATTTCAAGAATATATAATATCTCAATTGAGTCATTTCTTCTTAGGAGCAATAGCTCAATGAAAGCAATTTCTCTTCTCTCTCTCTCTCTCTCTCTCTCTCTTTTTTTTTTTTTTTTTTATCAATAAAAGTACCCCTAGCAAGCAGAAAAACAAACATCATCTTCCTTCTGTAGCTGGTTAGATAATACTGAGCAAACCTAAGCTTGCCAACCATTCAAGGATGATACAGGGCATAACTGCCTGATTTTGTTCCATAATTTAAATTTGAATTAACCACTTTAGGTGGATGTTTGGACATTAAATTTAGCAAAGGTAAAAAACAATTTCCAATCTTACAATGTACTCACATGCTGCTGCATTTGTGACTAAATTTTTTCTTAACATGCAAACTTTAGCACAAGCCAATTCTCTAATTTTTCAGTAATTTGGCTGGTTTCGTTGGCAAGTTTTTTTTCCTTCTCTTGTGAGTGTGCCGCCATCAAGTATACAAACAAGTGTCCATTTTTGTTGTAGTAAAAGAAGCTTTTACAACTAAGAAATAGACATCCTTTTCTTTTCCCTCAAAAAAGGTATGGAAAATTACTATTCTCCTACACAGCTTTCAACTAGACTAAGAGCGTTCCTTTGGTTTTTAATACCCTTTAGCACAAATTTTGTAGAATTTGTAAATCTTCCCTGGTTGGAAAAATAGAAATTCTTCAGAGGTATTCAGATCACATGAAACTAAACATCAAAATCAACAGTCAGTTAACATTTTCCTTTCAAAACAAACAAACAACCAAAAAAAAAAAAATCAGAAGATAAAGTGCTAGAAATTATCTTTTACTTGAGATTTGTTTTAGAATTCAGCATGAAAGATTGCAGCAAAGAAAATTGGTGGATTAATTTTTTAACACAGAAGTGAGACCCTTGTTTGTACCCAGTTGGAGGAATAAGGTCATTGTTCAGACTGAATTTGTGCTGACATTCCAATATTCATTTCTTTTTTAGCGGCAAAATTCATTCTTATCGACCAACATGTGTGAATTATTTTCTTGAGAGAAAAAGGTTTTAAATTTGGAGCTTTGGCTTCTACTGCAGAAGCTTCATCAGAAAGTGAAGTGTAAAAACATGACTTTTCAGCTCTGATTTAAAAAATAAGATGAAAAGCCGTGTTCTACACTTCATTTCACTGATGAAGCTTCTGCGATAGAGGTGAAAGTTCTGAATTTAAAACCTTATTCTCAGAAGAAAAGAATGTACACATGTTAATCTATTTTACTGATTTAGAATATTAAATGAAGACCTGACAACTGGCCTTCATATGCTCAGAGATTTGCCAAAATCTTATTCCTCCAACTTCTGCACTAAACTTGTTTTCAAAACAGTGATGGAACTGCTGAAAGGGATTTACAGTTATCAGGCCTTTTTCAACCTCTTAAAGAAAAATAATTTCTTTATAATTTGTTGTAGCCAAATTGAATGAGTCTCAAACTTCACTGAAAAACCAAAGTGAAGTGCAAATTCTTCTGTTCAAAATCCAACTGATAGCAAGAAAATTGCAAGAATTATTGTCGTGACAACCAACAGAAATTAAAAAGGGGACAAGATACCTTGAAACTCACCAATCACAAGCCTTGGACAAGGCCTTTTTGACAGAACAAAACTTTTAATTGATTCTTCTTCTGAGATCAAATTACATGTTACATAACTGTTAGTTGCAATTTTGAAGTTCAGAGTTTGCCTGTAAATGACATTATCATTCAAAATTAATGTACATAGTGTCCATCGCTGTTTTAAATTTACATTAAATTATGACCTACATATTTCAGTCATAATCATGTTGAGCAAAAATGCACAATTTGCATTAAGCATTTACATAAATTGGGATAGGAGACAGTACTGAAACAATGCAGCATTTGAAATGATGGTGACGATAATTCATTCTCACTTTGAAATGACATCTCATAACATGTTAGACTATTCCACACTGATGTCAGATCAGTATTTTCACCCAATTTGTCTATTCTTAGCATAACAATGACAAACAGACTCAGCTGTCGTTTACAGTAGAATACACTTAATGCTCAACATGATCATGATTGGGTAGTTTAATACTTGGCCTAAGTACTGTTTCACTCATTTCAAAACAAAGGAAGCAGGTTATACATATATTAAGTAATTGCTGTTATGCAAAAATGGAGCACTAGGTAACCATTTAATTTCTGTGGACACATTATTCACATTATTTTACAAATTTTCCTTTTGTTTTCATCCCTTAAAATTTTTTCCTTTCCTCATAAGGGGCTTTCAGGGATAATGAAACAAATTAACTGGAAACAATTTTTTCCATATGTAGGCAAAATCATTCTGCTTCCTTTGTTTTGTAGAACACAAGCTCATTGACACTGAAATTATTTTAAGCTTGTATAGGTGATAGTTCTAGGAGGAAATGGTTTATTTTGGGTTTTTCATTAGACAGATGATATCTTTCAGCCACTTTACACAAATTATACACAATATTGAAGATGAAATTTATAATGTTGGCCTTGGTCAAAAAATGACACCTGCTAATCAAAGAAATCAACTTCAACTGTTTCATATTATTATTTCTGGCTTTTCTCTGGAAAACCTGTAAGAATTTGGAAATGAAAAACTTGTGGCTGAAGGATCTTTTCTAATTTTGTGTTGTCAATGAGCTTGATTTGTATCTCTAATAATTAATTTTATTGTTTTTGCTAAGCTTTGTTAGCAGGTAACACAAACTGGCAGCACACTCACAATCTAGCCAACCATCTCCCTGCCACTGGGTTGCGGAAACTCTGGCTCTGAGAAGGTCTGTGTTTCTGGCGTCCTCTGCAATATTCCAACTGAGATTCTTGAAGGGTTTATTCTGATCGACTGATTTCTGAGGGGTGATGTGGACACTGGGAGATTCACTGTTGATTCACAAGAGGACATGACAACATGGAGGCAGGTGAGGGTTTGTTTCCTTTGTCTTCTAGGTTTAATTCAGCTTTGCTTGGATACCACATCGCTAAATTATTGCGGGGGGGAGTTATTTGGTTGAGATGCTTGTTTCACTTCCACTGTCATGGATGAAAAACTTAGGTGTTAAAGTGACGGGGCTATGATCAGGCTACTCTGATGGATGGTGATAGGGGGGACATTAAGGGGCTGGGGATCCTGCACGCCCCTCTCTGTCGACTAACATGTAGCAATTCGGATTGATCTGGAAGCCTTGTTGAGGGGATTTTTTGCTGTTTAGCCTTGTAGTCTGTAAGCAGGGTGGGGAACTCTCCACCTTCGTCATGCTTACAGCCCACTTGCTGTGTTGCTGCCTAATCAAGTTTTTCTGCGCATTGAGCATTTTCTGCAGTCGCAAAATCCTTGCACTCCAAATTCTTAACTTTGAGCCAAAACATTTTCCAAAGTTTTTCATTAACAAACGATAAACAAAGGGTACTGCCCTTTTCAATTTTGTTTGTATAATCACCAAATTTTATGCCAAAAACTTATTGATCATTTCCTCCCGGTGAAAAATTATCAACTAAAATTTACCAACCAAATTTTCTCTAATAATAAATAAGGTAATTGTTTGTCTCATAATGTAGTCACTTTAGTGGTAGAAGATTGTGATCTACAACTTAAGTAACAACATCATGAGACAAACGATTGTTATTTATTATTGTAACCCACTGATTAACAAAACATGTCACATGGTACAAAATTAGACAGCGTCTATCAGACAATAACCGTTGTCTGATTTTTTTGACAAGAAAAAACAAAGAAAACATCACAGTTTTAGGTTTTAGATGTTTCAATTCAAACCAAAAAACTAGTCAGCTTACGTTTATTTTCTAAAGCGTGCGTGTTCAAGGAATTAATCAGAGGGTTATAGAATGAATAAACCCCTTTCTGGTTTACTGGTATATTGGATGATAATGCCCTCAGTTTAAAGATTGTCCTCAAAATTTCACAGTTGCCCTTGAAGCTTTGTTTCTGGGCCAACTGTTTGCTTTTTAGACAATCTTTCAGCCCTGGGCATTATCCTTTTTTTTGGGGGGGGGGGGGGGGTTAATTTTTTTTTAAATATTCTCTGATATACCAGCTGCCTGATAGGGTTTATGTAGTAAAATTATTATTCTACCAAAATGATCAATTGTTATCCTTTTCACAATTTTTCTATCTAAAAAAACAAAACAAAACAAAATGCTTATAGATGTACTGTTGTCTAATGATGTCACAGTCCAAATCTCTTTCTCAAATCATTAATAATTCATGAAACAAACAGGAAATCATTACCGTGAAGGCGGTTTGGGAAATGGGATCTAAATTATCATAAATTTTGGTAAACGTTTTGTTTGAATTTCTCTAAGAATTATTAATGGTTTGAGAAGCTATGTCAAACACTCGAAAGAGTTTTATCCGATTTCCAAACACCTCGAAGTTGGTAAAAAAAAAAAAAAAAAACTCGACTTCGCCTCGTTTTTCAAGCCACTTCTTGGGTTTGGAAATCGGATGAAACTCTTCCTTTGTTTGATATATGATTCCAGAAAATTGATTTGCAATAAGTTAGGCTAGCCTAACTTTTCATTTCTTTAAAATAAATTGGCTAAGGAAATCGTAACAACAAATTCCTTTTCACGGCGCGCAATAAATTATGCATGCTTACAAATTTTGTTTACAAAAAATGCATTCAAAAACATGACAGCTTTCATAACATTTTTTGACTTCGAATGCCGCAGACCGTTTCATAACCAAGAATTCTAGGTTCAAGAAACAAAAGACTCGAATTGAAAAAAAACTTTTAGTACCATACGGCCAACCATTTTAAATTCTTCGATTGTTTTTCATCACCGCAAATTAGCATAATATTGCACGTGCTTTTACGTCATCCGAAGCTGTGTGCATAATAATTCATTTCGCCATTTCGAATGACTCTTAAAACCGTAAATAGTTTTTGTCAAAATGCCGTTATTTGCCTTTTGTTTCACACCCTATGTTGAGACAACATTCAAATAAACCGAGTTTTACCGCAGGCTAGCGAACATAAAAAATTTAACCAAAAAATTTACGTCGGCTTTCTTTACAATTTAGCGCTTTCACGCATTAACTTCTTTTTCTGCTTGGATTTTGCGACTAAATGTCGGGATTAGGGGCGGCAAATTTCGCTTTTGGCAGCTTCATAGAAAGAACTACCCTCCACGAGACTTTATGTGATCTTTGATTTGCTCTATGACAAGGTGCGGCCGGGGAAATGGTAGACGGCACGCTGAACCGGCCTCGTCCTCCTCCTCCTATGATGAAATGCCTTGCCCTTGAACAGCGACGCTCATCTTTTTCATCCAAGACAGTGGAAGATTTAAAACCAAACATTGAATTTGGGGAAAATTTTATTTTACCGAATGGCCAAATTATGAAACAAGCATATTCCAACCATTTTCAAACTGATTGGCACTTAAACAAAAATTTAGGAATTGTGGTGTCCAGGCTAAGTTGGATTGGACTCTAGAGGGCAGGGAAGCAAACCCTCATCAGCTTCCATGTTGTCATGTCCACTTGTGGATCAACAGGGAATCTCCCAGTGTTCACATCACCCCTTAGAAATTATGAGATCAGATAAAACTTGACAAGATTTCAAAGTTGGAATATTTAATGAGGACAAAAGATCACAGAACAACTCAGACCAGAGCGGAAGCAACCCAAAAGGCAGGGGGGTGGTTGGCTAGATTTTTTTTTATTTATTTTTTTACAACTGTTTTAAAAAAATAAACCTTTTTTCACTGCAAACTTAGTCTGTGTTGTTTTTGTCTACAACAATAATAGTGAACCAAGCAAAGTTAAGATTACACTAAACCTTTTTGGCCATGTTACACGCAGAGACCCATAAGTGCTTAGCTTTAGAGTAAAATATCCAAAGTTGTACATCATTTTAAAGCCAAAAGAATGGACAAACGCAAGAAATCAAACTTCTTTAACACAAAAACTGTACCCACTACAAGACCTTAAGTGGAAATTTACTGAGGTTTATAAAGTGAAGTACCCATGCGACCACTTCACTCTAATGAACATCCAGTGGCTGCAAAATGTTTAGGAGGTATTGACCCCTAAAACTGTGCCTGGGATTTAGAGTCTGCTTCTGTTTTGAATTTAAGCTCAGACGTAAAAAAATAGCAGACAGAAATCACAAATCAAACTTCAAGTCACTTTTACTTTGTTTTGAAAACAGCTGTCAAAAATCCCTGACAGAGTTTTCAAAACAGCGTAAAAGCTACTTGAAGTTTGAAGATTGATTTCTGACTGCCATTTTTTACATTTGAGGTTATAATTTCAAAACTAAAACAAACTTCAAAAATTCCTGACAGTTTTAGTGGCCAATACCTGCCAAACATCTTGCAATCACCGGATGTTAAGCTAAGTGAAATGGTTGCGCAGTTAATTCACATTTATATACCTCAGTAAATTTGCACTTAAGTTCTTGTAGTGGGTACAGTTTTAAGCTAAGAAGTTTGATTTCTTACATTTCTCCATTCTTTTAGCTTCAAAATGATGTACAGCTTTGGATACTTTACTCTAAAGCTGACAGCTGACTGGTCTTTGTACGTAACACAGTCAAAAAGGTTTAGTGTAACCTTAAGTGTCTATATGGCCCTTGACTATTTATTTACTTGACATCTCCACAATGTGTAGACAAGTGTCCCAAATAAATTGAAAGGTTCAGTACATAACAAATGGGAGCTATACTGAATTGTCAAAAAGCATCAGAATCAGACAGGCTTGGGACACTTGCCTACACATCATAAAAACATCAAGAAAAAAATAGCCATAGGACATGAAGACACTTAAAAGCCCTTGGGATGGCTACATAAACATCGCTGCTGGGCTTATGCTAACAAGAGACATTCTGGCTCAAGTTGTTCAAAGAGTGGATAACTTTATCCAGAAGATAAACCACTGTCTAGCAGATAAATTGTACTCCAACTAACACATTTTATCCAGTGGATAGCAACTTTTCTGCTGGATAATGTTATCCACTACATGTAGGTCTTCATGTCTGATGTAAGCATGTTACAGCCTGGCAATGATTATATAACCAGCCCCATTTTAATAAAGAGCAGATTGATAAAATTAATGTTACCAAAGGACAGTCTCAAATCAAAATTGATTTAAAAAAATCTGTTTTGTCTGTCTTGATCTCAAACTGAAAAGCACTTTGATTTCAGTTGAAATACTTTTGTCTTCATCCAAAGAACATTTCCCATCTGAGGATTTCCATTATTCCTTTTGCCTGTTTCCATGGTAATAATGTGATTGTGAGTATTTTGCTTGTGACAAAGTAATTTCCTGAATTTTTACCACAACAATTGTAAACAAATTACTTCATTCAAATTCTCTACACATCCTGCTCATGATTTGATAATACCTTCACTTGATTATTGTGAATGGATTGCATTTCAAACGTTAAACTGAATATTGTCACTCGACGAAAGCCTCCCTTGACATAACAAATGTCCAAATCTTCCAGTATTCTTATTCACTCCCTTATATTATAAAACTACACATGATCACACATTAGACTTGCAGTTTGTTTGGCTTCCCTTTGTCAACAACTAGTACAATCGGAAGACTTTTGAGTTCAAGGAAATTGGCTCACAAGGTATAGTCCAAGTCATCACCACAATTCTTGGAGTTTATCACTCAGCTTAATTTTTCAAAAGCTTTTGTCCAACTGAGTTTTTCTGGCATTTTGGTCCCAGAATTGTTGAAAGAACAGCGAGTCAGTTTACTTCTTGTTTATAAGGATTGACAACTTTGAATGCATCTTTTGACTTTTTTAGGGAAGACCTTTGCCAAACGTGTTTGAATTTTAAGGTCAGGTAGCAGCAAAATCAATGCTAAAACAGAAAGAAATTTTTGCCAAGTAAAAGCTTAGCTTTGTTTCACTGCCAACAGTCTCTTTGCCTTTGTTGTGGTTTTATCCTGTGATACGATTTGGGTGGCATAATAAAAAAATGTACTGGGAATCAACCAATATTTGTTATTTCACATGAGGCCAGAGGTGGACAGTTACAATATTCAACTGAATGCTAGAAGTGAAAAACAAAAAAAAAAAATACAATCTGTTCTGGAAAGAAATTTTGGTCCGTTTGGGTCAAAATATCAATCTGCTCTTTATTAAAATAAACACACATAAACCAAGTAAAGTTCTGCTTGTCTAGAGTACACCCAAGTTCACTTAAATCCCTCATACAATTTAATTGTTTATTTCAATTTGCATAGTGATTGGCATGATGACATTATGTATCTACCATGATAAGATGTCCTACAGCATCATGCAGCTTTGTGATGTGTGTAGTTGATTGGTTTGGACTTCCAGAAGACTGATGCTATATTTTTAATAATTCCAATGGATGGAAAATCAAGTAATCTTTCTATTAATCCTTCAAAACAGTCATTGTGCTGTGTCAGCATCTTTTGTTTCTGATGTTGTCATTGGGAAATAAAACAGTTTTCAGAGTGACAAAGCAATATGCTTGTGTAAGTTTAAGACCTGGAAAATTGCAATGGCACTTTTCAAATAATCTGAGCCTATTGTACTAATTATTAATGCATGTGAACTTGAAACTTGGCCTCCTCTTTTCCCTTTTAAATGCTTGATATTTGTTGGTGAAAAACCTTTTTATTTCTTGCGCCTGCAGTGACCTTTATGGAAACTAAGATTGTTGTGAAGGACATCAATTTGGCTGCCTTTCAAGTTTCATACAGTTGCATGCTAAGTTGTTTCCTTTTTAAATTTGCGATCCAAAAATTAAAGAGTTAGAAAGCATATTCAAACGGTTATTCTGTACTTTTCCTTCATAATTTTTGGCAGTTCAGGGATATTCAAATCACGGTGGTTGGCAGTATCATTAGTAACTTTTGCATACCAAAACTTTAATAAATGCCTCTATGTCTTCAGAATGTCAAAATTAAAAAAAATAAAAAAAAAAAACTAACAAAGAAAATGTTGATCTTTGTCTGATGAATGGATGCAGACATAGGACAGCAGAACTTTACTTGGAGATGCAGCTGTACAAAGAAAGTGTTTGATTACAAATCCCCATTCTCACAGCACAAATTAACCATGAAATATCACAAAACAAAAGCAATGTCAAGTTTTTTCTGTGCCCCCTACAAGCTTGCATCTAAGTTGAATGACCAGTAGACAAATAACAGTCTCTAGTAAAAACTTTCAGACGAATTATGTTCACGTAGCTGGGAGAATTACATGTAACCATGCACTTTTTTTGTAAATATAGCTGCATGCCTAAATTAAAAGGAGAAGTGTTGTTAGTATTAAATCCAAAAACCACTGTTTGAAATTTTGTTGTTTGTCAATTACTCAATTGACCAAAACTCAATTCCAATAATTATTGCTCAAATAAAAGTTGTCCAACCCATAATACATGTATACTCAATCTAAGCTGCTGAGATAGCAGTACAAAATTTGTACTGCAATCTCAATATGCTTGCACATTTCACAACACTTCTCCTTTTAATGCTTGGTTCACTATCATGACAGACAAAAACAAATGATTATCTACACTGTCCAGTTGGTCATCACTTGAGCAGTGCACATCTTTCATCATCTCATCATGCCTCTGATCCTGCAACACAAACATGCAGACATTAAAAAATCAGGCCCGCCACTAACTCAAATTTTACACAATGGTTTTATAGATAGCTAGACAATTTTTTTAGAGAAAAAAAAACAACAACAAAAACGGCAAACAAATCCCAAGGTTATGCTCCAAATGCCTAGTCTATTGTACTGGCCCCAGTTGTTCAAAGAGCGAATAACTTTATCCAGCGGATAAGTTGTTATTCAGTAGATTAGATGTACTCCAACCAAAGCTTTTGGCAAGTTTTTCCACACATTATCCCATACTTAAATTAGAAAGACATTTCTACTTTATACACAAATTATAGGGCTATATGGAAATTCTTGCACACATTTTATCTGCTGCATAGTAACCTATTCAGTGGATAAAATTATCCGCTGTTTGAACAACTGGGGCCTGTTGTATTACAGAAGAATAAAACTCGCAAGATTGTAAAGATCAACCATGTACACCAAAAAAAGCATAATAAAGATGATGATGATGATTATTATTATTATAATCAGGCTCGTAATTTCAAATCGGCCTCGCGCCTCGTAATTTCAAATCGGCCTCGCGGTACGCCCTCGGCCGATTTGAAATAACTCGCCCGATTACTCCCTAAATTGTACTCCACTCAGTCCTATTACCGTTACTTATTATTATTATTATTTGCACAAGTTGAAATTCTGTACATAAACTTCTTTAACTCCTCAAATTTGTCAATCAACAAAATCGAATGCAGATTTACGACCTGGTCAGGTTGCAGCAGTTTTATTTTTCACATGCCCTTGTTTCAAAAAACGATAAAAATTAATGCCAACTCTAATGCATTGTTGTTCTATGCCATGCCCATATTTTTGCCATTGTATCATGCTCTTTGAACAACAAATCACCAGCTGTCCAGTTTCCGAAGCACATATGTCCTTACTTTTCAGCAAATTTTTTTTTTAAAAAAAATGGCTTATTGCTTCACCATATTTAAATATAGATATATGATATATTTTAATTTTAATGGGTTCACCTAATTCATTTTGAGTCATTTTGGTCTGAAAATCTTAAAAATGAATGGACATGGATTGTAAGAGAGTAATGTTTGAAAATGGCATTGGAAAATTATTCATAGTCTGGTCTGAAATTGGGTCAGGATTTGTAGAACGGGTGGAACCTCCCCTCCCCATCACCAAAATTGCGAGCAGTACCCCCCCCCCCCCAACTTCTTACTGTTTCTACCGGCGAAACCGCGCGAATATTCAAACTTGGCGCTAACAAAGTTTCTTACGCTAACTTTTTTAAAAAAAAGGTTACAAATTTAATGTAGGAGCCAATTAATCAAAACTCTGTCATTACGTGGAGCTTTTAACCCGTAAATAACCCGTTATTTCAACTTTTAAGAAGACCTACCTTCGCGACGTTTTCCCGCCGAAGCTGAGTCAGGTCGCATTCAAACACAATCTTGGAACTCTGCAAACACCTGAAAAACAGCAAATTTGGTTTCTTTATCACATTTTAAACGCGCCTAAAGCTTGGACCACAATGATAACGAAGTAAAAACGCAAACCTTTTTTAACAAAATACCTTCAAATTCGGAGATGTGAAAGCTGCGGCCACGTTTCCTTAATGGGGTTGCAAAGCCTTTTGGGTCAACAAAATTTAACACGTGATTACACCACGTGGCAAACTCGTGATAAAACTCATTCCCAGTCCAAGTGAGTAGGCTCTTGGCATCAAATAAAATTCAGGCGACGATATCCATATGGCTCCTGATTCAAATTTGCCATTAGAATCGATTCCTCTGCCAACAAATCTGTAACTTTCTTTTTCAAGCGGGTGAACCATCACTACCTGTCTGAGTTTTCTTGACGTCATCGGAATGCGTGGGGGTTGAAAAAGAGAACCGGCCCAGAATTCTTCGTGTGCGGCACGGGAGGTCATTGCATTGAACACCCTGCTAGCAGAGCCTTCTGGATTTTTTTCAGGCGGGTAGTCAAGAGAGGTTTTCATTACAGGGTACAATGCGGTTTTATGTATAGACTTCAGGAATAAGACAGACAGCCAATCCGAGCTGCCCTTACTAGTCCACTTTTCTCCCTCCTCTCCCCCTCCCCTCCCCTCCCTTCCCAGGCCAGAGGAGAGAGTAGACCACGCGAAATAATGTCGATAATAGTGACGATGAAGGTCAGGTTAAGCCAAAACGTAATAATCAGGCACAATGCGAAGACCCCCACCCCTTAATAGAGCCCCAACGACTCGCCACGGATACGAGTGATACGGCAACAAACAAGAATGTAATAAAAGAAGAAAAGTAAGTATGCCGTAATATTATTCAGTTTTATTTATTTTTTCACCAAATAAAAACATTTATCGATCGAGTCTGTAACCCAATGGCAATCTTTACAATGCAGAATAAAAAGTTTACTGTTTTCATTTGAAAGTTCTATTTTATCTCCGTCGGAAAATGCTCAGAGTTTCTGTTAGCTACATATTTACAGTCTTTCGGGATTCATTGCGCGTATAAATTACTCTAAATTAATATTTATGTAAACGTTTCTTTTGACATATATTACTTATTTATTCGCAGAATGTTATTCATATGCCTTTTTACAGCGTTACCTTACCTATCTCAATGAAGCAAAAAGTTGTTTTTACGTAATTTGTGACATCAACACAAACAGAGAAGTTGAAGAACTAGCTTTCGTCCAGTCACTGTTCTTCACTTCTTCACTAGTTCTTCACTGTCTCAACCCTTTTGTTTTATTAGTTTATTAAAGAAAACCAGTGATGTAGTATAGACGCGGCTCATTACTTAATTAAGAACAGCAAACAGCTAACACGAGGATTTGGATAGAGATCTGATTGAGCACTGTGATCGGCTAAAGAGAAATTCGTGCCTTTTCCTCAACCATCGAGAACAAAGGCTTGGTTCAAACTTGTCTTCGGACTCAGTGCAGTTGAGAGATCGTAAGAAATTCAACAAATGTTCGAATATTGAATTAGACTGTTGAATTTAATCGTATTTCACTCGCTTTTGTCCTTCGCCAAGAGGTATCCAATACTGTGGCATGAAAAAGCGACGATCACACACTCTGGTAATATATACACTTCATTTTACACTGACAGAAAATCCGACGCCTGGAAATCAGTGTCGCACTCCTGTCGAGTAATGCGACACAAGTCCGACAGCCTATTCAGACGCCTAATTTGTCATTTGTTAAACTCAACCGAATTTAACTCGTCTTGGCAGAGGTGTGATTTCCTCGCATGCATTTTAACGCGTTTTGCATTGAGTCTCTTGGTCGACGACATATATTTCTCCCTTCAAGTTCTGATTAGTCCATTTCGTTGTGCAGCCATTGTGATTGGCCAGATTGATTACTAAGAGGATTAAAAGAAGACAAACTCTTTTTGAAAGACAACTTCGACTCCTTGGAGGATGATCAGT
Organism: Pavona decussata; assembly: GCF_977016875.1. NCBI lineage: Eukaryota > Metazoa > Cnidaria > Anthozoa > Scleractinia > Agariciidae > Pavona > Pavona decussata. Next base: position 5,821,929 of record NW_028145860.1, on the reverse strand, counting down.
CACTGCTGACATGGAACACAAAGCGTGAAAAAAAAATTGAATAATTTCCCTCAAAATTTAAGACTTGCATTATACAAAATCTAGTGAGAGCAGAACACAACAACAAAGTTAGTAAATTAAACTTCTTTTAGGATAAAATTTTAAGTTTATCACAAAATTGCTAGGCTTCAAAAGGCTACGAAGTTAGAAATAAGGTTTCATTTAGATTACGTTGCTCTATGAAATCCTCCGCTAGATGTAAAACCCCATGATGTTTTATTCGTTTCTGTGTTTTTTCTGTAACCTTGCCTGTCCATGCCACCTTCAAATGCCGTCTCTTCTCGTGCTGTCAAACAACTGATCCATTCGACTGAGGCACCGCCCCTCGATCTACGCCGCGCCTCCGTGGATCGAGGACATAAATGTACTTCTCATTCCCGCGGGATCTAGCCCTCGAGTTAAACGGAGGAGCATGCACTGGGGTAGGTGCAAAACATCCATCTCCAAGGGGCCTGGGACTAGCCGAAAACTTGCATATACCATCCTGATCACTACTGTTCGTTGTGTTCGAAGAAACTGACGTAGTTTCAAGAGTGGGTATTCCATAATATTTATCCAAATTATGCCGTTTACCAAACTCAAGCGCTGATATGAGCTCGTCACGTGACGAGCTGTATTCGGAGGATGCCGAGTCATAGGCGCGTGGGTCACGTGATCCATGAGGCCTTTCGAATGTATGATAAGGACTTCTTTCCTTAGATGACTCGGAGTCTCTCCTCTGAGGGGTCTGGATCGCTCGGATTACAGGAGTCACTTGACTGGAGCCTCGTTTGGAATTGAAGCCTGGGCGACGAAGATCGTTCCGTGAGGGACCTAAGCCCGAGTCTCGAGGTCTTGGTACAGTTGCAGGACTCTCAGTGTACACAGAGGGTACAAACTCTTGGCTTTGCGCGCGACTTTTTCCAGGGCGACTTAGCCGACTGGCGGCAGCTGAGCGACGTAAGTCAATATTGGATTCCATTACTCTTGATATGCTTGTGGTATCAAGCTCAGAGCCGCCGTCAGCATTTCCACGGAATCCCAGCACTCCGATTCCTGGAGTACCATTCAGCGATCTTTGGGCATTGTAGAAATTCGGGTACGTCGTATAATCGCTCGGGTCCACGAAGCGACGCGCACGAGATGTGGAATCTGTATCGTGAAGCGTGGGCCTGTGATAGACAGGCTGAACAAAGTTTCCTTCCGATGACGTATCACTAAAGCTACCCTCAGGGGGTGGGGGCTGTCCGGGCGTGGATGAGTGGTACGGTGGGGGAGGAGGTGGGTAGTCTTCCTCCATGATAGGTTCTTGAGTGAAGAGCGCACGGAGCATGCTCCTGGGCAGACTGATCTCGGAACCGTGCGTTGAGCGGATTGGTTCGAGCGATGATGACGAATCTGCGAGGTTGCCATTGGTTGAAGGGCTCCCTTCCGATTGGTCAGGATTGCTTGGGCTGGGAAAGAATGACAACAACTTTAGAATACAGCTGTAATATTAAAATGAAACAAATAAAACAGCACGAGGTGATGAAAAGAAAAATGGTGACTGCAGACAACTTTCTTTCAGAACGTGCTTGATCTGAGCAAAATTTCGTTCCGTATGCCTTTCGGTGGAACGAGGTCTCCTTAAAGTATATAAAATACATGTCTAGTTGTGTACCACCAAGTTCTTATAACTGATAAAACTTCCATAAAAATGTATTGCAGTCCGTTAGGGAACGTAGTAAGATTTCGAGTCTAGGACTATTAAATAGCGCTACCTTTGATCATAATCTCCTTGCTGTATTGTTGAAAGCTCTTCTCTAAAAATTTTGCTTTTCCAGTATTTCCTCCAGCCTGAGTGAAAAAAGACACAAAGCACACAACAGAATGTTGGCATTAACATGTTCAAGTGACCTGCCAGTTTTGCAAGTTAGTTAAAGGAAATTAGGTTTCACTTAAACGTCTTTTACGAGCATAAGAGGACAGAAAACATAGAAATAAATGTCACTTTATAATACCTTAATACGGTGCTGATACCCAAAATGATTTTTCTCACACACGAAAGTTTTACAAATAGTGCTTTTAGCAAAAAGTCGAGATCATTCGTCACGTCTTGGACTTCACAAAAAGGCCGTGACTCTCCAAACTATATATCCCCAAACTAGACTGTACTGACATTATCGAACATTAATATCTCTCTCAGTTAGTACGCGCGGTGTGATTGATCAATTTTGCGGGTCATAGTTCATTGTACGGCCCGCTAAATTTGAAATTTGTTCTTTTCCCCTGCACCCGATTAACCTCAGAGATATAATAATATCTTACTAACCTTGTTTTTCTGAAATTGCGGATCCTCGTTTTTTTTCCCGTTGATTTATAACCCGCGCACCGACGGGAAAAAAAAACTCAGTCCGTAACTTACACTACGGATCTCGAACTCGGTTAGTAAGAGGTATTTATCTAACATGGAAAGATCCATGTGGGAAGATATTTCCCCTTACTGTTGTACAGGAAAAATGCATGGATTTAAGGAAAGAGGATCGATAACAAATTCAACATACCCTGAATCTTGGCGACATTTAAGTGTCCTGCACGGAAGGCAACCAACAGCAAACACACGATTACAATAACAATCAATGCACCAAATCCTATAATCACCCCTAGGAATGTAGGGTTGCGGTAAAACTGTGACGTCTTTGACTTTGTTCCCTCGGAGTCTATTTCTTCAACCTCTTTTACAATGAAGGATCCCCCATCTGTAAGAATAAAGAAATGAGAGTTGACTATCAATCAATCAATCAATCAATCAATCAATCAATCAATCAATCAATCATTTATCAACCATTCAAACAATCAATTAATCAAGCAATCAATCAATCAATCAATTGATCAATTAATCAATCAATCAATCAATCAATCAGTCAACCAATCAAGCAATTAATTATCAATCAATCAATCAATCAATCAACCAACTAATCAACCAATCAATCAATCAATCAATCAACCAATCAATTATCAATCAATCAACTAATCAATCAATCAATTATCAATCAATCAATCAACCAATCAACCAATCAAACAATCAATCAATCAATCAAGCAATCAAGCAAACAATTATCAATCAATCAACCAATCAAACAATCAATCAATCAATCAATTGATCAATTAATTAATCAATCAATCGATCAATCAGTCAGTCAACCTTTCGAATGAAGAAGAAATTTCTATTTACTACGCAAAAACATGCAAAATATAAGTACAAAAAAAGGTTACGGAAAGTGATTAGGAGGCCCAAAAGCTTATAACATTGCGCTTCCTCAATTCTACAGGTCACTGAGAACGTCTTTAATAAGCTCAAAATTGATCAAACTTCTTGGAGCCGAATTGATTTCTCTTGGGCAACCAACATCAGTTCGCGCAGCTGCTAGCCTCGCACTTTATCAGTGATTTTGTCCAGTATTTCTTTAAAAGTACGGACAAAAACTGAAAGAAGTGTCCATCTGCTTTATAACATAATTCCTTTTGTGTCCGTCCTTTTTAAAAGATGCATAAACAGGCAAATGGGTGTCAGATAGCCGCTGAAAACTGAGGGAATAGTTTACAGCGATGTGTGAACTGTATATTGAAGGACGATGTTGTCAATCATACCTCCAACAAATGTCACCCTGAGCACTTTGCTGGGTTCTCCTCTTCCGACGTCATTCAAGGCTGAGATACGGAAGTAATACTCTTTGTTAAAGTCCACATTATGTAGCACGTGATAGTTAAAACTGTGGCTGATGTACTGTACTTTCCACTTGCCGCCATTTACGTTGTACTCCAGAATGAACATGGTCACGGGGCTGTTCCCATCATTTCCTTCGCGCCAGGTGATGTTCAGTGCTGGCGTGTGAGGCAGTACACTAAAATTAACCATTTTGGGGGGTAATGGCGGTGCTATGACATATAATAAACAAAAAAATTAAACTCTAGAAGCCTTGTATAACAAACCGAGTTTCTACAATAAATAAAACTATATTCAGACTGAATGCAAGGCTGGCACTACGGCAAAAGGCAGATTTGCCGAAGTACCAGCCTTGCATTCAGTTTTGTATTTTCACGTTCAAGTGACGCCTGACACGAGGTCTTTCACAAGAGAGATCCGGCAAAATTACCAGCAAGTTTAATTCCTGCGTTGTGTGGACCTCTGCATTCAAAAGTTTTTTTTTATATTCAGACACCGTAGGCCAGTCAGGTCCAGAGCTGAAATTCATAGAGGCCCTGCGTAAATAGCCTAAAACTACCTTACAAATATTAACACGTTGTTCCGACAACACGTTGAAGATTTACTAAAACCTTGCAATGTGTTGCCGCAGCCAATTGCTTCCTTAAAAGTTGACCACGCGCTCAGTTACACAGCATCGTTTTTAACCTAACAAATTGTCATTGTATTACTTTGTTTCTGAATTTTTAAGAACAATGTAGGACGCACCAGGAGCCAATCTTGACGCAATAATATTTGGGATGGACACACAGGAAATTTCTGCACAACGTTGCGTTCAATCAGTTGCTTCGTGTGTCGGAGCCCTTAGTTGCACAGCCCTTCCAATAGATAAGGCTTTCAAAGCGTGGGTACCATGTGGCACGTGTCCGACTTCACCACTTGATATTTTTTAGAGAGAACTAATTTTCCCATCTAAGGCATTCTTGGAAGTTAAAGAGTGAATAAATACACATACTTTTTACTTTAAGTGTACGTAACACGGTCTTCCTTCCCAGTTTGTTGCTTGCAGTGCATTCGTACTCTCCAGCGTCCTGTTCGGTCACGTGTTTAATCTCCAGTGAGCCGTTGGCAAACTGTTGGTATTTTACAGTATCTGATAGATCACGGCCACTGCTGTACCACATCACTGAAGGCTCAGGGTAGCCATACGCTTCACAGTCCAAGATGGCGGTTGATGATCGTTTTGCAAGCGTCACCGGTGGTTTGTCGTCAAATATGTTTGCTTTAACTACAAACAAAAGTGGTATTTTTGTATAAGGATATTGTACGGAAATTTTTAAGTCCACGTTTGGAGGTGCTGGTTACCTTATTACAGGATATTAACAATGCACGTTGACAACGCGGAGAAAATTTACGTTACACTAAATTAACGCGAATTTTTCAAAAGTTAGGTTTACATGCATCGAATTAACGCGAATTTTTCGATAAGCATCTTGCTTTATTTACTGCGATTTTCATAATTCTGCAAACTCGCACTTTACATTTCTGAATGCCAAAGGGCGTTTTGGCTTCCAAGACAAGTGCACGGATGTTTCTAAGTTTTTTGAAAGCCGAAAATTTGGTTTTGAAGCCTAACTAGACCCTATCAATTCAAAAGATAGCGACTCTGAAGAGCCAATAAATGAGTCATGAACTAATAAGGTTTTGTAATGAAATAAAGGTGCTTTAAAGTAACAATGTTGTAAAATAGCATTGTGCATTAAATTTACATCGACATTAATTAAGATACATTAAATTAACGCGAATTTTTTTACAAGAATTTTGTAAAATCGCGTTAATAAAGTGCATTGTTATTTTCCTATAATAAGGTATATTCTACGTGTAAACCGCTGTGACGTGCGCAAGCTTGCATCGCTGCGTCGCCAGTGTAAGCTGAGATAACACCATTCTAAGCACATGGACGAGGAACTAAACAGTATACGCCAAACTATATTCATATAACAGAGATTAAAACTTAAGCCAAAGCGCCTGCTCGCCTTGTACTTATGGCACCTGAGATCAACCTCGCAATCAGGCTTGCAATGTACGTATCAATCTGCGTTTATCGGTTTTTCAGTACAAGTTGGTTGCTGTCTCGAAAGCTACTTTTTATTTCAAATGATGATCATTAGAAGAGATACAAAAAGATTCAGTAAAGCACTTACTTTTCTCCTTGGTTGTTTTACTGACAACATCAGAAGGGTCTCCAAACCCTTTTGAGGTACTCGCCCTCACCCAGAAAAAATACTTTGTAATGGACTCCAGTTTGGAGAGTGTTTTTGACGTCGTATTGCCAGCAAGCCAAGCTTCCACCATCTTAGCCGAGTTGGTGTTAAGTGGATTACTGATTGTCTTACTGTAGTAGAGTTTGTATGCTATAATGATGCCATTAGGTTCCAAGGGGGGTTTCCACAGTACACGAATCGTTTGTTTGGAGACTGGGACTGCTTGAACTTCGCTTGGAGGTCCGGGAACTAAAAACAAAGGTTTGCATTTGAGAGAATTGTTGTTAAACAGTCAAGAAAATTTATACCCAACTAAAGCTGGGGCATCTTGATGTAAAACAAGCGTTATTGTATCCATCTTTTGACAAACTGTAATCTTACTTGGTTCACGGCACCACCTCCGATTAAGGGAGGAATGGTCATAAATTAGCTAACCCTCCCCACTTGTAAGCAAGCAATAGACCCGTCTCCAAAATGGTGGCAACATTTCTGAATGAGTTAAAATTAAACTGAATGAAAAACTGATACCAACACTGGAAAGAGCACCTTTACTTTAGTAACCTTGCAAAGTTTCAGCATATTAGGTGTTATATCAGCTTAGGAAATATAAGATGAAATTTGACAAATTTACAGACGTTTGTATGACTGGGGGTATACGTCATACCCCCAGTCATACAAACGTCTGTAAATTTTCGTTTTTCAACTTACATTTTCTCAGCTGATATTACACCTGATATGCTGAAACTTTGTAGGGTTACTAAAGTAAATGTGCTCTTTCTAGTGCTGGTATACGTTTTTAATTTTAACTGCTTTGAATTTTCGGCCTTCATTTTGGAGAAGGGTCTATTTACAGTACAATCTGAACTCTTTAAATTAATAGAAGAATTTGACAACCAAATAAACAATGCTGTGACTGAAAGAGCCGTTAGATATACATGCAACGTGCAGTTGAAAAAAATATGAGTGAAAAAGAACTCAGTTGACCACATATCCGCCCATAAGAAACTACTTAGCCTTTCTCTTAAAATGAGCGCTCCGTTTAGCCATTAACGAGACAAAGGGCAACGGAAAAGTCTTCGTTTCGTCCAGCTAAACTGCAGTTTGAGTATTTTCATAAAACTGTTGGGTGTAAGCCTACAAACAGAACAGCATGCTTTGCGCGCAGCGTTGTATGCGAGTCAGAGTTTCAAGAGTTCAATTGATAAAGCAATAGCTTACAGTACTGCGAGAAATACAGTACAGTGTAATGCAAAGCAATGTAGAACTTACTGTCTTCAAGAGTTGTTCCTCCCTTAGCAGGACTCGCTACACCTTCACCCTTTCGTGTAAATGCCACAACGCTGATCATGTATGTTGTATACTTGCCAAGTCCTCTAAGCGTTGCGTTTCTTTCATCCGGATTAGTAACAGTTCTGTTGAACACTTTCTCTGGATTCTTTACGCTGAAGTAATACACTCGGTAACCTAGCAACTTGCCGTTTATTGCATTTGAAGGGGGCTTACTCCAAGTAACCTCCATACTTTGCGAGCTGAGTACATGGATTATGACCGAGTGTGGAGGCTGACTGGGGACTGTGGATAGAAACAACACAACAATCATTGGATAAGTCTTGATTATGTCGCATAAAGGGCCGTGTTAAAAGAATCACTAACGCCGTTTGATCTGCCTCGCTTCCAGGGCCCTGGCACGAGGTTACAACTGGATAGGCCTTGATAATACTATCTTAAGGACGGTGCCTACTTTTGTTACTGCGCATATGTTCTGCGCATCTCGAGATACTAGGGTTTCCTATGGGTGGTGCCTAATAACACAGGGATATTTTTGCGTGGTTTAAAACTATGCGGAGAAAGCAGAACTTGGTATTTGAAAAGAAAATTGGGCGTAACCACGCATTTTTCAGAGATAATAAAGCTTCAATTTGATAAAAAAAATGCTATACATTGCTTTGTATTTTACTGTTTTGTAGAATAATTGTTGCTGGATTCCAATAGCCCTTGCTAAGATCTGCTTTTCCCGCATAGTAATAAACTGCGCAAAAATACCTTGGTATTAGTTGGTACCGTCCTTAAATAAACAAATCCTGAACTGGATGGCAAAATATATAATTCGTGAAAAATTAACCCAATCAGGCGATTCTTCCTATATCACTGTACCTAAGTACTTTTTTATATCAACAAAGAGGTTTGCGAACTAAAATTCAAAATTATAACGTGAACACTTCTAATCGTTTTCAGAGGCTATTGTCATGCTTAACTGGAAAACTTTCTGCTTCAGGTCTGGCCTTATCGAGTTCATGCTCTTGAAAATTTCATTTGTTCGCCAAGGAAATCCAGAAGAATGATGCTGTTTAATTTAGTAAAATAACTTCTTCAATCCCCAAGCTTCTGCCGCGAAACATACCGTCCTCGCGTGTCCGCACTTCTTCTCTAGCTCCTAGCGGACTGGCTCCTGCTCGTGTGAACGCTTGCATTTCTATAATGTACGCGGTGTAGGGAGCAAGGTTTCGTATGATGTAACTCTTGGTGTCCCCTCCGTTCACTGTTAAGTTGTTGCCTCTGTAATATTTGTTCTTTTGTTTGTACGCTACGTAGTATCCGCGTATTACACCATTTCTGCTTTGCGAGGCTGGAGGCTGTGTAGAAGATAATTACAAATAGTTACTTTGCAGTTAAGACACAACGGTAGATACTTCGTATCCTCGTTAAGGCCATTGCCGAGTTGCTTTGAACCTCATTATGAAAGCGAGGCTAAGTGCCAATTTTTTATCAGATTATGAAAATTAGTTTTCATTCCCTGCTGGTAGAGGCCTCTTTTTCGTTGTATTCGCTGGACTGACAGGCACGAGGAAAAGAGACCTCTGCCGTGGGTCGAAACGGTCTTTAATTCAACCGCCGTCCGTAGTCGTGGACGACGCTTACAAAACGCATGCTCCCTGTATTGTTTGCTGACTGTGACTTGAGCCCACTGTCTCTCGCGCATTCGTTTACAGTTACTCCGCTGTCATTTAGTGAGCCCGCATAGTAACATTGCATCACGTGACTGTTCGGTCTCTAGGTAACCGTGGCGCATGCTCAACACAGTCCGTTTCAACCCAGGGCAGAGGTTTTTTTTCCTCACGCCCGTCAGTTCAGCGAATACAACGGAAAAGAGGCCTCCGGTAGCAAGGAATAGTTTTCAAAACTGGCATAGAGCTCCACACATGCACGAGCATGACATAAAGGTTAAATTTCTCCTACAAACTCCTACTTGTAGCTTGTATCAAATCCTCACTCTCTTCTTACCTCCCAGCGTATGTAAATCTCTTTGGACGAGATCGCAGTGACGTTCATAATTTTAGGAGGTTCCGATGGAGCTGTGGAAAACAGTTTTAGCGTTAGTGATACAGAAGAAAGAGGCAATATAGCAAAAACAATAAGGTGTTCAGTGTAACAAGATTAAACTTAGATCTCCTTTCAAAAAACTAAATGCAAGGTAATCACTCTTGGCAACCATAAGGTTTGTAGACAGAGGAATGCACTAATGAGTGGTGCAAGCCTTGAAACGTGTGTCATCGGCGAAAAGCCCGGCAAAACCGCTGCCAAAAAGTTACGATTGGTTGGGTTTGATGAGAGGAAGTTTGTTAGTATTTTAGCCAATTACATGACGCGGTAAAGCAAAATCAAAATAAATCCGATTTACTTTCCGCAGTTTAACTGAAAACCACTTACTACCACTTACTACTACAGTTCCCTACCATCTTCGATAACCACTTTCGCTACCGACGCCAGTGATGTTCATCATTATAATACTGGATATGCTTCAAAAGCTAACTTCTATAAAGCACGCTTCATGATCAGGACTAATATTGGAAAATCAACATTATCAGCACTAGCAGTCGATCACTGGCAAAAACGTCCTCAAGATATCAAAGATCTCAGTATTTCAAACTTCCCTAGAAAAGCTAAACAGTACCTACTATCGAAGCAAAAATAATGACCTAGCTAGTCAAATTCCTCTAATTAATTTATTATAACAGTCAGTGTATGAGCAGTGCGTGTGTCGTCTGTGAGTGTGTGTGTTGAATATGTGTATAGATGTTTGCATATTTAAAATGCTTCTTTACATGACTAGTGTCTAACTTAGAAAACTATATGGTTTACTTAGGCGCTAGGCATTCCCACATTAGATATTTATGTTTAGTTATCCGTATTAATGTTTTTAAAACTTTAAATGAACTAAATATTCATATATGTATCAATACAATCTTAAACGAAATGTAAAAATAAAGTTGTTGTTGTTGTTGCTGTTCTAAATCCAACATATTTAATAGCTGAGTGGCTAAACTACTTAAATATCCCGTTTAGCCCGTGTTGTAAGAACTTTAGGCTCAAATATGAAGTCTTCTGCACACTCTAGCTTTCGCTTCCACAATCCTAGCTTTCTAAAGAGTTCTCCCTCAGCTTCGACTCAATTCACGTTTTTAACACTGTAAGTAATCTACAACAGAACAGACCCTACCTGCTTCGAGAGTCTTTGCTGTTATATGAAGGCTGGAGTCACTGTTGCCCAGGTCATTCTTAGCGTACACGCGCAGATCATACTCAGACGCTGGCCTCAGTTCAGTCCAATCTAGCCCAGGGGACTGGCCCGAGACTACTCTCTGTTGACTGTCCTCCCACCCCTGGTTAGTACGCTTACACTGCACAGTATATTGAGTGATCGGTGCGTTGCCATTGAACCTTGGTGTCCACGTCACGAAAATGGAGCGAGCCGTGACACCATTGACATTTGGTCTGGATGGAGGAGAAGGCCGTTCTGAGAAGTTAAAAAACAGAACAGGTAGAGTCAATAAAAAAATCGGCTTAAATTTCTGGGCATTTTATAATAATAATCTTTATTTAGGATACCTAGCCCTACGACACAAGAGAAAGACACACAGTGTCGACATCACTCGCAGAGTAACACTGTAGTTAGTGAATCCGACATGTGTGCTGAAAGTCATTCGTTTGACTTTCTTCTGGGTTATCCCGCATTAAAGACAAACTGAAGACAGGTTACTTATCTGTATTCTACACATGAATTAAATGTCGAGCACGAACTAAGTTTTATTCAAAATGTAGATGTAATGAGCACACTGAAATTCTTACGTTGAGCGATGATTTGAAATGTCTTTGTGTCAATTCCATATTCGTTCACAACTCTACACGAGTATTGCCTGGTGTCCTCTAGTACCAGTCTCCTTACGACCAGTGTACTATTGACTCTGTAGTCCTTCTCTTCTGCGGACGTTGCTATGGTCACCCGAGAGTTTTCCGTCATTTGTTTGGTGCCATTGAACCATTTCAGATCAATCGGAAGATTACCGACCGCAGAACACGTGATCGCAACTTCTCCTGACACCTTGGCTTGTGTGGTTTTAGGCGCAAAATCGATTGTGGCTGGCACTGCTAGACAAGATAAACGCAACAAATTAATGATTTGAGTCACGCAAGGCTTATCTTGGAGTGTTTTCCATAAATATTTGCCAGAACTGGCTGACCATACCGGCCAGTCTGTAAATAGACTGCATCATTTTGAAGGGATTGGGCTGCAAAATCTTGAGAAATAATCACTCCGAAAATGATACGCGTTGTTTTGAAGAAATTCGAAGGACTGAGATAAAACTTATCCCTCAAAATGATCTATTCTGTTTACGAACCGACTTGTCTGGCCGGCCAGTGCTTAGTTAGACAAAGACCTGGTCGTCATGTCCCGTGTGCTGGTAAGAAAAATTCACAGTGTCCCCCAAACTTCGCAATAAATTACCACAAAATGGTTCAAAAAGCTACTGCACAATTCAAATACTGAACGTTTCATACCATGAACTGTTAACTTTACTTGCTCGCTGACCGGAGGATCACTGACGCCATTATAAGCTATGCATAAATATTGCCCACGGTCTTCATCACTCGTGTTTCGTATCACCAAAGTCCCATTGAGCATTTTTTCAAAGCGAGGCTGCTCCATGGAGACTGGTACAAATCCCCCTCCAGCGGATCGCTTGCTCCAGTCTATACGGGCAGGTGGTGTCCCGGATGTAAGGCATGTTAAGTGAGTCGTGTAAGTTTTAAGAACTTTTTGGTTGACAGGTTTTTGGATGAACTTTGCTGGAACTGAAATTGAAAACAAGTTAAGTTGCAACGTTCCATAAAGTAAAATCCCCTTTGTATGAGCAAGTAAGCAAGCAAGTAATTAAGTATGTGAGAAGGTAGGTAGGTAGGTAGGTAGGTAGGTAGGTAGGTAGGTAGGTAGGTAGGTAGGTAGGTAGGTAGGTAGGTAGGTAGGTAGGTAGGTAGGTAGGTAGGTAAGTAAATAAGAAAGTTAAATTAAGTGTCAAATGCCTCTAGAACGATCTGATCTGATTAGGACACCGGGCGTATTGTTGGCGAGCTCGTGACAACGTTTCTCCAGTAATGTGTGGGGAAAGGGGTTTAAAATATGTTTCGAGTCCTGTTTGATCGTTTCCTAATCCGAAATCGCTAACACATTGTACGAACTAAATACTAAACCGACTTTGTATCTCGCACGTGAAACGTACATGGCCGTCAAGTGCAAACTGAGAGTACACAAAGGTTTCCCAGCTTTGTCTACAATAACAAACTTTCAGGAACACATACTGACCGTAAACCATCATTTCCTTGGAGACGCTTGTCGTGCCAGCAGTACTGCTTGCAGTACAAGTGTACTTTCCAGAATTAGCAGCTGACAGGCTCGTCACACTCAGTATACTCATTGTAAGAATCTGGTGAATTTTCTGGTTAGGGTTTGAAGTGAGTTCACGCCCATCTTTAAGCCACGTGATCTTTAAATCGCCGCTGATCGATGCACCTGATGAACACATGAGTTGGCCAGACCTTCCCTCGTGCCACTCTCCCGAGTGAACTATGTTAGGATTTGGAAGCTCTGGATAAACAAATGAGAGAAGGCATGGTCATTGGCTGCATTGAAATAATGTTACAAAAATGGCACTATGATTAGTCTTTTCCCTTAAAAAAATATGTGACAAACTGGTAAGTCAGTCGTTTTGTTTGAGACTGTGTTCTGAGCAGAATCTTGTCTTGTTTTTTACATTAGCAGCGAAATTAGCTTTATTTTCCGTTGAGAAAGCGCGCGGTTACATCTTACGTCATTTTTATTGTCTGCAGGTATCCAAAATATTTTTTCGACAATTTAATAAATCACTAAATTACTACTTGTAAGTTTTTGTTTAGGAAAAATTGATATTTATAAGTTGTTGCTAAAGAAAGGAAAACAAACAAAAGTTGCTTTAAACCTCATCATGAAAGCGAGGCTAAGTGCAAAGTTTTTGTTATGAAAATTAGTTTTCATTCATATGCAAACAAAACTAATTTTCATATGAAAAGTTTTGCACTTAGCCTCGCTTTCATAGTGAGGTTCACAGCAACTCGGAAATGGCCTATTCTAATGCGACATCATCAAATCAATTTTATAGAATAATGAAAAGCACGGACGGCCGGACACCTCGAAATAGCATCGGTGTAAAATTACTCACAGAGTCTCACTCACCATAAACTGTGACCACAACAAAGCGTTCGTCTTTCTTATTTGCACTGTTTACCGCTGAACACTTATACCGACCGGCGTCTCCTTTTTGCACACTGGAGATAAGAAGAGTGTTGTCACGTGACACGAACTGCCGCTGATTAAACGGAATGCTGATTCCATCTTTGGACCAGGTGACTGACAGCGGAAGTGGGTAGCCTTTCGCTACACATGGAATCTGAACGGGCTGACCATGAGTCGAATTTACCTCATTTGGTATTGAAGTTATGTTACTTGTGCCTAGTCGAAAACAAAACGTCAAATCAGATAGTGGGACAAATACAGGAGAAAATAAATTGTGTGTTATCTAAGATTGAACCTGAAATTACATCTAGCAAAGCCGTGCTCGTATGTAATGCTGTTTGAGTCTCAAAGTGGTTTTCAGCAGCTAAGTGAAATCAAACAGGTCCTTTTCGTGAGTATCAATACTCGGATGTTTCATCTCAACACATGCAGTAAGTGTTGGCCATGTTAAATAATAGCGAGTTTGATTTTGTTTTTTCTGAGCACTATAATTAATGAGTTAAAGATCACGTAATAACAGGTCTTATTATTCCACTTTTCTGTCATTTCACCAAATAAGGTCAAGAGAACGCGCAAAATACAAGACCGTAATACACTGTAGTGTTCCGGTTTGACCGGCTCACAACAGAGCGAATACGAGCAAAGACATTTCACTGGCTTTCTTTTTTTACGTCATTCGCACTCGCCATTTACTGATGGACAGATAATCCCGGTTTATTTCAACACTCTTACCAGAAAAGAGAAGCCGAAATAGTAAAATCGTTTTGAAGTGGAATAATGAATCTCTTATTCGATGGTTTTACATATAATACGCGCAGACATTTTGCTCATTGCTCGTATTTTTCCTCGCCCCTTCGGGGCTCGGAAAAATACTCCGCAACTCGCAAAATATCCGCGCGTATTATATGTAAAACCATCGAATAAGATGTATATAACCAACCAGAGAGAACATCTTATCTTCTGAACCAATCGGGATCAGATACAAATCTAATTCGCACGCTGTTTTCCCGCCCTTAGCATCAGGCGGTGTCATTGTAGCGATTGGCCAAATGACATTATGTAGGTTTGGAGGACGCTCGCTCATGAAGCTCTCAAGTAAATCGTCACATATACAATTCCCGCCAGGGAATTAGACTTTTCGTTGTAGTTTTATTTATTCAAAGCTACGCATACTTTGGTAGTTTTACCTAACAAGGAAACCGCCCTCACAATACCCCAAAACAGACCAGAAATTAACTCATCCTTACTCACCATCAATGTACACACGAATCACTTGTGAAGTACAGTTGCCGATATTGCAAGCAACACACTTGTATTCACCAGTTTTCTCTACACTCATTGTGTCTGCCTTCAGGGTGCTTTGCGCGCCTTCATCTCCCTGCTGCGGACCACCCTCGCTAAGCAGTGTGGATGTGATGGTGTATCCCTGCCCATCATACACTGGTTTGTCATCCAGGTACCACGTGATTTCAGGCCTTGATTGACTGAACGCTTTGCACCATTCCCGAAGACTGTCTCTGGGTTGGAGTATGACTGGCTGTGCGCTTGAACTAACTGAAGGATTTCGTTCTGGTTAAAAAGAAAATTTGGTGTTAATTATGATGATGATGATGATGATGATGATGATGATGATTATTATTATTATTATTAATCATAAGTCTTGTAATCCTTCCTTTCATGTTTGTTTTGTTATATCCCTGGCTGTTTTGGGCTTTGGAAACTGTTCATCAATTTTAACAATTCGAAGATAACACTTTCCGAAAATAAAGTTAACACTAACTTATGTGTTGCGGTGGGCACATATCTGCTGTTTTCGGTGTAACAAGTTATTAGAGCTCAGTGTCCTTCAACACTTTCGCCATAGAGGAGAAAATGACTTTTCGTCTTCTATTACAAACATACTAAGAACGGCCTCAACAACGATCAATCTCGTTCCCAGTGCCTGCAAGTTTCAGGTCAGCGATGCCTAGAACTTTATGCGCGCGCACCTACCTGCAGTAATTAGCATAGCACTACTCTGCACCATCTCATAGCCGTTGTTAGCGATACACTGGTACACACCAAGATCTTTGCTGTAAATAACAGCGAACTCCAGTCTGTTGGGTTTAATGCTGATGCGGTCATTACCAGTGAATCGTTTGCCATTCTGAAGCCAAGTGATATTCGGTCTTGGTTGTCCGGTCACCTCGCATTCCATGTCGTAACCTGTTGTTTTAGATACTATGGCTACTTTTCTTCGAGGTCGAACAAGAAATCTAAGTGGAACTTGAAAATAAAAGGAAAATATGAATACCCGTTTAGAAAACAAATCTTCTTCGGGGGTCATTTTTATAGTCCCCGAAAGTTTGTTATCCAAACGGCAAAATATCGGGCAATTTTTATTCATATCTTTTCAATTTATATATCCAACATTTTAGTTTTGCTATTTTTTTTTTTTTTTTACTGTCGTAAGGACCAGTCTTACGGTGTGCAATTTAGTCCTAATTTTACGACGAACTTTTTAAATCTATTTTTGTGTTTCACCAAAATCATTAAAACTCCCCGTTCCGTTTGAAATCCATTTTTTTTTTAAATTAAACTTACCTCGCACAGTGAGGTACGTAAGAAGAATTTTCGATCCTCTGCTGTTGTTTACTTCACATTTGTATAGCCCCTGATCCTGTAATTTTGTTCTCTCAATGCGCAGGCTCCCACCAGCAAACCTTGAGAAACGATCCCCCATCTGTATAGACACGCCATCTTTACTCCATCTGTACTCCTCTACTGCGGGCGCAGGATAGCCTTCAGCCGAGCATTGCAGCATACTCACTTCCCCCTCGAACACAGTGATATCTAAACGATCATTCAATATCCTGGGAGGGGAGGGTTGTGGAGCTGTGAAACATGAAAAATATTGGCCTTAAAATTCGCGCAGGTACGAGGTCGTGTTAAGATCGAACCTGATTGGAATAAAATTGTACTCAGCCCAAATATGAATCGCTATATGGTCAATGGGCGTCATTTCAATACATTGCGAGGGGAAAGTTGTAATACTGATGATGATAATGATAATGATGATGATGATGATGATGATGATGATGATGATGATGATGATGATGATGATGGTAATGATGATGATGATGATGATAGCGACATTTAAACAAGGAAACCTCACCCATGAAAGACGATTTTCAGGCATTAGAACCTCAAAGCATGTACTAGAAACTGTCTGAATTGCAGCTCACTGGTTTTCAAACAGGAATTTAAAGTAGGTCAGTTCATCACCAATCATTCGGTCGAAATGTAATCAAGCGATTAATTAACAGAGTGCAATTTGTCAATTGTCCAATAACTAGCTTGATTACAGAGCGAACCGGACCCTACTCAGTCATATGTAAAGTACAACTGTCCTATTACGACGACGAGTTCTGCCAAATTACTCAAGCATGGCACGTACACTGCCCTATTATTGCTCGATTCACGGCTGCTGATAGCCAATCAGTTTCCAGAATGTTGTTGTAGTATTGCACAAAGTTTATAGGTGAATCTTGAATTCCAGCGTACCTTTCAAAAACACCTTGGCAGGATTGCTGACAGCCTTCTCTCCTGTCAGGATATTGATAGTGGTACAATAAATCACGGATCTTGTGTCTGCGTCGTTCACGTTTCTAATAACCAAGTCCCCAGATGGCATCAGTGAGTATTTTCCTCCCAATGTGATCAACTTGAACCCGTCATGCCACGATACGACACGGACATAATCTCGCGCATGCTCCGAAATTACAACCTTGATGACGGCAGTGTTTCCTCGAATGACTAGACTGTCCTGGGCGTAAACCTTGTACGGCTGAACTATCACTGCAAAAGAAAAATCGAATACAAAATCTCTAATTTTTGCATTGAGTCTCAAGTGATAATTTCAGGAAGCAAACGTACTGTCTGGTTGTAGTTTCAGAAATTTAATGGTATGGGAGAAATAAAAATTACACGGCAAAAAACTCTTAAAAAACACAAAATACCCCCCCGGCCCCCCTCCCTTCCGTTCTTCCTCTCTGTAATTACCTGCACGTAGCTTGGCTATCTTGCTGACAACCGTTCCAACATTGTTCTTTGCAATGCATTGATAGTCTGCTCTGTGAACTGACGGGTTGAAACTGTTCTCAGAAAAGGCGGGAAAATACAGCGAGCCATTAGGTAAGATGTAACGCACTCCAGTGATGTTACTGATGTTGACATGCCCTGAATGTGCGACTTGCCACGTGATCTGAGCTTTTGGTCTGTCTTCCACTCTACAGTTCAGAATAGCTGATTGAGTGTGCGCAAAGCAAGTATCCGCTGGCTCCTCTGTGAAACGCAGAGCCCAAGGGATTTCAGCTGCAATTTGAGAGGAATCAAAGCTTATTATATTTAGAAACTGACTTCGATTCGAAGCCAAGTTTTCCATGAACGAACAGTCTACGACTTCACCACACCTAACTATTGCTGATAGAAAACTCGAGCAAGTGGGCTGTCTCAGGACGAAATTACCTATCGGTAAACTGAACACAATATAACACTTTATTTGTTGCTGAAAACATTCTTAGCTTAAAAGTGCGAGAATATTTGAAAAAAATCAGTATTACAAGCAATTCGTCTATACACCATTCGCATAAAAATGCCAGTAAACATCATAATTTAAATCTTAAAATTCAGTCCAAGCTACCGCTACCAATTTCAGTGAGATGTTTGAGAAATGCATTAAAATCAACAGATGGCGAGTGCACTTTGTCCAGAACACTGTTCCTAATAGCTTTACTGCAAGGAGCGCCATGTTTTTACCTCCCATTTGGAGGATACTCAGACAAGTTTGATACGGGGCCTCAGCCGTTACCCTTGAATCGCATGCCAAATTTAACCCAAATGGTAATGCACTGGGCCCAGTTGCTCGAAGCATGGTTAGCGCTAACCCGGGTTAAATACCATGACAGCCTATAGGTTTTAATGGTTAGCGCTAACCATGCTTCGAGCAACTCAGCCCTGATCATAACCTCTTTCATGCGTACAAAGCGAAAATCGTTTGTACCCTTTTCTTATGTGTCAAACGTAAACCAAAGTGTCTTTTGCTTTCAATCATGGCAAGCGTAAAGTTTCTGCACAGTTTTTGCTATCCTTTTGATTTTTGGCTCTAATTGTTACCCTTTCGAATCACAGTGTTCATTTCCAACCCTTCAAAACACTAACATTTTAAATTTCGCTTCTCTTTCGGATAATGCGAATTGTTATTCAACACATTAGACAGATTTAGAACAACGTTTACGGTAAAGGGCATGCAAACGACAGCAATGACCACGTGAAATGAAAGAAATGACCATGTTTAACCTTCATTTGCAGCTCGCTGTTTTCAGTTTCTCAGTAAAATTGAGTTGTTTTGCGTAAGCATCAAGGGTTAGAATTATTTTTGCACTATTTTAATTTGCGTGCTTATAAACGCGAATCTCACGTTTGCCGTCTGCATGCCGTAAACGCCATTCTAGATCTCTTTGTTGTAACAGTGCCCAAATATGGTCATAGTGAACTGAATATTAGTCGTCTGTAGTCAACAGATATCCTGCGATATACGTAATTTCGTGTGTCGGGGAGAAAAAAAAAAGGAAACTTTTTAGATCATCTCCAGCTTTTCTGCAATAAAACTGTGCTTTGTTATCAATGTGTTAAATAATAAAACAATTATCCCACTCAAACGTCCGGAATAATCCCTGATAATTGTTACAGAACCTCCCCTTAAATTGCACTATAAAGATTAACGGAGTGGGGTGGGGGGGGGGGGGGGGGGACTGAGAGCGGATTAATCCATTTCTAGTAGTATTAGCCCCAGGGAACTTCAAGATACTTTTACTTCCCAGTGCGTAGCTTCTTTGCCTGTGTTATATTTGGCTCGCAGTTAACAAAAATCAAATATAAGGAGGTTTTACTTTCCTACTAACAAAAGACCTCGCCTGCTGACTCGTCACGTTGTCCTCGTTCGTTCCTTTAAATTTTTCACGTGTAGACCTCGAGCTCGTTTTGCTCGACATGTGACTAAAAGAATGGCACTCGGTCAGTGGTCAATATTTCGGGCTAAATCTGGACCCCAGAAATGAACAGTAACAGCCTTATCCACGGATATTACTGAGGAGGCAGTGGAAGAAAAAAATTTGAAATCATTTGTCATAAAGAAATGGATAAACGTGAGCTGGTTGCTAATGAGCTGATCCGGAAGTGCAAGGCAACTGTCTTCTTTCCTAACAATGCATACATAAATAATACTTCAAAATATTTGTTTTTACATAGCGAAAGGAATTTTACAATCATTGTGTTTGGGATTATGAAGTAAAAGTTGTAAAGAAAGAAAAGTGTTCACTTCTGTTTATGCTTGGTTTAGTTTGCGCTTCCTATGTAAATTTTCCTTTTTCTTTATTAGGCACTGCCAGAGTCGACTAGTAAACAATGATATAATCTAACTAATTGTCGTAGATCCTACAACGTGTTATTAAAACCCATACTAAACGTAGAACTCCCCGTCTAGTGTGATGTTGTGTGAAATATCGTTGAGCCGTATAAGTCGGAATAGTTAGAGCTGACAGGCTCAGTCGATGTTTCAGTTGCTTTTACGATGAACGGTTTTCACTTTTACTGAAACTTCAAAACAAAGCGGAGGGTAACAACCGCCACAGTCTACTATCATCAAAATTGTTCTCACGAGTCCAGATGATGTTGATAACTAAGATAAATAAGATAAAACCTTACATAAAATTATTTGAATTCTTTACAGATTAAAGGGTTTCTGAGTATTATGAGAAAAAAAATTGAATGGTCCTTTAGGATTTCATCCCACTAGAAAGTGCTACTCAGTAGTCACGTTTTAGGATTTCATTCACAGATGTGAATGGTAGAACCATCTTGCACTATGACAATCGTATTATAAACAGTATCATGGGAAGTACTGCTCAGTAGTTTTCATTTGAATGGTCAGACTTAGGAATTTTATTCATGGACTGGACGGCTAGAATCACCTTGCAGAGCATATTCAACAGCACCACAAGAAAGTACTACTCGGTAGCTTTCATCTCAATGATCACACTTTAGCATTTTACCCACATACACACAAAAGTTAGCATTATAGGAAAGTACTGCTCAGTAGTTTTCATCTCAATGATGACACTTTAGGATTTCATCTATAGACTTAGAACCACCTTGTTTAACATAAACATAATGAACAGCACCACAGGAAAGTTCTGCTCAGTAGCTTTCATTTGAATGGTAACACTTTTGGATTTCATCTACAAACTCAAAAGTTAGAAGAAACATAATAAACAGCACCACAGGAAAGTTCTGCTTCGTAGCTTTTATTTAAATGGTAACACTTCAGGATTGGATCTACAAGTTAGAACCACCTTAAACAACATAATAAACAGCATCACAGGAAAGTTCTGCTCAGTAGCTTTCATTTGAATGGTAATATTTGCATTTGTTTGCTAGAATTCTTAATCAGTCTTCATTATAAACTGAAATGCAACGATCTACAGTTTTAGCACTTTAACACGACAAAATTAGAGATTTTCTTCCCCTGTGTTGTGAAAAACATTTCTCGTAGGAGCTGAGCAATGAGTCAGTCTGTAAATAAATTTGGTGGTGTTATTGGACTGGCAAAGATTTGCCCTGTTTACCAAGTAATGCGAAACTTATGAGAAAGGCTTTTAATGCAGTTCTCAGTGGAGTACGTAGAGGGTCACACCCTTCACATCTTATCGCAGATTACGTTTCGTTTTGCCATTTTCCACGTTAAAATTTACATTCTGGTTAAAATCGGAAATATTGCAAAGATAAAAGTTCAACTCAATTGCAAATAGAGTTCTAAATAAACAATATAAAAACATACATTGCATCATGTCAAGATCGAAAGCAACAAAACAACAGGATATAACTTCAGCCGATCAGTTCAGTCTGTAATGGGCGGAGATCTGGCTGATGTTACACTGAACATGAGGCACAGTTCCAGAATAAAATTCATGTTTTGGGACATTGCTTATAACTAAATGCTTTTAATACGGCAAACTGTTTATTATTAGTTTTCGTGACTGACAGTAGATATTTAGTTATTTTCTGCCCACTCGGAAGCCATTTTGTGTTCTCTTCTACAATCACTTCCTATCACGCAAGCCAAAAAACATACATATCCTCTCTTTTTCTAAAGCAAAATTTCAGAATTTCTTCACGGCCCACTTAAAATTGCTTTTCTGTAAAATTCTGTGAATGAAATGTTACTAGTTGTTATTAACGATTTTAATCATATGCAACTCGAAAGCACTGACACATCAAAAAACTGACAAGCGAACGATCCGACTTCCTTGTTCTTTCAGGGAACACAACTAATTAAATCACCATAACGGGAATTTTGGTCGTGGCCGACATTAAAAGTAGAATGAAACGATTTCTATGCCGAGCACATGACGTGTTATTGACCTTTCAAACTTCAGCTACAACACATTCATGGCCGAATCATTCAGGTGAATACTGTCTACTGAGTCAGTATCTTTCCATCACTGAGACCATTTATTATGTCGGCTAAGGTGGTTGGGGATGAAATAAGTTTAGATTTAGCAAAAATTTCACAGCTTCTCTTAAAAGGTTGTGCAAAAAATATAAAGAACACTCGATGAGCAAACACTAATCTTGTAAAGGTACAGAAATATCCTCGATTCACAATTGATGAAATGTGTCCCAAATTTTCTTCGAGAAGCCAAGCCAAGCTAGAAAAATTTTGGCTATTTAGAGTCAGATCTTCCTTGTAGAAAGCAAAAATATCGAAGTTCGAAAGGACATTTTCTCAGTTGCTTCCTTATGAATAGGGAAGCTTCGGTTCACAACCAATATTTCGTCGACCGCCGCCTGAGTCTTGCATAGTGATAAGACATTTTTTTTTTCTGCGTTTCGCTCGATTTGTTGCATGATCGAATGCTTTCCAGCTTAGCAAAGTAAAGGGAAAAGTTTCTAAAGCCAGTTCTTCACTTCGACTCACGAATAGAGTTTTTAAATGTGGAATATTCCGCCTAAATTTGTATGCCACATGTCGAAAATATCTCGTGTCAGTTCAGATTAGAATCGATTCTGCACTGTGCTCAACCATTAAGTCATTTACCTCTCAAAGTAAATCGCACTACGTGGTGTTTTTGTGGGGACTGCACGGGGGGATTACGGTTATTTTTTACCAGTAATTCTGGAGTTTCAGTAACATATTTGACTCAACCCAAGCATGCTGTAGAAATAATGGCTACAATAGAGTGCATGTGATGAGTTTGTTGGAAAGGATCCAGCACTGTGCCGCCGAATGGTCAACACTTTAAAGTGTGTCTTAAATCTTTTACTCCTATAACTAAAATGAGTCAAACATTTGTTAATGGAGTGTTCGTTTAATTTTCCTGTGGAACAAGGCGGCTGAATTGTGACCTTTGAAGTGAAAGCTTAATTCAGTGCCGAGAACATGCAGTACAACACGCTAATTTTTGGACTTGTGATTAAAATCATTCCAGAGTGTAACGATTCAAATGAAACTGAAGCTGCTGGGTAGTACTATCCTGTGGTATTGTTTATTTCTCGACGATTTTAAAGGCAGTTTTTTGGTACAAGCTTGGCTGCTTGATAGTGAACTTGAGGTGAAACACACCTCGTGTATTTAAAGAGTAAAAAGAGTATTAACATGACTAGGTGCATTTTTAATCCGAACATGTTTCAAACGGGGAAAGCTCCTTCAGAAAGCTGCTAAAGAATTTACATCTATATTCTCTACAGCAAAGTTCTAGACAACCTCGAAGCCATAAAGAAAAAATTGTGTTTTGCAATCATTTATTTATGAATTTGCACTCGCTTGGGTCGCTGGTTTTGATTTTTGGCCCATATAAATTATAATTAATCTGTTATCTTGATTAGAAAAGTGAAATTGATGGCAAAAAGTTGACATCTGCTTTTATAGAATGAATCCAAACCATTGTGGTTTTGTCTCTCCCATTTTTGTGGTCAGCTGTGTCTTGAGGACATCAAGTCCATGATTCAGAACATGTTTCTTTACTGTAAGAAATACTGCTGTAATACCAAAAATCTACTACGTATAGGTGAATCAACTGCGTTCTCCTTTTCTTCATTAACAAAAGATAAACTAAACATTCTTCACATCTGGAACTCCAAAACGCTCATAACGAAATCCAAATCAATTTAGATCAGAAAGCAGGAGGGATTTTACACGTCAGACAAAATTGTTAACGATGTTTTAATAAAAATAGAATAAAACCTCTTAACGGGCTGCGTCCTAGTTTGGTTGAAGTTTTGATATCGTTAGTTACACAAGACTCAAGAATTCATCCTAAACGTTTCTCCGATTCGCTCAAGTATTTAAAACCAGCAAAAATGTTGTCTATTTATGGTAGCTTTTGCACCTTATCGCTTATTATGTTTAAAAAACCAAGCACCTTTTTATAAACAAGCCTCGAAAATTCTATTCCTTGCTTCTTGCTTCGCACAAACACCACACGCCCATGCTAAACAAGCTTTTAAAACTGAGGTGACTTCCTAAATTCGCTTTGTTTTGTTGAAGTTCTAAGATTGCAAACCTTTTTTTTACTGATTCCATTGGCAGATGGCCTCGCTTATTCATAAATAAATTTAAGAATTTTTGTCCGACTGAGTTTCCAGTGAGAGTAAACGTCGTTTAAGAAAATAATTTCTCGAAGGCGAGTAAAAAAATCGCATCTGTTTACACCTTTCCTAATTCCCTTTGTGGTCTTTTTTCGTACGTGACTCAAATGTTAATTATTGGAGGCAAGTTTAAAAGATTGCATTTCACGAATATTATATTAGTTATGGGGGAAAAGCTGATGTTACCAAGTTCGCTCAGGACAAATTTATTCCATAAATGTATAATTTTTAAAATGGTTATTTCAAACGGGTCCCGACAAAGTAAAGATGACATAGAACGTTCCGAAAAGGCGAACGCAAACATTGTGTAGTTTTTACATATATTGGATCACTTTTGAAAATCAGCAATATTCTCGCCTAATGTCTTGCTCCATTTCAACATTTAAGAGTCAATTATATTTTTTAGTACTGTAGTTTTTTTAGTTTTAAACTTACAGCCATCCCCCATGTCAGTCTGCTAATATACTACGTACATTTTCCATGAAATTCTGACTGTTTCAAAGGACGATTATTTTCTTCTGGGGATCAAAATGTGTTAATATTCAGTTCCTTGTGTTTGGTTTATATTTTCCGCGCTGAAAATAGACGTGGATACTTAAAGCAGAAACCAACTCTTTCGATTAAGTCAGTGAAGTAAGTGAAGTTTAATTGGGTTTCTCAGTTTAAAAAAGGAACGCATTTATGGCAAGCACATTGTAGTGCCATTTCAAACATTTTTGTTGTGTATTCGCTTGCGTAATCGTGGTTAAAGACATCAACTTCAAAATTCCGTTTAAAATTTCCTCATGAATGTTTCACAACAAACTTTCAATTAACCTTCCCCTTGCTGAATGAAGCGAAAATGTGACAACCTTGGCCTGTCAGTTTGAATGAAAGCTTTTTGGATATTCCGACATATTTGGACTGAATATCGATCTTAAATAAATAAGAAAAATTGCATGCATTTATTCGAGCAAAAAAGGCCTTTAGTGTGTGTCAGCTCTTGACGAAACCACTCAGTCAGTATAAAATAGCGCACAGTACCGAAGGAAATAATTCAAACACAAGGAGCCTAAAATTTAATTTAATTTGATTTTCGGTCGGCGCAATTTTCTTTAAATTACAAAAAAGCAACAGCTTTGTAGTTGGCCTATTCTCCTGCTGTTTTTTAATTGAGGGTATCTTTTGTAATTCCATTATTTCACTCTACGCGAGGGTAAACAGATAAAATTCATGGGTAATGTTAATCGTAGATCTCTACCTTGCGATGGAAAACTGAAAATATTGCAATCATTTACAATCGCAACCTTGCTTTTCCCTGAAATTCGTCGTGGAGTAGATCAAGTAATTTGTAAAACAAGTACAATCAGTTAATCGATAAAAGATCCTTCGCTTTTGACGCTTTTCTAACACCTTGGCGGTTTAAAACGCTCATACCATTTACATGTCAAAAGCGAGGGAACGAACTGTGACAACCTTTCAGAACTTTCAAAAAATATTCCATTTCCATCCCTCTAGAACAAGTAGTACAAATGTAAGATATATTCTGTGATACTAATTTTAACGTTGGAGAATTAAAATTTAGAATTTCCTCAAGACTTGAAGGGACACCATGACAACAGAATTTCGAGGAAATAATTCTAGTGTTTTTTTGGAAGCGTCATATTTTTAAATATATGTATAAATGCTACATTAATGGCTTGATACGCAAGTCTTGTTTACGATTCCTCTCGTAAAAGTTTTCTGAATATTTTTCGCGTCATCTCACTGAAATTAAAACATTGTCATTTTTCTCTTGCCGGCTTCATAATTTTGGCGCCTTTATTGAGGTCAGTCTGTATGCCGTGCCAATTTTCCTCGAAATTGTATGCCGGGAATAAGGTTAAAGGGAACATTTGGCGAGAAAATGGAAACAAATATTACTTATACTTGAGAATGAACTAGCCGCATTGGTTAGCAGAGATATTAACAAGAAAAGAAGATTAAAGCGCAACTTTTGAAAAAACTCGAAGTGTCTCTGTTTGTTCGTTTACTACAATTAGAACAATCGCACGCCTGACAGTTATCAGAAATTTATTAATGTTATGTTGTTTTCATTCAAAAATAGCTGTGATGTTTTCGTTTCACTTTCGAAAGAAGCGTGTATCCGCTAAGGATTTTTTTGCTGTTAAATTTTAATTCAACGATCAATACACTGTCATCTTGGCGTCCAAGGTAAATGGAACAACCAACCAAATATTGAAATTATAAGTGAAAGAACCATCGTATGAGACTCTATGAGAAGATTATCGCCACCAATATTCCACCGACTAGCATGTTTTGTTGGTCGGCAGGTATGTAAATCCCCTTCCGTATTCGTTTCGAGATAGATCTTTATATCTCTGAAACAACCAGAATTAAATACAATTATTATTCTAAAATACGAAGGGACATATGCACGTGTGTGAACTAGTGATGGATGTGTAACAACCTCCTCAACAATTTTACTACAAACACATCTTTAAGCCTGAGCAAAACATTTCACTGTTTTAAATAAATCCACATGAATACCTGTTTCCACAATGTCCTTCCTTCGCATAACGCTCCCCAAAAGCACAATGATAAACACAGTTCCGGGCAACATATTTGCTATTATTTTTTTTTCGCTTCCGTCAGCGTTGAACTTTTAAAGAAAATACGAAAGTCCTCCGTTTTTCGAAGTAAGCCATTTCAAGTTTTCTCCATTTGTGTGCTTGTTTTTCCACGCGCGAGTTAATTTTAAAGGGCGTGCGTACGCGGCAGTTTGCTCTCACGGTGCCATGTTGTGGCCACATCAGAATTTGGAATTTCGAGATATCGATCAGGTCTTGCGTTTATACAGGTGATCTGGGTCTGCAGCACGTGGTGCGCCCGCCAAAGGACCACATAGCATGTTAAAACTCGACACCGCCGGTGACAGTCATTTGTCAGCTATTCAAGCTTGCTATACATAACAAACAATGACTCAAGCCACTATTGACACTTTGCTCGCATCTCATTGGCTGCCCGGCAAATGGGTTGCGTATCACGGCCAATCAGCTTTGACAACTATAGAAACGCGCGCGTAAAAATAGAAATAACATTGAAAATTACCTCAAGGGGAAAATACCCAAAATATCAATGGAAGGCCTGTAGTAATGCTACGTTGCCATGGCAATTAAGTGACAGATATTTCACTTGGTTGGCATTTTGCTATAATATGACGCGGTAAATCATTGACGGACCTGAGACAACACCGTATAAATTAATGACCTTTTAAGCAATGATATTGTAAACTTACGGTAATTTATGCAACAGGTACCACGCTTAAATACAATAACATCAGAGTTAAATTTAAAGACGCCGCGGCTTAGCTTTTAAAAAGCATTATTGAAAATTATCAACATGAGCAGGTTTCTTTGTCTCGGGGTAAAGATTGGAGTATTGATTTTCAACGTTAAAAAGCTCCATTGTCGAGTTTCAACAGGATTGTTTTACAACGTGCTTCTAGAAAAACAAACCACTTCATCTTCATTGGCACCAAGAAACTGTGACTTGAAAATATTTTTTACGTACGTGATGTCTAGTTTTTGCGCAAAATTACTTATTATTGCGTTCAGCGAGAGCTTTGTTTTTCAGTTTTTAATAAATCAACCTAAACTATTACGTAAACGCGAAGTTTATTCAGCCGAGCTAAGCAGTACATCCCAAGACTTCCGGAAACTTCTCGAATAATTACATCGCCATATTCCCCAAATATTAGGTTGACAAAGAGTTTTTGCCTTTTTTTTGTTGCCAGATTGGAATTTTCCGAATCAAACGTTTCGCTGAAAGTAAATTCTTCCTGGTTGAAGTCATCCACTTTATTTTGAATTTGCATACATTATGATTCACACACAAAGTGAAATATTTTGAACCGTAGACAATAGCTTTGCTAGTCTCTTTTCAACAAGTAAGTCGAGGTATTGTTTATATCTAAAACCTCGAAAGCGTGACTCAAAGTCTCTGGAAAATAGCTCCCTTCTCAACTTTGTCCTCTATATTAATTTTCAAACGTGTTTACCGGAGCTGTATTTATCTTCACAACTATTCACTTTATATTTATTATAATTTATGCTTCCAGGTGTTACCGGTTTTAACTGCACTCCTTTCCACAGAAAAATAATTAACGTCGTTAAATCGAGATGTCGTCATGGAGCAGCTGAAAAAAGGCTAATTTGAAATCCGCTGAAATTTCTATTCAAATAATCAGCGGCGAAAACAAAAGCAAACTCTATGTCCGAGTTATTGGATTCCCATCATGAGTGTCTTACCACTACACCAAGGTAGGCATCTGCAGTGAAAGTCTCTCTTCCAATTTTAAGTAAGAAAGAAAGAAAGCAAGGAAGGAAGAAAGAACCAGACTAGTCGATACGATATTAAGTTTGATTAAAAACTGTTGACCAACATGCTAAGCATTTTTTCGATGGGCCCAAACGTTCAAACATTGTTGTGCTATTTTGGACGAGCAAAATTTTGGCCGCCATTAGCTTAAACATTTAACCAGGAAATTGTTATTAGTCAGAACAGGCTAAAGAGTTGGAGAATAACTGACTTAGGATATAAGCCTTTTCAAACGTGTTTGTTAGCCTCAATACTTAGGCGTCGTCCTCTTTCTTTATGGCCCAAAATTTGGCCACGGAAAAACTACTGGTAGAAAATAAGGCTAACATCACCCCCCGTAAAGTATCCTATGTATATGTTGATCGTAAGCGCCACATGTTGTGTTACATTTTTGTTTTTCTTAAAATGAAAGTTGTGATAGTTTGACATATGAGATTGATTTGGGGTAGTATTCTTAATATAAAAATAAAATATTTCTTGTCATGAAAGGTGTTAAATTTATAACTGGTCCCATGACCAGAATAGGAGCCCCTTAATTTTTTAAAGATGTATGAATAGCATCTTGTGTTGAAATCAACTTTTGTAAGCTAATCAAGTAAATATTTAAAATATGCTTTTAGCATTGTTCACAATAAATTTTAGGAGAATTTTCAAACATTTAAGAAGACACCCTACTACATGGCGATCATACGAATCCTTATAATTTCAAACTATGCAAATCCTTATACTATAAACCTTACATATCCTTATACTTGCTTACGTTTTTTGAAAACGCAGTTAAACAATCCTTCCAAACCTATAACGATCGGCAATTTTGATGTGTTCAGTTTCTGTTTCAAGTATTATCCGTATTTCAAATAATTGCCTTAGGGGCGTAGGTCACGTGACTTCTTAGTGGGTCATATGCTCGCGAATTAGATCGAAAAACATCGAATATCGAGCTATTCGAGCGGCTAAATTACTCGAAAACTCACCATTCAACATATAACGAGCATTTTAGGATTTGACTTATCATGAGCAGTGACGTACACTTGCAGACAAAATGTGACAATATTTTGCATTTTCAAAATGGGCAAGGTCTGGCAAAACATGACATTTTCGATCCTTGACAGTGAAACGTTCCCCTTACAGATTTCCGTTTTCTTTTGCATAAAGTTGTTTATAACCACTTTTGAAATCCTGAAATATTGAAAAATGTGTCTCAAACGTGCCTTTTACAGTCCATTCTCCCGTCGAGAACACGATCATTATCGGTATGACACTTGACAAATACCGAGGACAACACAACGCATAAAGGCTCTGAATACTTTTTCCTGTTTTCGAGTTAAGAGTACTTCGCTCTAAAAAACCTACAGACTGAACTTGAACTTGAACTTGAACTTGACGTTTATTTCCTTTTTGCCTAATATATTTACAATTAATTCATTGTTTAATGTATGGCGAGGTGACCTCTAGAAACCACCAGGCTTATAATTAAGGCCACCTCGTACCTAACAATGTATGCTTACATAGTTTGTACAACAAGCTAAAGGTGCGGCTTTGCCAATTCAGTAATTATTTTACTAATAACTCTAGCAGTTTATTCTTTAAGTTGGGAAAACTTGTCAGAGAAGTGATTGTAACAGGAAAGAAATTCCTTGGTAAAGAATTGTGAATTTTCTCAGATTAGTTCGGCTATGATGCACGCTATAGTTGTTGGCAGTTCTGGTGTTATAGCCATGAATTTGACTGTTTGTAAAAAACAAGTTGAAAAACAAAGGAGGCAAAAGGTTGTTATGATAACAGCACATAAATTTCGCTATTTGAACGTGTTGATTTGATAAATGTCTAAAATCTTTTAATTTGGAGAATAAAGGAGCAGAATGTGCTCTATAGTCTGAATTGGTAATAGCTCGCACAGCCCGTTTTTGCAAACAATAAATTCTATTCTGTGCCGTTTTGTCTGAAGTTTTGTCTAGTTTGGGTGCTTCTCTTTCGAACTCTGAGTGCTTCGTTTTCGAGTTTCACCGTCTTCGATATTTGTTATATTCGTTTTCGAGTGCTTCCAGTCTACCGTGTGTATGACCTTCGTTTCCACTTTCGAACGGTGATCAGACCAAGTTTTACAAGGGCTCTTATTTCTTCTTATCTCGATCGTCACTCGATAAACGAATTTTTCCTTTCGCTTCTTCCACGTAAATGCGTAAATGGTTACCAAGTGAAATGAAAATATATATAGCTGATCGCAGGTTACTTTCAAAGTTACTCGACTGAATACCCGCGTTGGAAAGGCCAGCTTTCTTCAGAAGCTCATTACAGACTCCGAACTTGATCGTTTAACGAAATGGCCGAGCAGATATCGTGGCTTGATGGAGAGAGCAAAATCGACGGCGAGATAGAGAAAATTTGCCCAGGAAGACACATTGGAGAAAAGCAATGGAGGCCTGAATGGAACGATATGTACTTGACGCCTACAAACAAACACTGCTATGATTACATCTCCGACTAAGAGTGCATTTTCAACCATCCTATTGAACATGTTGACCAGCAACGCTGGAAGAATCTCCAAGAAGCCAAAAAACAAGGAACGAAAGTACCCATCATTTTGAATATAGCTCATTTCACAAACGGAGATGGTGCCGAAGAGATCTATATGTACCGCCGCTTCACTGGTGGAACAAAGAAAATTAATGAAGACGCAAAACTCGATGTCCGAACGAAGCTATCCTGGTGGAGTCCTATTTTTACAAAAGAAGAGAAAAACAACGTGCGTGTCCATCTTGGAAAGGTTTTACAACCTTTTCTTGGCGAAGAAGATGACCAAGATGCATTACAGAAACAGTTTGCCACCTCCCCCCGTTTCTGCCAAATCCCTTGCGAAGAGAAAACATTTTATTCGCCTATGGGATAGACGATTTGTGTACAAATTATGACAACCTGGTCGGCGGTGATGTGCAGCACAAAATATTAGGAACGTTTGCTTACAAACAGGAGATAATACATACCGTTCTTGTTTGCAGCCAAGCGTACGGCGATGGTCACTTTGTAGCATATCCTAATGTGCCAACACCAGATATTTCCAATGAAGCTGTAATTACACGTGATCATAATGGCAACTGGCTTTGGAGACCTCAAGCTACAGCAACCGAACTTAAGCGCCTCCATTCAAATTGCAATCTGCAAAATGTTCCCGTGCATCGTACATGGTAAACGTAGCTTTCGCTTTTCATCAGTATCCCTAACGAATGGAAGGGAGGCAAAACTGTAGGTAGAAGTATTTTTTACAATAACTGTCCAAATTCCTGCGCGCTGATTGGCTCGTAGCTATTGTCTATAAGAGTACAGACAATAAAAATGACGTCAGATGTAACGCGCGCGCTTTCTCAACGAAAAAAATAGCCAATTCCGCTCGTACTTTTTCCATGTTATTGTAAAAAACAAATCGACGGCAGTTTTCTATGGTCTATACTCTTACAGACCATAAAATGACGCCATAAAATGTCCAAAACTTGGCAGTGAAACCACTCGCCTGCGGCTCGTGGTTCCACTTGAGTTTTGAACATTTTTGACGTCATTTTATGGTCTATAAGAGTATAGACCATAGAAAACTGCCGTCGATTTGTCAAATAGATCATCAGAAGATAATAAACAGGCGGGACGAAACTATAGAATTCAAGCACTGGTGGGTTCGTCAGTGATTAAAACTAGGGACTCTATTGCCGTGACACTAAGTACAACCATTTTCTGGCGCAAGTCATATATACAGCTCGAGATTAATTGACTTTTAAAGTATTTCATAATTGATTTTCAAAATATTCCATAATTTGATTTTCAAAGTATTTCACATTGATTTTCAAAGTACTTCATAATTGACTTTCTTAGTATTTAAACGATAAGGAGCTAGAATTGTGTAATTAGCTCAGCACTTGTTTTCGTTACAATACAGCTGTTTCGACAAAGGTTGTCCAAAAAAAAAAAAGTGTAAAAGCGTACGCTATAATGCCAAAAGGTAGTCTGGGAAATGCTCAATAAATTTCAATAAAAGCTAAGAATCCATATTGCCCGCCATCTCAAGTCTTCGCTCACTACCTTTCGCCATTGTCGCGGACGCTTTTTTGGACAACCTTTGTCGAAACGGCAGCTGTAAATAAGACTACAATGTGAACACAATGAGTAGCTTTAACTCTATACATTTACACGTGCAAAATAAACGATTTTTTTCCTCTGTCATACATGCACACCAGCAGTGTAAAATTGTCGCGAGTATTTTAGCTTCCAACTGTAACAGTACAGTACAATAAGCTACTGTTCGTTGCCTTAGCGTTTGTTTAACAGTTTTTCCCTTCGGTAATACATGTATAAATATTCAGTTTTGGCTTGTATTTGTCACGTGGAAACACGGACATATGTTAGAAGTTAGATTTTCCCTGCATAAATAACCCATGAAAATAGACCGTGTTCCCAAGAAATACGGGAACATTGCTTTCAACCAATCAGAGCAGCGTTCTCACCTACAGCAATTCGACTACTTACTTTTGATTTCTGTCAACTTGAATAGAATCCTTGAGCCCGCTGTCCTGTTGTCAGTAATTTGTAAATACCTTCTGTGAGAGTAACGACTAAGTTACGCACACCACACTCCCGGATGCACCTTACTTTCCTTGTTTATCGATCGGCTATCTTGGCAGTTACATTTTAGACGAGTAAAAAGAACCAAACGTTTACTCGTTAATTTGGGCTTGGTCTACTGACCAGATTTTCGGCTGATGATACATCTATTTCTTTCGTATTTGCTCCAAGAAAAAGAGAGCTTTTTCCATGTTTCCATACACTGTCACCGGAATGACCAATTGAAGTTTGGGAGTAAACAAAATGCCGTGAAACCACGGGCTAAGTGACGAACGAGGTGTATGAGATCAGGGATCAGCAGTGTTTTGAGGGATCAGGGAGGAAGTGTCAAAAACGAAGCCATTGACAACGAAGACCGAAGCACTTACACCCAACTTGATAACGATACACTCCGAACTCCGAAGCCTTCCGAACTAGAAAACGAAGTCCCCGAACTCGAAGCCCTTAGAAGAAAGTAAGGCTGGTCGTCGACTACGGCAAAAGGTGCATGGTCCGATTAGAAGCCTAGCTGTACTAGATGAAATATTGGCGATTAAATTCCTCTCAAATTGCCGCTTTGCCAGGGTTTGTATCTACAAAACTGAAAAATAAATGAACTTTATTCAGCACATACATCTTATTCGAGGATTTTTTAGGTAATACGCGAGTATGTAGTCGTTAATTAACGAAACAATTCCGTACTCCGAACAACATAGAGGCGAATAATACAGCCTCTTCGCGGCCGAGAGCGATAAGAGGCGTCGTATTCACAGGCAACACCTGAGTCACGGTAATCAACAGACATGACTCCTCGACAAAACATTTTCAATAAATAAAAAAGAACTTTAAAAAAGAAGAAGAAAAAGAAAGCAAGTTGAACTTTTCATCGTTTACTAACTTGGCAAAGCACAGAGTTGTTACTTGATATCACTTCACCTCTGTGCAGAACGAACACGAGGAAGTTTTCAATTTACTTTCAAGGTCCAAACTTTTATAATTCGCTAAATTCTGACATAACTAGTTCTCCCTCCACCGCTTCTTTTAAAAGAAAGCTTAAAGATTTTCTTCTCTCTAGGTATTAACTTCTGTAAGGCTCGGTATTTCTCAACTAACTTACTTAATATGTGTGTGCGTGTGTGTGTGTACGTGTGCGCGGTCAAAGTCCATATTGTAATTCTAATATAAGATAGCTATTTTTTAAAAGTGAGGAAGCCTGACTTTATAAGCCTCGTGGTTTCTTTCAGGTTTTCTCGCCATTTATTTTCTTTCGTCAATTTTCATCATTTTTTTCCATCTGTAATTGTTGTATGTGGCAAAATAAATATTGTATATTGTATTGTATTGTATGACATCAGCCAGGTCTCAAGAAGTTTCTAAGGTGACTTTCGTAGAGCTTTTGTTGGCCTAAAGACGATCAAATATGCCCAACAGGTTCGTGATTGGTTGCGAACGAGAGAAGCGATTCTAACCGCAGTCGCGCTGGCCAGGGTACTAGGGTATTATCACAAAGACTGCAGGTTACCGTTAACCAATCAAAATAAGCCTAATGGCTTGGTAATTGTTTCCGCTTTCGATCTTGTTCACTGTTAGAAAGTACAGCTGTAGTACTCACAGCCTTACTACAGATTTCCAGCGTGATAACTTTCGTTAAAACGAAATGGCTGAGCAGATAACGTGGCTCGATGGGGAGGCTAAAGTCCCTGGTGTGGTTGAGAAAATTTGCCCAGGGAGACACATTACACAAAGGCAATGGCGGCCCGAATGGAACTATATGTACATGACGCCTATGAACAGATGCTACTATGCTTATATTTCCGACTATGAGTGCATTTTCAGTCATCCCATTGACAACTGTCTCTTACAATTTAATCAGCAAGGATGGCAGAATCTCCAAGCTGCCAAAACACAAGGAACGAAT
Organism: Pavona decussata; assembly: GCF_977016875.1. Classification (NCBI taxonomy): domain Eukaryota; kingdom Metazoa; phylum Cnidaria; class Anthozoa; order Scleractinia; family Agariciidae; genus Pavona; species Pavona decussata. The sequence continues at coordinate 5,786,806 of NW_028145860.1, read as the reverse complement.
GTACTCATCACCAATGTGGCTCACTTCACAAACCCGGAAGCTGCTGTAATGATCACTGCAAGCAACGGCTTCGCAGGAAGACCAAAGAAAATAAAGAATATCTTTGGAAATGATGTTCTAGCGAGGCTGTCATGGTGGAGTCCTGTGTTCACAGAAGTTGAGAGAAACCTCGTGCGAGCTCATCTTGGAACGGTTATACAGCCTTTTCTTACTCCATCCCCTGAAGATGCTACCTTACACAATCAGTTTGCCACCTCTGATGCGTTCTTGCCAAATCCACGGCGATATGGAAACATTTTTTTCTCCTATGGAATCCACGATTTGTGTACAAATTATGGCAACCTAGTCGGCGGTGACGTGAGGTACAAAATATTAGGAACATTCGGTTACAAGCAGGAGATAATGCATGCCGTTCTTGTCTGCGGCCAAGCGTACGGCGATGGTCACTTTGCAGCATATCCTAATGTACCAACACCAGATATTTCCAATGAAGCTGTAATTACACGTGATCATAATGGCAACTGGGTTTGGAAACCTCAAGCTACTGCAACCGAAATTAAGCGCCTCCAGTGCACTCAGCAAACTTTTCCCATGTATCGTAGATGGGAAAACGTGGCTTTCGCTTTTCATATCCCTGACCAATGGACTGTCATGACTGTCAGTGGAATTTTCGACCATCGGTTTAACATTTAAAACAGCCAGGGCAAAATTGAAGACTTCGGATGTACGTGCAAGCGACAATGAATCAAAGGCTCCTGTGAGCCAACTCGTGAATGCAGATAACACATAGTAATTGCAATTTAGACGGCTACGGAAACTTCCTCAAAAGCTAAAAGAAATTATATCTTTGCCCGATTATGTAACGAAAAATGACCATTCTTGTACTATTAAAATGATTGTCAAATTATTCTGTACAGATTGAATAAGCCGATTATTCTGATGCGCCGATTAAAAAATATCACGTGTTTTTTTTATTCAAAGTTTATAGGAGCACGCCATGTGCAGCTACGTAATGCAAATTCGTGTGATAGTCCGCGGCTACTGGATTTCGCGATCGGGCTAGTGGATTCTAACCATCACTTGCCCGATGGGCAAGTGAAGTTTTTTTGGGAATTAAAATTACAAAATTACTGTAGGGCAAGCCGATCTCACAAAGGGAAATATGTTCAACAAAGTATCGCATTACGATTCATGCCCGACATAAATGCGTGAAATTTTTCCTTTGGAGTTCAGTCCACGCAATCCTCAAGTAAAAATAATGAACTATGACAAGCTCTTGCTAAATAAGAATTACTTATCGACCGCGTCCTTTTGCTTTCCCATAAATTACCAGTTGTAAATTTCGAAAATGAAACATTTTTTCCCTTTGAAACCTCTATGAAAGCTGACAAGATCTTAAAAGTGTTCATTTCACCAGAAATTTGCATAATTTTGTTTACGACGTCAATGATGCGTGACATGGTACGTTCCGCTTTCGCGTGAAAACTGACAAATTAAATTATTTTTTAATTAAATTATTTTTAAATTAAATTATTTTTAATTCTTGAAAGAAACCGCACTTCGTAGAAAAAAACGAAAAAATCCTATAACTTTGCTCAGATTCAACGAAAAATCCCCATTCTTACACTAAAATGATTGTCAAATTATTCTCTACAGAATGAATGAGAGAATTCTGACGCGTCGTGAAACAAATTTTCACTTTTTTTTTTTTTTTCACTAATTGAGTTTACGACCCCGGACTTTCTGAAAAACTGAAAAAACTTGAAACTTTGCTCAGATTGAACGAAAAATCGCCATTCTTGCACTAAATGATCGTCAAATTATTCTCTACATATTGAATAAGAATTTCCTGATGCGCCATGAACAACAAATGTTCGCGTGTTTTTTCCACTAATTGAATTTAAAACTCATTCACTGCGCACGCCCGAAAGTTAACGACAAAACCGACTGATCGACTGATCGACCTAGTCGAGAGTCAGCTATCGCTATAACTCGTTCATTGCGCATGCGCGCATTCACGAGTTAAAAAGAATCGGGACCTTAGTGACGTGATAAGTAAACAATTTGGCTCTCGTCTGTTTTGCCGTGAGTGTCCATACCTCACAATTGACGTGTAAGACAGTAGTATGGTGTAATTACTATAGGACTATACAATGTAAGGGGAGTACAGAACTCGGGAGTACCCAACGACCCTTTTAGAGAAAATTAATCGTATCAGTGTTGCACTAAACACTAGCTGTAATGGCTTTCACAGAGCTCTTCGAGTGACGACCTGATTCCCTCAACAATGTCAACAATCCATCGAAGAAGCAATCATTTTCGGGAAAACGGCAAGAAAAATTGTAAGAATGAAATAAGGTAAAAGAAGTCAAGAGTAGCGGTACCTCCAAGACTACAGGTCGTTTGACCACGAGTCGTCCTTAGAACTATCATTATATCGTTTTAGCCCGTGCGCATGCTCAAACCTCAAACGTACAACATGGAAGACAAAATGACATCACTGTCATATATGTTCATGGCTTAATCTCAGTTTAAGTCAGCAAGGTGGAACTGAGGTGCCAACGAAAGGGATCTGTGTCGTATGGTCTAGGGGCCGACTTTTCTCTGCCTCCCTGTATTGTCGGGGACAAGGTATCGGAAAGCAGCGCGGAACCATCGGCTCCAGTTAACATAAGCGAACCGCGGGCCGAAATCTCGTGGTGCATCGTCATGGTTCAACGCTCCGGCAAAGTGCCCAGAGGTACCGCTGTCGGCTGTATTTGTCTCTCTTTTTCAGCCATTTTGACACCAAGGCTGGCAAGTCGCCCAAAGACATCGTAAGGAAAGAAGTGTTTCATTCATGTCCTTGTCAAATTGTCGACGGGTATTGTGTATCATTCATAGTCTTAAACGCAATTCTGCACATTGCACATTAAACAAGATCACTTGAAAATATAACATCGATAAAAACATTTACGCGCAGGGGGGATTGCAATCCTTTAGTGTCCAAAATCAGGGGCCTGTTTCACAGGAAATTCCCCCGCGATACTGGAGAGATTTTCGGAAAAATGTCAGGGAAACATGAAATAATTACGGTACAGCAAAACTGGCAGTGTACATAACGGACCAATGAAACAGAGGTTCTGATGTGACCAGGTGAAAATGAAGTATGCCCAGGACCCTTTACCTTTAAATGACGTAATGAGTTCGCGCCAAAAATTGAGAGTGGGAAGGGAACGCCTGGTACTAGGCTGAGAAGATGTACTAACAACTTCTCATAACATATCTATGACATCGAAATATAAAATTGGCATTTCAATCCTGGAATTTAAAGGGTTCAAGATGGGGGAAATTTTTCAAAAGCCACCACTATGCGTGACAGGGGTTATTTTTTTCCGCGAGTGTCTGAGCCTCTGGAGCCAGGAGACTTGTTTAAAATTATTCCGCTACAACATCGATTATCAACACACATCTTTTTCTTTTAGTTTTTGTTTAGGTTATTGTTCACATAAGCGTGAAAGGATAACCTCCAACATCATATTTCTCCTCCATGTAGTATCAAGACTAGGTCAAACATTCGGTTCAGGAGAATAAAGAGCATGATCACTCATTTTAACCCTTAAAACCCAGTATCAACATACATTTTCTCTTAACTGTTCTCATTAGTTTTCTTATGGAACTAGTTAGGAGATTTTGTTAAAACATCAAGACCTCTTGTCTTTAGTGATCATTTCCTTTTTTCTTATAAGCTGAATACTTGATCAGGTTGTGATACTGTGAAGAGAAATTGCAAGCTTATCACTATTTGGGCTTCAAGGGTTAAAAACTCCTGTCCTAACTGCTATTCTAAGGACTACACAGAGACCAGACCAGTTAAGGGACTCTGTAAGTGGATACTGGGACTCAAAGGGTTACACGACATTAGCTATACGACGTCTAATTTATACGGTTGTATCACCCAAACAACGCCTCACCTAATTTGAGATTTTAAAATCATTTCTCTCAACTTTGAGCGGTCTCTTCTAATTTATGCCAGGCTACACCTAATTATTTATAATTTAAGCTAATGAGACAATTATGCAAACATAAGATCGCTCTATCATTGCATCAGTAATTGCTAATGTCGTTTTTGTGTTTTTTCTGTCTTCATTTCTTGTAAAATGTTCCTCTTCTAACACTCCATTTTTCTCCGTTCCGTTTTCCATTGTCCACTCTTTCGATCTCCATTTCCAAAATCAAGGGACCTTGTACTTCTCACTTCGGGGTTTCTAAATAATACAAGTCGAGTTTTTTCCCTTTGTTTCACTTGTAAGAAAATCATAATTTTTCAGTGTTCACGGCAGGGGAAGTCAACAGAATATGGGGCGCATTTCATGCATAAAAACTGAAGAAATCTCTGCAGCTTGGGCGCAGTTTACCCGCGGTTTTTGCGGGTGTCGAGGTTATGTGCCAGAAGTTAATCAGCTTTCTGCTTGTAGTGCTTGTTTTAAGGCCTCCTGGTGAAGTTCGGTGAGCTGTCCGACACATGCCGTCCACATATCTGCAGCAGTCTGAACAAGTCACAAAAAAGATTAGTTGTGAAAGAAAATGGACGACATAAAGCACAGTGCACGTATGTTCTGAAACGAAATTAAGTCGAAACTGATACACAGTTTGCTTTGTTTCTCTCCTTTGTCTCTTTTATTTCGACAGTGTCTGTAAATAGCATCTCATGTTCTGACCAAGACAACAGCCCCCCCCCCCTCTCCCCTCACAATGCCCTTTGAAATTATTTCTCGTTTGTCTGTTCCCTTGAACGAATCCCTCGCGAGAAGTTTGGGTTGGAGAATAAAACGGCAAAATTTAAAACAGTGTTTCAGACTGACAAGCAAAACACGACCTACTTCAGACCAAAATGGTCGAGATCTGTATCCTGTTCCAAACGAAAACGCCTAAATCCCAATACCCTTTTGCGCTGCACATGCGTAAAGAGAAGTACCCCTCATCCAAACCCCACCCCCCCCCCCGCCTCCCGCCAATTTGACCCTTACTGATAGTCGTCGTTAGGACAAATCTCTATTTTGCATGCCATTTATTCCATTTTGTATTCCATGTGTTTAAAACTGTAAATGGTTTGAACCCAGGAGTCATGTCATAAGCACGTAAATTACGATCATCCGGGTGAGTGTAGTCCTGAGGACTGTTTGAGGTGACTTTGACATTGAGGTGTCATCTCAAACAGTCCTTCTCCAGACTACACTCACCCGGATGATTATAATTTACGTACAAATTCTATGTTTAGTTAATCAACTTTATTTCTCGATATAAGCAAACATGTTTGTCGTCAGGCGCCCTTATTTCTGTAATTGCTCTCACCTGGATTTGTCGAATAATGGAAAGCACTCTATTTCTCGCAGACTCGTCGCCACTAAGAACATCGTGGACAAACACCTCTCCAAAAATTTGAAGTATTCGTGGCAGATTACTGTTTTCTGTACCCAAAGCAAGTGGATGATTTCTGTTTGAAAGACAAATAATAAATCATTAACTTTGAAATCTACTATATAACAAAACAGGTCTGCCTTCTAGACTTCTTGATTTGTGTGGTTTCGCTACACGTTTTGCGGCGGGTTTCACTGAAAGTTACAGTCAATCCAGGTCACGCGTGAACAGTATTTCCAAGAATGAAATGAACATTCGAATTTCTCTCTGTAATGTCCGACGTTTGAATGGAATGTTGGACATTTCTCTGGAAATCGTTCCGAAAAAGACGTATTAACTGAAAAAAAGATTCAAAATACTTGGGAAACAATTGTTATTCTTGAAATATTCAATTTTGCAAAGTAAAGAAAAATTCATACGGGAACTCTGAAATCTCGTTGGCGATTTTCAAAACTGACAAGTAAATCTCAAAACTCCATTCAAATTTTAAAAATATCGCTCACGCGTTACCTGGGTTGACTGTAATGCATCTGGCCAATACAACAACTGTAAATAGTCTAACATTCAGTGACACAGTCAGAATTTGAAGAAAACCATGCAACTAGTATCGGGAACGCATGCAACCAGTGCTAAGCGCGGGAAAACTAGTGTAACCAATCAAAATTTACCTTGGGTTTTCTCCCGATTGGTCCAATTACGAGAATGGTGTTCTGACTCGTTAGAGTATCTTAACAGGAGTTTTGCAGTGTGCTCAGAGATGGGCAATATACTGACCAAGTAAAGTAGAGTAGAGTAGAGTAGAGTAGAGTAGAGTAGGGTAGGGTAGGGTAGGGTAGGGTAGGGTAGGGTAGGGTAGGGTAGGGTAGGGTAGGGTAGGGTAGGGTAGGGTAGGGTAGGGTAGGGTAGGGTAGAGTAGAGTAGAGTAGAGTAGAGTAGAGTAAAGTAAAGTAGTAAGTAAAGTAATTTTTTTATTGTCAATAACATGGGGAGTGCTTGTACAATCTCCCGAGTCAGAGCCACATGATAGAGTGCTTGACAATAATTCAGATCGAATTGGAATTTGGAGTTGTTTGTTTTTGAGGAGAGGGGAAGAGTACCTAGTGAAAAACCTCTCGGAGCAAGGACGAGAACCAACAACACACTCAACTCACATATGACGCGGAGTCCGGGAATCGAACCCGGGCCACATTGGTGGGAGGGGAGTGCTCTTACCACTGCGCCATCCCTGCTCCTCTCACTCCCCTGACTATGACTACAAAACATAGAAAGGAAAAAAAGTATTCTACTACTCACTTACCCTTCAATCAAGTCACAGAGATAACCATACACATGTGGCGCTTCTTCTTTATCCTCTGTAATCGGCAGTGCCGCAATAAACGCTGGAATGACTTCGTTAAGTGGGATATTTCCGCGATTGTATTTACATATTTTTGCAACCGCCGAAATTGCGTTTTCTGTTGCATTAATATTTTCGCGAGTTCTGGAATCTTCGGCGTTGATGACTTGAAATAACAATGGCACTACCTCTGAAAACGAAAAAACAGTAAATTAGAAACAAATATATCTACTCATGTATTCACGCGAAGCAAACGCGAATTCCTTTCCGTCGCGCGCGGAGTATCAACGCGACGGATTACGCGCGCGTGAGCAATCCGTCCCCAGAGCCCGCGCGCAGACTCTGGGAACGAGATTGTAAGAGTAGACGCTTTCCAAGCTGGCACTTATTTAACAGACCTGCGCATGCGTAAATATACTCCTCGCCTCCATACTGAGCCATCACTCCACAACCATAACAAGCGGCCTGAAAAAGAAAAAACAGATGACATCACATGGTAATCCAAAGGGGAGCCCCTTCCATGGAATAGCATCACATGCGGGGGTGGTGTGGGGGTGTGTAATGTAACGTGACATGGCCTTATGAAATGACAATTCTGCTTCACATCGATGAATACCGACAGCGCATAGCCACTTGACAACTAGCACAGATGAATGTAAGGATGGTCGTAAACGCAACAAGTAAATAAGTTAAAGCATACCTGTTTAACATCAGCATTTCTGTCCACAACATAGTTCATCATTGGCTGAAGAAAATATTCTTTATACTTAAACGACGCCTGCAAAACAAGGACAAAGATGAAAATAAATCACTCTATTTACGTGTCAATTTATTTAGCGCAGAGCACTAATTGGGGACACTTTCCGGATCGAATGGGAACTTAGGAGGCATAGGATAATTTTTATTTATTTTAGAAGTGTTGGTTTTTGATGAGAACACTTAACCCACATAATTATGACGCCGAGTCCAGGAATCGAACTCGACCACATTGGTGGGAGGCGAGTGCTGTCACCACTGTGCCACCCCTGCTCTCCCGAGTCAGACAATCTTTACATTACCCTTCACACATATTTTATGTTTCAAAGAAAGAAGAAAGGGGAGCCGGCCTGACATCTTGTGACCTACACGACGGGGGGGGGATGGGTGGTAGTTGTGAACAAGTCCTCCTTCCTCCCCTCCCCTCCAGCTAGTGTTGGTAGGTTGATACTCACCGGCCCAGTGTGTTCTATGACGTCATCAAATACACACAAGGACCACTGCTTGTCTTGAGCAAAGCCGCCAGGGGCCTAAAAAATAGAATTTGAATTGAGTCAAACAAATGCCAGATCGAAGGTGTTGTATTCCATCTAAACGTGTGTGCATGCTGCTACTTTCGAGATGTACATAGCATAAATTATGGGAAAAACAGTTTGGTAATAGAAATTTGATAACTTATGTACATTATTTAAGGCCAGTCTGTTCATACAAACTCTCACTTCATAATGGTTTTTTTTAAATGATTTCATATCAAATATGCATTTTTTTCTAAGCATATCTAACACGTTATTTTTTTAAGCATATCGTAACAACACAAACTTGGTTACCAAAAAAATTAATGGTTTAATAATAAATGGCTGGAAAAGATCTGCTGGGATAGCGCGCACTGTATACAAAGTACAAAATAAAACTGCACAAGCGCCAGTCAAATATTTCACTTACCAATAAAGAGTGGAAATCAGGAAGAAGTTGTTCAAAGAAGGGCAAAGCAGCATCTTTGTGTGTTCCAAACAAAGCGTGCATGATATCAGACACCTGATTACAACAAACAGTAAAGTAGTGAGGGGTATGCTCCCCTATGGACATTAAGGAAATAATTTTTTTCATTCAGCAAACATTGACAGAAAAATGATCCCTACCTTGCTCAAGATGTGTACGTCAGTCTCGTGCTGAAAAAAGAGACAGGAAACTTTATTTTAGTCTTAATGTCTGTCACAGTAAAAGGGCACAGAAAAGACAAACTTGAAAGATCACCAAAGTGGGTCAGACGCATGGAGTGAAACACAAAAAAAAAAAAAAATAAATAAATTGCTTTATTTAAGTGTCAATGTATTAAGCACAGAGCACTTAATACAGAAGTTCCTTCCTGCAACAGTTAAACTTTCATTAATCATAAATGCCAACATTTTATCAACCCTGAAAACTTATGTAGAAATGACCGGTTCAACCAAGTTTGCAACACTGTACAATGGATACACTGCAGCGAAGGAAATTAAGGGAATTTTACCAGATATTTAGGAAAAAATTGTGATATTGAGAACCTTTTATGAGAATTTCTGGAAACATATTTAGATAATTTTTTGAGATATTTGCATCTGAGCCTACACTGTACCTCATCTTGTAAATCTTCTTCTACTTCTTCATCATAATCTTCTTCTTTTCTTCTCTCTGTCCAAAATATTATCCACAAATCAGGACAACAAAACGCCAAGAATGACTGAATCAAACACATGAACAATCAAATCAAACTTGACAATGAAAAAATGGGCACAAACAACTAAATAAAGGACTCAATCAATACACCAATACTCACGTTGTCTTTCCACCTGTCTGTTTTTATGCATTTCTATAATATCATGTAGCGTGGTGCCAAGCTCAGTGAAATAATCAGGTGTCATACACCCTACTCCCAAAGTCTCTATACACTGAGCAAGTGCATTCATAATCAAAATCTGCACTTCCGGTTCGGGTTCAGCACTCATGGCCTTGAGCACTTCTGGGCACATAAAGGCCCACATTTGCCTGACATAGGCATCTCCTTTGATCTTAGCACACTCCAAGAGGTATGGTAATGACTCTGCAGCCGCCGTCCGTACAAGATCGTGGAAGTAAAATTTGAGCAAGGGAACCATCAGTTTAACAACTTGCTCCGTGTATGGAGCAAAGCCTTCTTTGAGCTCCCTGGCATAACAGACCAGCATCTGACATGCTGTGCTTTTGTCTTCCAGACCAGCTGTTTTGATTCCGAACTTTTGCTGTCGGAAATATAACAATGAAAGCAAGAGTTTAAGGTGGTCTGTTCTTTAAATCAAGTGACCATTCCAATGACACCTACTGAGCAGTACTTTCCTGTGGTGCTGTTTATTATGCTGTACAAGGTGGTTCTAACTTTTGAGTCTGTGAATGAAATCGTAAAGTGTGACCATTCAAATGAAAGCTACTGAGCAGTACTTTCCTGTGGTGCTGTTTATTATGCTGTACAAGGTGGTTCTAACTTTTGAGTCTGTGGGTGAAATCCTAAAGTGTGACCATTCAAATGAAAGCTACTGAGCAGTACTTTCCTGTGGTGCTGTTTATCCCTTTAGCCCCCAAGAGTGCCAATTGGCACATAATTCCATAACTCTTTCAATATTTGACAGATGTCTATGAATTTTTGACACAGAGATGATCTTGTGAAGATCTACTCATTAAAAGGATAAAAACTTAACCCCCTCCCATATGTGATATGGTTGACCACCCCCATAACTTTTCAACTTTTTTCCCCTAGAAGTTGTGGGTCTTAAAGCATCTCTCACATTAATGAACATGTTGAGAACTGCAAAATGAGCTATAGTTTAGAGGTATACGTAATATACACAAGGATTGGGACGTTTTTGAACTTTAAAATTTTTACGTTTTAAAGCCATTTATCTCAAAGCCATAACTTTTCTCGTTCATAATTATATCAGTTATGAACTACACTCATGAGTAGCTTTAAAATGGTATATCATACATGCACATTGAGTCTGTGTTCTTGGATCTGGAGAAAATGTCGTTTTGCCTTGGGGGTTAAAGGGTTATTATGCTGTAGAAGGTGGTTCTAACTTTTGGGTCTGTAGATGAAATCCGTAAGTGTGACCATTCATATGAAAGTTACTGAGCAGAACTTTGCTACAGAATTTTGGAATCAGACCAATCTTCTCGACGCACTACACCAACAGAAGAAATTGGCTGACAAATTATAACATACTAAATGGACTGATATATGAGAACATGCAAATTAGCCTTTAATGAATGAGCTACCTGGTCACCGAGTGTTATAAACTGCCATCCTTCATCTTCAGAATACTGTCCACTCTTAGGATCATCAGCTGTGAAAACAAACACTATCAACAATGTGTGTACATGAAATAAAAAGTAAAAGAAAGACACATTTTTGAACAAGCCATTTCCGAGTTGCTTTGAACTTCACTACGAAAGCAAGGCAGGGCTTTGTGCATCATTTTCATTATGAAAATTAGTTTTCATTCACATGCAGACAAAACTAATTTCCATTTGAAAAACTTTGCACTTAGCCTTAGTTTCAAAATCTGGTTCAAAACAACTTGGACATGGCCTATTGTATTGAGAATGATTTATGATCTTTATTTTCCAAGAGAACAGCCTTAACCAGTAGACACAAAATCTTCAGTTTTATTTGCAGAACCAACATGTAGTGTTTGAACTGTTGCATGTAATACAGTAAACACCCAAATTTAGAACCTACTTTTTTCAAGGTCAGCCTGAATAAGTCTTCATACATTTACTGTAAGGTTCTTATATAACAGGTGGCTAAATGACGAATTTCAGCCTGGAGGTTGTTAATCCACTTGTTCTTTTATGCAGGTGTTCACTGTATCCATTCATTAGAATAAGCACGAAATCTTGAGTACGGTTTTGGAAACCAAATCAAATAACTAATAACATATTTCAAGACAAACCATCAATGACTGCCACTTCAGGCTTGATTGATGCTGCTTTCATGACAGATGGCATCACAAGGGGGAGGTACTGAGTGAATTCTGTTCCAAAAATCTTGCACATCCTGGCCCAAGCTGAGATCATGTAGGAAATCTGATGGAAAAAGAACATGTTTATGAACAAACAGAGCAAGTCCAACTAAACAGTCTGATATTAAATGTATTAAGGACAGTGCTTCCTTTTTGCTACTGCGGATATGTTCTGTGCATCTCTGAATGGTCCAAGAAAGTCGGATCCATAATGGCAGGAATTTATTTCAGTCAAGTCTGTTTTTTTTTTGCCTGGGATTTAGCTGCTGTCTGTATTTTTGGTGTGTCCGTGATAGCGAGGTGTCCACAAGGTGAGAGTTGACAGCAAAACTTTTGTTTTACGTTTTTATAGTTTTACATTCAACTAGGAAAGGCACAACAAATCAATAAATAAAAAAATGTGTAAGAACAGAGAGTGGGAGGAGGAAAAGCAGATGTGAAATGGCACTGATTGAAAGCTACAGACCTGGGGGTCATCAGCCTCCAGTTCCTCCATCTCGGTTTGCGTCTTGAGTAATAGCTGCATCACATCATTAGCATCACGCAAAAACTAGTTAGTGAAAGGCAAAAGATAGTTTGTGTTAAAGATTTATCATGGCTTCCATCAAGATTCAAGGACACAAAAGTTTTCAAATAACTTCTGTCAAAAAAAAAAAAAAAAGATCAAGAAAGTAACAGTACTTATTTTGTCAGAACTGGCCTGCCTGACAACAAATTCTCCACAAATGGCACATTTTTTGAAAATGGTATGAGCCATTTTGAAGGGATTCAAAGGACTGCTACACAAAATGTCAAATGCTTTGTTTACACTGGAAATGATCCAAAGCTAGTTTACGGGAGCTCCACTCAGAAATAGTGGGAAAAAAAAATTAATAATCAAATAAAACATAATAGGTTAAAAATCCCAACCGGCAGGAGGCAAACCAGCTGGCTATTTACAAGGGTGGCCAAGGACAGGGCTTGAACCCGGGACCTCCGGATTTCAAGGCCAGCACTCTTATCGTTTGGCCACGCTGCCTCCTTACATGTACAAGTTTTGGCCAGTCTGACAAATGAAAAGAACCCTGAGACTGACCTTTTCCTTGCCAACCGCCAAACCAATCAAGCTGATGCACTCAATTGTTTTTCCTCTCAGCATGCGATAATCAGATGATAGGGCATTCTGCATGATGAATTTCAAGTTTGGCATAAAGCGATCATAGTAATGTAGAAATTTCTCTTCTGCAGTGTCAGCAACTGTGGCAATGGTGGTGACAACCTGCTCCAGAACAAGTTTACTACCACGCTCAAGCTGTTAGACACAAAAGGAACAATTATTATACATCAACAGTGATTTGGAGCCACTCTTGTAACTGTTACTGGCACCAGCCCTTTGCTGTCGACAGTTATCTTACAACAGCTCAAGTTCCTTGGCTATATTTTGCCCATGGATAAGGATGAACCCACCAACATTTACGCATTGTATGAGCCATCCCATGGGAGAAGACCCTCGGGGAGACCAAGGAGGTCCTTACTCCACCAAGTCCTGGAATGGATTGACCCCAACAATTACCTCCCAGAGGACATCACGCACAGACATTGTGTGCTCTGCCCAAGACTCAGCCAGTTGGAGGTGTCTTACAGTCAACTGTTCCTCTCAGCCAACCGATGACGATGATGATGAGTGATCAGCATCAAATTTCTCCTTGCAATATATGCTTATTCAACCCCTGAGGTCATGAGAAATAAGGATATGATCACCCAAGGTGAATTTTCTTGATATTTTAAAATGTCTCCACAGTACTTTTATAAGAAAAGTATGGGGACAAGATAGGAGAATTTGTTCTTTGATATTAGGGGTTAAAGTGCTAAGATCAGAATTGATTTCTTGGGGCCAAACATTTTACAAGGGTACCTTAATGTTACTATTTTATGCATGTTTTCCCTTTAAGATTTAAGGAATATTAAATTTGACATCAGTCTATTTTTATTCTGTTTAAAATAATTATCTCAAAAGAAAAATATCCAAATAAACTAGAAAAAATCTTTCCAGAATGGAAAACTGAAGGCCTTACCTCTCTCATCTTTGAAGAAAGAACAGCTTCAAGCTTAACCAAGATACTATCCAGATAGGATGACAGAATGTTCTTGGGACAGTCGTCACTGAAATTGACAAGAGCTGCGGCAGCATGTGCTTGCACACGAGGGTTTGCTGTGTCGTCCAAAACAACTAGAAGACCTGGAATCACCTGGTCAGATGATATAATAAATTATCAAATGTCAGTTTTCTCTTTCTTAGCTCACAGTGTGACACATGTAAATGACTTTCTGATTCTGCAAGTGGTTGATTAAAAGAAATTTAACAAACAGCACATGCTTTAAAACCAAAATTACAATATAAACTTACTCTTGAATGGAACTTCTTTTGAAATCCTGGAGCAAAATCAGTGGAAAGCTGTCCGACGGCATTGCAAGCTGCATATCTCACACGTGGGTGAGCGTCCGTCAGGAAGGGCAAAACAGTGTTTACTATGTCTGGCAGTAATGTTTCCATTTGTTTATAACAGCCTTCACCAACAGCTGAGATTGCCATCAGTCCAGCATGACGATATCTCCAGTCACCTGATACAAACAAATTGCAAGTATGAGACCAATGATACAGTTGAAACTTCACTAACAACTCCCTTGCATAATGATCTGATAGCAAATGGCTGTTATGGAGAATATGCCTGGGAGTATACCACATTCAAAAATAATAATTATAGAAATAATGTTTCTTGATTTACACATAGTTTATAACTGGCTGCTTTCCTTGTGGAATCAGCTTCTTAAAGTCTTAATGACAGCCCTGAAAAAGGCTACACTCATATTCATCTTGTCCTAATGTCTCCGATATTCCTCAATACATTCACAGAAATATTTAGTATTTAGATTACAAACTGTGAAAAATACAAAAACATACCATTCTGAAGCATCTGTGGCACAGTGACAATAATGTGAGGTAAAACTGTTTTTCCACCCAAACCACAAGCCAGTCTGTCAAGAGAGCTCTCTCCTGCTACTGAATTGCTGTCAAAAATGAAATTCTTAGAGTTAATCTCTATAAATAACCTCATAACTATCTGATGAACATTTAAACGTTGACAGCTCTGGCCCTTTTAAAAGGACTTTCTTCGAGATTTTGAACAGTGTGGCAAGAGGGTAGTGCACCTGGGAAGGATAGTTAACTTGGATGAAATTATGATCTTGGATAGAAATATTTTGGTTAAGGTGTTAAAAACAGCTGGGCAAAGTTGTGCTCAAAGACAGTAAATTTAACTTAACCAGGGCCCGGCCCTTAACGAAACCCCTGGTCATTCTCTACTCCTCTTAAGAAGAGATCTTATGGGAGTTTGAGTGGAGGCTCAAATCTAAAGTGCTGTAAGCAATCAAGCCACTGATCAGGATTAAGAAGTCAAACTGTTGGGCAGGCAAACATGTCAGGAATTACAAGATTCATACAAGAATGCAATGTCAAAATCGTATACTTAATAATTATGGTAAATTAACGTTGTTTACTTCATTTCTGCCTCTAATTTGTACATGCTGTACCTTTCAGCATCTTCATCATCAACTTCATCAGACACACTCCACTCTGGATCATCTTCAAGATCAACCATCATAGCTAACATCTCTGGAACTGCAACAAATTGCAACGTTTAACATGCTGTCGCTGCAACTGAGGTGGAGTTTGGAAGTTACCTGTAGCATTTTGAGACTTTAGATCAAAAGATCACTGGTTCTAGACAGCTACTTCCTTAAACAAGAAACGTTTTGATCCAAATGTCCTGGAATGCACGGACACCTTTGAACAAGTTCCTAGAGCTCTTTGGTGCTTCATGGGTAAATAAATTACATTTACATTTACTGTCTTCTTCAACCAGCTGTATACAACGTAACAGATACTGAGGAAATGTTACCTACGGCACAGCTAAACAGCATGCCGCCAGGATATCCTAGGGGGAAAGGGGGGGGGGGGGGGTAGTGATGGACTTAGCTAAAGTGGGCCACCTCTGGCTTAAGCCAGATTACACTGGAGAATCTTTGGTGTTTATCCGTAAACGTTTAAGCCTTTTTTGACTGTACTTCTAATGTGTAAGCCCCCCCTCCTCAATCTCCACCACAAACATAAACAAACAAACAAACAAACAAATAAATAGGCACATAAATATAATATATCAATGTCACTATACAAAGGCAAACAAATCATATTGAGTAGCTTACCTATCACTGGAATATGTTTTTGGCATTTCCTTAGCATTGCTGGGGCTACAAAAAGAGAGAAAAAAATAGAGAGGATTTAAGATCCGATAAAACACACACTGCGAGGCTTTTGAACGGGTTCAAAAACATTCCTGGAAAAGCATGTGTCAAGAGAGTTCACAACAATAATATTATATTATGCTTTTGTGAACGTTGGAAAAAACATTAAACACTGCATACTAATAAGGAGGAGGTTTTATCGGGTTTTAAAACCACTGTACGTGATGTTTTATTGACCATTTTATAGGTCAATGAATTATTAATGCGTTTTTGAATGATTGACTAAAAAGTAACAATTTCACCAACTGCCTTAAAAAATAAAAGTAAATTAATTTAAACTATAACTTACTGTAAAATTATTTGTATTCAAAATCAAATTAAAACACTTTCATACAGTTACAAACCTGTTTCAGCTAATGTGACTACACATTCTAATGATAAATGTCTCCAGCTTTCAACAAGATTTGTGTTGCGAACAATCTAAACAAAAATAAAAAAAGCCCAGATTATTTGGATGTCAAATTTAGTTACAAGACATGCAAGCACATTTTGTTTCAAACATTGTGAATGAAAGTGTAAACCATTACTTTGCTGTGAATACTACCAACTTACCTCTAACATTAAATCCAAAATAGGTTCCAGGTTTGCCCTGAGAAGCTTAGGGCATGTGTCTGCCAAGTCAATCAGACATTTTAACACTGAATCATCTGCACTTGCTTGAGCACTCTCACGCACAGCCTGTCACAAAAAAGACAAAAATTGCTGCGAACTAAATAACTGCAGAATACAGTTTATGAAGTAGAATCCATATGAAAATTAGCCATGTGGAATTTTTCGTGTTGAGCCAATGACGTCACTTCCTGTAATTTGAGCCTTAACTCCCGGAACAAGGCTAAGTAATGGCGGCCGTGAAATCTCGAATGAAAAGCTAAAAAAAAAAAAATACTTCCAATCGCCGTAAAGGATTGAAATTTGGTAACATGAGTAAGAACGTCATATTCTACACGAAAACGCAAAAAGATGGAAAATGAAATTTTCGTCCCAGGGGCACTTTAAGTACAGATTGAAGTTATTCTGTAAGTGCTTTCAATCTTGTGCCAAAACATCACATCTTGGATTCATGACAAAACTGTTATTGCTGGGCGATGTCGGGTTACTCTGCCTCCCGTTTTCAGACTCATATCCTTTCTCTGTCAACTTTTTTTTTGTTTCCACCATCTACCAACTGTAAATTTTGAAACTGTATCAATAGTAAACAGAAAAAAAAAACTTGGAATAGCCTAATAACATCACAGCTCTAACCTGTACAATTCCTGGGACAAGATCAACAAACTGCCTCTGTTTCACTTCTTCAACTTGATCTGTGATGAAAGCAACTGCTGCACGAGCTGACATGAAACGAACCTGAAACAAGGTGTGGCATAATAAGCACCCCTGTACTAACGAGCACCCAAGCCTCCTCCCCATTCCAATAATGATAAAGAAAGTAAGGATATCGACACTGCATAGGTACTTATCTAGAGATTTGCTTTACATATAAAGATTTAATGAACCTTCTCTATACTCTTACAAGTACTGTTATACTTCTTGTTGATACTCATATCATAATTTCATTGATGAAATTAAAAAATTGCATGTATTTAACAATAACAATTGCGAGTGAATAGACTGTCGCAGAAATTATTTCAGTCTATTCACTTGCAACATTATAATTTATTATTAGCTCTGCTAATAATTATTAGTAATAATTAATAATTATTACTTATAATAATTATTGTTAGCTCTGTTGAACCTTTATGGTACATGTACATGTATAAACATTGGCCATAGCTTCTTTTTTAGCTCTCCCTTACTAGACTTACAGACGTACTTACTCATCCTCTCCAAGCTATCTAACCAACCCACCCTGTCCTGAAATGCTGCTTAATGGCTAGACTCCAGCTCATCCATAGTTCTCAGCTTGTATTATATTTACACAAGTAAACAGTTCTCAGCTTGTATTATATTTACACAAGTAAAACATCCGTGCTGAATTAAAACAAGGGGTATGAATCATACCTGTTGGCTTGACTGATCCTGCAGACACTGCCATAACATCTGCTTAATAACCTGCATGTAATGCTCCTGTTGTGTGCCAAATATTCCAGGAAATGATCTACAACAGTAGGATGTAAAATCAACAATGTTTAGCCAGAAGAGTGTCCAGGCATTGCTGGCATCCTGTTTGGATTGCATTTTACTTATTACAATTAGCTAGTTTGAAAAAGTCCAAGAATACTTCTTTAAATTTAAAGCTTAAGATAAAAAATACCACCCAACCCCCCCCCCCCCCCCCAACCAAAAAAAAAAAGTTGCAGAACTATGTTTAACTTAACCTTGGTTTTTGACTTGGACCTTCCAATATATGGTCACACTTTAAGAATACATGTAGTGCTCTGTAACATGTTATAACCAAACAATAGTTTTGGAAAGAGTGATAAATGAAAATATGAACTCTTCTTATAATTATTAATTCACACACATTCCTGTGATTGACCATCCAAATACAATTGAAGTTTGATAGCTTCAAGAAAACAGCTAAAGTTCCCTTGTGGCAGCTATCTGTGGTACAACAGTTTATAAGTTTGTAATGCCAGACACCAGTGTTGAAGAGACAGGAACGTCACAACGAAGGAACTCTTACAGCTTTAATAACGACCAAAAAGGTAAACAAGAGGCAGCCAAAACATGTGTGCGCATTAACTAATAACAATGCCGCAGGCACTGCCTGCTAGCGAGAGTGATAAGCATAACATACTTACACAAATATATGAAGTGCACTTTCCTTCAGTTCTGGTTTTGGTGAGTTACAACATTCAAAAAGAAATTTCAAGAGCTCTTGCCAATGATTGTATCCTTCCTCATCTAAACAATAATAAAATTTTCTATTAAATTGGTACAACTTTTCTTGAGTTACATGATCATGAAAATCATGCACTTTGTATACAGAAAATAGGTCTAGCTAACTAGTTACAACTGGTTAATTTTCAACTTTTCTGTTTCCCTCATGATTTCTTTACCTTTCCTAAAATCCATTTCTATCTTTCTAAATGTCTTTGATTGTAATAATAATAATAATAATAATAATAATAATAATAATAATAATAATAATAATAATAATAATAATAATAATAATAATAATAATAATAATAATAATTTTATCCTTTAATGGTATTGTGGTAAGTTTGGCCCACCTAGATAAGCACTCACTACCTGTGGGCCAGTCTACTTCCTTGTTTTTCTCGGTTGGATTTTTTAATAAATGTGAGACTTGAACTTTGCATCTGGGGGTCACACCACAGAACAAATATTACAAATAGAATGTGTACGGCGTGTACAGTCCAATAGATTTGGGTCTTAGGAAAAAAAGACAAGGCAGTAGATGTCTGATAAAAGAGGTCTATAATGGCACATGTCTGACTATGGAAAAAAACATTTTTCTATCTCTGGTAGAATAACTAATAATCAGCTCCAAGTTGCTTAATATGGCATAGAAACTGAACATACAAGTAGCACCTTGATGAGCGTCCTGATTCAATTCATGTCGACAAGGCCAAAGACACAACCTGCACATATCAATTTTAATAAGCTAAGTGAAATGCTGAATGAATAGTTACCAAAACGTAACTCACCAAGAAGACTTCTTGACAATTCCGCAACAGCATCGCAAACTTTTTTTCGAATTGTTGGTATTTGTTCATCGCCGATTGCCTTGAGCAGATCAGTCTTCATCTCCTCTTGCAAAGCTGCATCAAGTTTGTCATAAAAATCCACAGAGCTGGAGTAGATCCTGCGCAGCAATACAGCTGACATTTGCCTAACCTTTAATTTACAAAGAAGTCAAGTGTAAGGTCTGAGTGAGTAAACTGGTACTAAATTTGGAGATTGCACACATGTTGCTTTTAAATTATTATTGGTACAGTTTTAAATCAGTGACATTCTTACAGCAGAAAACATCTGTACAAATACCAAATTTTGGGGAGATCTTGATTCTGCAGACTAAAAAGAAATTCACAAGAATTTCACTGAAAATGACTGTGACTATTTTTTTAATGGTATGGTGCAAGGGTACATGTATGACTGAAGGGAAGAAAATGCAAACTTCACTGCCTTTCTTTGAGTAGGAAATTTTCTCAAAAAATAAGAGAGTTTTCAGGATACTAGTCTGTTGTCTAACTCTTACCTCAGGAATCCCTGAAGTCTTTATCATCTCAATAAGGAATTTTATTTTTGTTGGCTCATCAATATTCTCATAATGTGCCTAAAAGGAAGAATAATAAATAATCATATTAATAATAAGTCTTCGTCAAGGTCAACTAAGTTACCAAAGTGCTTTACAGTTTCCTGATTGCATGGTGATCTTTTTCTTTGTTTATTGGACTAAATCGGAACTATTTTAAAAATCTTTTTATATTTTGGTTTCACGAAACTATTTTAAAACAAAAATGCATATGCACCGAAATTTGATCTTGGTAAGACACAAGGTGAAGTAACGGAAAATATGTATTGACTTTCTCTGGTTTTAAAATACCCTTCCAAATATAAAAAAATGTGTGACCAAACATCTTCTAAATAAACCATTATCAAATGTTGTACTATACCAGAGAGCATGAGAATAAAGTAAAGTCGTTTATTTTATAGATATGGAATTTCCAAGGGAGGGAGGGAAATATGGAAATTACAGGGTTGGGAGAGTATAGTGAAAACCTCTGTAATGGAAGGTGCTGGGGGTGGGGCGACGGGATCTAAAGAAAAAAGAAACCTCTTCATTTTAGGGGGGAGGGAAAGGATTAATGACCCAAAACAATAACATCGCTTCAATTTGAAGCACTAACTGCTGATGACCATTATGGTCAACTTTTAGTTTGGTAAGTAACAGTAATGACATAGCACTAAGTGATGCCATGCCATTGCATGGAAGTATATATAAAACCCTTATAAAAACAAACAACAACTGCTATAATCTTTCAACAAAAAATTGTAACATTCTCAATATTGTGCACATCTGTAAGGTTGAAAGTAGGCCTGGAAAATCATCATGGAGTCACCTTAGAATTTTTTTTTATTCCCGCTGTCAACATGTAAAACCACAGCTTTTATTTTTATTTTTTTAAGTAGCTCTTACTTCCGTTTTTAGGATTAAGTTCATTTCTCAATTGGTTCCCAAATAATTCCAAGCTATCACAAAATTATCACATTATAAGATCTAAATTAATGCAGGATCTTTGATTTAGAAGTATAAAAAGTCGTGTGTTAAATATACGACAGTTGTTTAATAGTATACAGACTTAAGTGAGATTTAACGGGTCACAGTTAGTGTAAATAGTCACTTAATGTAAACCTAAATAAGCGGTGAATACAAAATTAATGGCATAAAATTTGATTTTTACGCAAGTTCGCATTCACCCATGTGACGAAAACATGGTTTAGAAATAATAACAGAAAAACGTGGGTGAATGTAACATTAAGGCTGTTCCTTAAGAAGATAATACCAGCGAAACAATGGCAAGCAAAGATACACCAAAGAATTGTTATGAGTTAAAGGACGTTGGAAATAACATGGACAATTTTTGAGGCACAAATTGCACATGGCCATCGAGTCCAACCGGCGAGGGTTCTTTCTCGAAGGACTTAGCCGGCAACAGCCAACAACGTTATTTCTTTCATCCTTGAAGAAATATAACGACAAGAAAACAAAAAAGGAATATCGCCTCACCTCTGCCTGGTTTCTGATGTTATTATCTGGGGACATCAACTGGGAAACAAGAGATTCAAATTGCTGTTGCTCGTTCGCCATTACAGCCACCATATTGCCCAACCTACGACTTGTGCGCATGCGCACAATTTGGTGTCATTGAATTGTTTTGGCGCCAAATCCAATGTTTTCAAATTTTGGCGCGACAATCAACATGGATTCCAAAGTCATTGTGTTTTGATGCAGAACCTCTTTCTAAAAACAGGGAGGGAAGGCCGGACAAAGGCAGGGCATTTTAACCTGATTAAATGCCCCACTGCATAGGCGGCCAAAAGATTCACTAGACGTTGTATTGAAAATTGGATGGAAATCCACAAATATGGTAAAAACTTTTGACTTTTGACCTTGTAACTATGGCCCCGAAGAAGGCTGGTGGCACTAGTTGAAATATTGGCCCAAATAAATTGCCCTGTGCTGTAGTGTCAACCCTGCAATCAATTTGGTTTATTTTCCCGTAAAGTGATGTGTGGCACGTGCATTTCTACCGTCAAGAGATCTGGCAACGAAACGAATTCAGAACAGCCTTGTGCGTCATGTGGTTCCCTGATCTCCCCTGCATTCAAACGTTTCGTTTACTTGGGGTGCGTTTGATTGACCCTATTCCGGAATACGAATACATACAATGATTACTAGAAATCCCTCATTGGAGGTTTTTGAATTGCTGGAATACAAAATGGCTCTTAAGTTATCATGTCAGTGAGCATTTGAAGAAATATCTTTCCAAATTTACTTAAAAAAAGAAATCCAACAGCTATTCCACTTATTCTTTATATTCCGGCATACAGTCAATCGAACGCAACCTTGGTTCATATGCATGGGACAAGTGTCCTGTATAGGTCTGTATGCTGCTAGGATCAACGATGTCAAAAGCGCCTTGTGGCAATTTTCTCGTTTTAAGCAACAAGCGACAGTTTTCTTCCTTTGCTACAAATCATTCTTGCATATCTAATAATATTTTCTAATGCCTGCTGGTTGTACATCATCTTTTAATCCTTCTTTTTTAACTGATTATTTCAACTTTACCTGCGAATTATTTTTCTAGCGATTCCTATTTTAGGGGAGTTCTTTATTCTACATAGGACCTTCCTCTTAAACTCCCTTTCAATGCGTTTTTATTGTAATCTTAATTTTCAACGTTTTGAATAAATATGTTGAGTTATAGCAAGAAATAAGGTGAAAGATGATGTGAACTATGCCGCCTTTCTAAGCTTGATAAGGAATGTGCTCACTATCAGAGATGTAAGGGCGTTACAGCGTTATGACATTTTTTTCCTCAACAACATCATCCAATAGACTTTAAAAAAAAAAACACCGGAAAACAGTAAAGGTTCTTATCAAAATTTCACGTTTAAGAGTAGGTTCATAGAAAAAAGGCCTAGAAATTGTCTTTAGACACTGCATGTTGTTCTAAAGCTGGAAAAAAGAGTAAGTGGGCAATCCGAGAGAGAGGTTAAAGTCCTCACATGACTTCCTTGGAGAAATGTTCCCAGTTGCGTTTTAGCAGATGAAAAAAAAAAAACAAAAAACAAGGACAAAGGTGAACAAGAAATTAATAGACGCACGCGAACACAAGGTTTAATTTGGCATGCAACACAGTTGCGGTAAGCCCCAAATATATATCATGACGTCATTATGACAGTTTCCGTGTGTTGGTCTGAAGTGCATTTTGTTGCATGATGGGAAGGAGTAAGGAGTCGCAAAAGCAAAATGGCCGCCACTATCAAGGATCCTGAAGAGGACACCTCCAAGCGGAAACCGATAAAAGCTGCTTTAGTGAACAAGCTGGAGGGATGCAGCGATACAGTTAATATGGCTGTTACAATACCGCATGAAGATGCAGTTATTAGCGTTTCAGATGACAAGTAAGCGAAGTCACCGTTCGTGATTTGAAATCACATCATATGTTGTTTTCGTAGAATTTTTAATCAGCTGAACTTGTACACCTTAATTACTTACCATAGTGTAAATAGTATCTTCTGTCTCGTTCTGTGTTTTTCAGGAGTGTTAGGCTTTGGATAAAACGAGAAAGTGGACAGTATTGGCCTAGTATTTGTCACGTTATGGAATGTAAGTCTTGGTCAAAAATTTTTGACGTGAATTTTTCCTGACAATTCTTTCGTTATTGAGCTTATATTTCGGTCAAAAGAATATCTCGTATCTCAATAATCTTATTTTTGGGTAGAAGATTTCATGCCTTTGTGTTTCTCTGTTTAAGACTAATGAAAGAAATGAAAATTCTTCGTGTTACATTAATTTTGTTTGTATTTATATACTCATTCAGTTTTAATCACCATCCAGTTTTAATCACTATTACCTTTTATCATTTCATATTAAATGATCTTCAATTTTGCAGCTGCATGTTCTGCATTAGATTATCATGGGACCAGTAGAAGATTGTTTGTAGGATTGGCTAGTGGCACAATTTCTGTAAGTGGAGATTAAATGTCCAGAGTGATTATCATTTTAGCTTCTTGTTTACATCTTTCACATGTTGATCACATGGGTATTTTGCCATCTACAAGTGCACTTCGACAGCTCCACTCTCTCTGTGCCGAGAAACCAATTTTTTTGCAACCTCTGTAGATATGAGATCTGGAAACTTTACTTATTTTGTTACTTCCCATCAAAGATAGTAGATCCCCTCTGCAGTACAGAAGAATCCAGTCTTATCAGCCATTTTATCTCGACCAAATTTTCATTGTTAACGTTCAGAAAATCTTTTAGAACTTCACAGCTCTAATGTACCTTTCCTCAACCATCCCCTAAGGGAGACCCTCTCAAAAGTGCTTATTTCTCCCTGGTTCAAAGTTGAGTAATTGCCCCTGTTTATGACAACGGAAGAACTGTGGTTCCTCTGCTTACATATATCACATTGGATGGATTTGCATGACAGTACCTAAGATGACAGAATCCACTATCATCAAACTCTTCCGAGCACATGTACATGTCAAAAGTTAAAGCCAGAAAACTTCATGTATATGTATGGTGATCAGCTTTCCTTTCATTTACAACGGCTACAACATGGTTTCTTGTTTTACAAAGGTGCCTAGTTTACCTGTAGGCTAAGGCACACAAAAATAATCCTCTCTCGTTTCCCCTTCCTTGCTGGGTAAATTATCTATCAGATCTCCCTGTAAGTCCCATAAAAAGGTTTTCTTGCCCAGGATGCAGCCCAGGGGATAGCTGATGATAGGTACATTATTATCATCTTTGCAAAACAGAAATGCTTTGATGATGGCAAAATTATTTGTTAATATTTGTCATGCTTTAATAACAAAAAGTTACAGTATGATTATCTGTGAACTTAGGGGTTTTGCTTTGGGCACTGGGAGTTTTACATTTGAACTGGGAGATTCATGCATAATTCAGGAGACTTAATAGCCATGTCTATCATGTGCCGATCAATTCAAAACATCAATATCCCCTGGGCAACCCCCCAAGCATTTGAACTTTTGAAAATTGGCTTGTTCAAATTCCTGCCAACTGGGATCCATTGAAATGCCCTACACTTCACTCTCCATGCTTTGTAGACAGAGATATGTTGATGATACCTTCAAAAACATTTTTGAAGCCCCTAGTGACTTGTCCATTCACTCACAAAGGCAAAATATTCTGACTCCTGGAAATCTTCTCAGCTCCCAAAAACCAGGAATTTGCCAGACCAAGGGTTAAACCTGGTTCAAATTCCACATCCCAATCAAATTCTTCACCTCCAGGAGGATGCACAGTAAAATACTCAGTTCAGATTGATCAGCACATTATGATGGTGATAGTAGTTTCTCAGAGGTTATAATAGGTAACTTATTTTTATGAAATAACTCTCCTTTAAAGGAATTTGAAGTGTCTGAAGACTTCAACAGACTTCAACACAGAAGGAATTATTCAGGTATGTCAAGTACTGAGTAATGTAAGGGTAATAAAAAAAAACATTAAATCACAATCAAGTCATATCCCAAATATTTTACATTTCTAGAGAGCCAAGTTATTTACCAGTAGGACAATTTCAAATGTTATTGTTAGGGTTCATAACCACTAGAGGGTAAGCTGCACTCTGAGTTCAGAAGCTCAAATTAAATTTTTTTTTTTTTCAGCTGTAGAAATCCTACAAATTATTTGTGTAGAATTTTATCTCGAAAAAAAGATGGAATATCTTGTCAAGGCAGTCCTAAACAGTTTTTAAAGTAACCAGGCATTTGACTGAGGGAAGGAGAACTGTTCCCAAGAAGACACTTGACATGTTTTCCAGAACTGTTTTGGATAACCTTGCAGATTAACTAACCTTTAATAAATATCAGGATTGAGGATTTCAGGTAAAATAGTGCAGTTTATCCTCCAGTGCTAAAGGTAGCCTTTTCCATCTTATTTAGCGCACATGAACAGAGTAAACGGCATCGTCTTTTCACTGGAGAATGAGTGGTTACTGAGTGTAGGCAGGGACAAGTACCTGCAGTGGCACGATTGTACAACTGGCAAAAGATTGGGCGGATATCAAACTACCGCTTGGTGTACCTCGCTGCAGTATCTTTTTGCTTTATTGTTTACTGTGGTTTTTTTTATATTGCTATCTTTTGGTGCAGTTGCATTGTAAACCTTCATCTCCATATATGTCATCAGATGCACCATTTGTTTATTTGTCTCTTGCATTGAATTTTAGGTTCGGTTAAGATAAGATGAAAGCAAAGTAGCTATATGACTTGCATATCACAATAATTGTGATTATTTATTAGTCGGTAAATCCGAAAATGTTGTAATTTGCTTGCATATGTCAGATTGCAGGATTGTAACTTTATTAGCTTCTCTACTTTAGTACACCCCTCTTTTAATTAACAGCATTGCTGAAATGTTGCACAAAGTAGTCTTGCCACTTTGTACAGTGATGTTGTAGTGACTTCCATTTCAAATTGGCCAATTGTTGGTATAATTCAATGGCATCATCATGAGCCCGCAAGATACCAGTAAACAGTGAGGCGCAACGCATGCGCGTAGATCAACATTGTAAGACCCGCCAACTTGTCTTCTACAGTTATAAATACATGTGAGTTGCTAGTTGCCCTTCTGTGTCCTCTTTACGGCATAAAGGCAGCGCTTATCAACATGGTGGTGTAGAGCGTGTGACACGCGTGTGAGTGGTGCGTGACGCGAGATTGTCTATACCGTGAAGAATGCCGGGAAGAGCGAGGACGAACCATGTGCTCATGGCTGATGTAATCGGACAGTACGCAGTTTGTACTTGTAATAAAACGTCGTTTACAGTTTAAGCTTGTGGAGTGTGTAACATTGGCGACCCTGCCAGGACTATTGGGAGCTTTGTCTACGTTGAACCGTCGAGCGTCGTTAATTTTGCAGCGTAACCGGCGATAACTGGACCGTGTTTCACCTCTGACCTGGGAAGTTGTGCAAAACACGAAGCGGTGCTCTATTTACCGGAGAGAAATTTTGACTGTGTCAGTGGTTGGTGAGTAAGAAGTTTTGATTTGATAGACTATGGAGACTCTTGAGGCTCTTCAAATCAATTTGCAAGTGGCGTTTTGTGGCTTGAGCGAAGAAAAATTGAAAGATGTTTGTAGTAAAGTAAACATCACTTTGGTGCCGGGAAGTAAAGGAAGACTGGTGTTTATTCAAGCACTAAATAAGTATCTCGAGACCGAAGAACTGAACGAAACAAAACTCAAGGAATTGGCGTTGTATGTAGGCATGAAGGAGAAGACGACAGAATCCAAGGTGACAACAGAATCAGTCGAGAATTCCGAAGCAAGCGGTTCAAAAACGGAACTCTGTGGCGCAAAACCAAGAATCGACAACAGTTAGTTCTTCCCCTAAAGTTCAGACAACTCGTTTACCGGGAGCTACACACTGAGATGGGTCACCTGGGTGTTGACCGAGTGTTAGATTTAGCTAGGTCCAGGTTTTACTGGCCCCGCATGCAACAGGACATCACTTATTTCATTACAAACAAGTGCAGCTGCATTCGGCACAAGAAACCAAGTACATCAGTTAGGGCGCCTATGGAAAGTATCACCACTACAGCACCCTTTGAAATGGTCTCGATCGATTTTCTTCACCTGGAAAAGAGCCAAAGAGGATTTGAGTATATTTTACTCGTAGTTGATCACTTCACAAGGTATGCTCAGGCTTACCCTACTCGAAACAAGACAGCACGTACTGTAGCCGAAAAACTTTTCAATGACTACATTCCGAGGTTTGGGTTTCCAGCTCGCCTCCATAGCGACCAGGGTGGAGAATTTGAAAATCATCTCCTGCGTCAATTAAACAAGTTAACTGGTGTCTCCAAGTCTCGCACAACGCCGTACCACCCCCAAGGGAATGGACAAGTAGAAAGGATGAATCGCACGTTGTTGTCAATGCTCAGAACCCTTCCCGAATTGAAGAAGCGCAAATGGGACGAATCACTTAACAAGATGATTCATGCATATAACTGTACCAAACATGAGGCTACTGGATTCGCGCCATATTATCTGCTGTTTGGTCGTAATCCAAGACTACCCATCGATCTTATATTTAACTTCAATCAGGACAATAATGGTCGAGTTGACTATAATTCCTATGTGCGCAAGTGGCGGGAAGACATGGACGAAGCATATCAGATTGCTCAGAAGACTGCAAAGAAGGCTGCTAGACGTAGCAAAGATTACTATGACAGGAGAGTGTCAGGCGGAGTGCTTCAACCCGGGGACCGAGTGCTGGTTAGAAATTTAGCCGAACGGGGCGGCCCTGGAAAATTGAGATCACACTGGGAAGAGACCATCCACGTCGTTGCTGAAAGATTGGGAGGGGATAGTCCGGTTTACAGACTCAAGCCAGAGAATGGGCGTGGTCGTGCAAGGGTGCTCCACAGGAACTTACTTTTGCCTTGTGATGCGCTGGAACTTGGAAGCTCAGTAGTTGAACCTGTTCATCAGGCCAGGAGAACCATCACGAGCTCCGCATTGCCACCAAAGACAAGTGATGGGCTGTCCTCAGAGGACGAGAGTGATGACCTAACAGAAACCAGATTAGTGGGATATTCACAAGAAACCGGATCATTAAATTCATCATGCTCGGAGCCAAATGAGCCCCTAGACCAGGCCGAAATTGTTCCCACTACAGATGTGGACCTCATCATCGGGAGTGAGAATAGGTCAGTTGACGAGGAATTTTCGGATCTTGATGTCAGCACCGAGGAGAGCGTGTCAACCCGACCACAACGTCAGTGTAGGCCACCACAGATCTTCACGTACAACTCCCTAGGAAACCCGGAGTACCAGCGTGTCAATCCATTAGTTAACTACGTTCAGATGCCGTGGACATCGCCACCGGCTTTACCTGTTCCCTATCATGGACCTTTCTACTATTGGACCTGGCCACAGGTGCCTTATTTACCACTTTCCTATTGCTGACTATTCCGGGAAAACCAGTTGCGTCATCCAGGACCCAAGGTTGAGGATTATGGATAAGAGATTTTGTATGATTTCTTCGCATGAGAGGACTATGTAACATTGACCTTAACTCTCAGTTTAGTTTGTCATTTTTTTTTCTAGCGTTTCGTTCGTCCATTTGTTTTGGAGGGGGAGTGTGTAGAGCGTGTGACACGCGTGTGAGTGGTGCGTGACGCGAGATTGTCTATACCGTGAAGAATGCCGGGAAGAGCGAGGACGAACCATGTGCTCATGGCTGATGTAATCGGACAGTACGCAGTTTGTACTTGTAATAAAACGTCGTTTACAGTTTAAGCTTGTGGAGTGTGTAACAGTGGCAGCGATATTACTTCAGCAAAGGTACTAATTAGAAGTTATTTGGGAACAAGTGTGAGCTGCTTCTTATCAACAACAATAAAAAATGCAAAAATTAACTGTGGAACAGTAGCAACACACTAAGACTTGTCAGCTCTTAATAGTTGTGCAAGCACTTGAACTTTCCTTAACATGTTGTAGATTTGATGCAGATTCAAAGCATGTATTTGTTGGAGACTACGGAGGTCATATTAGTGTTATAAAACTGGAGAATAACTCACCATCTGTGGTGACGACACTCAATGGTCACTCAGGCAAGTTACCCCCGTGGCACTCTTGGTTTGGCACAGGTGATTGGCGGTGTCCTGTCACTCAAAACTAATCGAACTAATCTGCTTACAGTGTTAATAATTTGCACTTAACAAAAAGCTGGCACATCTTAACTTAGTCACAAATGACATTTAGGCCTTCTGGGTTCACTCCTGACCAGAATAAAATAAACTATTCTGGAATGAGTTTGTAGAAAACAAGGTCCTTAACACTTCATGAGCTAACAGCATGTTCTTAAGACTTCATGTTCTAACAAAATTTATTTCTCCTTATAATATCACTACTTGATTGAACAGTCAGGTCATGAGAGTTAAGATAAGGAATTAAGAAATAGGCGAGGAGTAAATATTGAGCATGGTCACTTGGTTGATAAGTTAAGGATAGAACCTCCCAATATGTCACAGAGGCTAAATATTATATTTGTGTCATAAATGGCAGAAGTATACATTGAATGTTCTGCCGCTAGCACAAATGACACAAGCAATGGATCAGAGAATAATTAACTCTGTGGTGTATGTTGAAGTGCTAATTAATTAAAAATGAACCGTGAATTTCTTACTAAGCATTAGCCCTAGTAGGGAAATGGGAGACCGCACAAAATTCTCAGTCCCTTAGAGAACTGCACGACAAGCATGATTTATTTTACCAAACTTTGCACTCACTGCACTCACTTGTATAAAATTACATGATATTAATTTTAATGTATCAGGGCATTCAGAGAAATGATGAGGTGATATTTCTTTGCCCCATCCTCATCCCCATCTGGCTAGAACACTGTGGTGTGTCCCATGGTTGTCTAATTATATTTTGTCTTATTTTACAGGTAGTGTACGAGCACTGGCTTGGGACCCTGAGAAAAGGCTTTTATTTTCGGGTAGCTTTGATGAAACTATTATAATTTGGGACATTGGAGGCCAACAGGGGACTGCCTTTGAACTTCATGGACATTTGTAAGAAAATGTTGACATTTTACTTGACATGTTTCACTGTCACTGTTGATAAACACAATGGGCCAGTTATTTAAAGAGAGCCTAACTTAGGCCGCAGCTTAAGACAATCAGTGGGCCTCCAAATCTGTTTAAAACTGGTTTATTTTACGTATATATGTTTTTCTAGTCTGGGATGCAAGCCTTATTGTTACTGTCAGCAGCAGACTAAACTGTCTAAACTGTCTTTTAATAACTGACCCAATATTTTCTAGCTTATTCAATGGCACACTCTTTCACCACAGCACTTCTACCCTTCCAGTAGAAACTTCAAGTATAACAATAAGCAATCTTCCGCAGATCCAAAGTACAAGCTCTATGTTACGCTCCACATGCAAAAAAGTTGATATCATGCAGTGAAGATGGTGTTGTCAGAATTTGGGACATGAATGTAAAACGACAGGAGGTAAGCCACTTAAAATGCAGTTTTACTACCTGGAAATAGAATTTTAGTCTCAATACACACCAAAACATGTGCAAATATGAGTGTAAATACACTAAAATTCATTCAACAAAGGAGAATGCTTCATAATCTGGTAGGTGTTCTGAGATTTCATGATTCATAGATTTTTTGGCCATCGGGTGGCTGGTTCATACACCATGTTGATTTAATTATTTTAAGTCTCAACTGTACTGTTACCGGTAAGTGGCATGTAGAAAGATTTCACATAGAGGAAAGGTACCAAATGTCATGTGTCAGTAAAAGTTCTGGGTAGAGAAGAATGCCCACAAGTACAATAATTATTGGTCTATGCTGTAAAAAATCACAGTGAACATGTCACCAAGGTGTCTAGATAAGAATATTACATTAATTCACATTGCTCTTTTGTTCATGGCAGACCCCCGAGTGGTCACAAAGTGACGTCTGTGAACGATGTGGTGGTCCTTTCTTCTGGAATTTTAAGGTTATGTGGAACCAGAAAGCAGTTGGTGTAAGACAGGTATGAGAAACATTGTAGAACATAATAAACAGCACCACAGGAAAGTATTGCTCAGAAGCTTTCATTTGAATGGTTGCACTTAAGACTTTTATCCACAGACTCAAAAGCTAGAACTACCTTGTACAGCATACTAAACAGCACCACAGGAAAGTACTGCCCAGTAGCTTTCATTTGAATGGTCACACTTCAGGATTTCAACTGCAGACTCAGAAGTTAAAGCCACCTTGTACAGTGGAATAAACAGTACCACAGGAAAGTACTGCTCAGTAGCTTTCATTTGAATGGTCACACATTTAACAGATTTCAACAGCAAGTTCAAACTTTAGAACAAGCTTTAAGTAGAAACAGCATAATAAACCTAAAGGAAATCTTGAATATTTGCTCGACAAGTGTAGAATCATTTGAATGGTTAAGGTCTTTGTCTTCACCATCAAAAGTTAAAACTACCTTCTTCAGCATGAACATCACCGGAGGAAAGTGCTGTTCAGTTAGACAAGCTTCAGGATTACAAATATACTCTCAAATATTTTTGTTGCTTGTAGAAACCCATGCTTGATCACTCCTTAAAACCCAGATAATGTGTTTGCTTTTCAGCATCACTGTCGAAAGTGTGGTAGAGCAGTGTGTAATGAGTGCAGTAACAACCAAACAACTTATCCTATCATGGGCTTTGAAAATTCAGTTCGTCTGTGCCTTGAGTGTTATGAATCTGTAACAGATGATGAGTAAGTGGATCCTGTGCTCTGTAGTATCCCAATAAAATGAACACCCTTGAATGACAACAGTTTAGAAATTAATGGGATGAGAAAATGGAAATGCGCACCACATGTTCACCACAGACTCAAAATGTAGAACACCTGAAGACATTTATTTATTTATTTTATTTTTTGAATGAAAAATGTTAAATGACAAAAGCTGAGATGACAACTGGTGTGAAGTATTTTGTTGTTCTTCATCATCATCATCATCATCATCATCATTTATTTGCCTTACTAAAATTTAAAAGAAATCTTTCAATTTACAAGTCAAGGTAGTGATGAGGAGACCTCAAGAAACCACCAGGCTTATAAGAGAGGCTTATAAACCACCAGGCTTTTATTGTTTTCTGACTAGTTCAATTTATCCATTAGTGTCAAGTGATCAAGCAAACAGGTCTTGAGATTAAATCTTATGAACACCAAACTATTTAAGATAGTTTGCCTTCAGTTGACATTTAAACAGGTTTTCTCAACTCTTGATACATTTTTTATTTTTGTTGCAGCCGAGTACCTCTGGCAGATTTTCACGATGCAAAACACACGACACGCTCAATGCACTTGGATTTAACTAAAGGAAGATTACTGACTTGCGGTGGTGATAGAATTGTTAAGGTAAATGACTGCAAGAAATTACTGATTAGGAGCTGATCCCCCTCCCCCTATAAAAAGTTCAAAATACAGGAAATGCCTTATTTTACATTATTTAATTTCTTTCTTTCTTCTTTTGTTGCCATGCCTTCATAAAATGCTGGATCAGCTCTAGGCCTGAATGAATAAAACATCCCTAAGACAAGTAGAGGTTTTATGCAACCATTCTCTGTGTGTCAGAGAAATTTAGCACTACATTGAAAGGTAACAGTAATGATGTCTAAGAAGGACAAAGAGAGCACAAGGAAATTGTTTGTTACATTGGGAACAGTGGCACAAAACCTCGCTTGTCTTAAGGTTGTTTTATGCTACGGGCTGTAGTTAACGTAATGTTTAAAACACGAGCAGCAGTGTTTTATCGGGATTTACGCTGAGTGGTTTTAGACCCAATAAAACATGTGCTGCGAGAGTTTTGAATGGAAATAGAACATTCCTGGAAAAGCGTGTGTCAAGAGTGTTCATAACAATGATGCTTTTGTGAACGTAGGAAATTAGCATATGAGAAAAACATTAAACACGGCATGCTAATAAGGAGGAGGTTTTATCGGGTTTTAAAACCACTGCACGTGATGTTTTATTAACCATTTGATAGCTCAATGGGCTTGTGAATTATTAATGAGTTTTTGGATGTACAGTCGACTCCCGATAACTCGAACCTTCAAGGGAAATTGAGAAAGGTTCGAGTTATCGGGAGTTCGAGTTATCGAGGGTAAAATTATACAGAAAATGACCTGAAAGGAAAGGAAAATTGGTTTGAGTTAGCGGGAGGTTCGAGTTAGCGAGGGTTCGAGTTATCGGGAGTCGACTGTATAATCATTATGTGAGTCCCAGTGCAATGTCAGATAGACAGTTCCTCAAACCACACACAACCCAAAATTCCATGATTCGCTCTGACAAAGGGCTAACGCTCGGAGTGTCAGTACTCGAATCTCTTTACAGTGGTCAAACTACCTTATCAACTTGGGCTGAGTTGCTCGAAGCATGGTTAGCGCTAACCATTGGTTAAGAGGTATTAAAACCTATATGTTGTCATGGTATTTAACCCGGGTCAGCGCTAACCATGCTTCGAGCACCTGGGCCTTGGTTGATAAAACCAAACAGTCAGTTCCTCGCTTTGTCTGAGTCAATCAAGAGTACGTCAAAACCTTTTGTGACTTAGTCTAGTTTAATTTTTGCACATTTTTCTTGGTAAGTAATCTCATTTTATCCCTTCCCTTTGTTGCAGATTTGGGATGTTAAACAAATACTACTATCGTGAAGCAAACCAGTTATCAGCTACCCTCAGGATGGCAAACAGTCAGATGATGTTGATGTATCACTCATGAATCATTGATAGGAATAATAGCTTGTCTGTGCCTTGAAAAGGCAAAAACACAGAAAGGACAGAAACTGACCATTAAAACGGACCAGAATTTGAGATTAGATTGTTCGATCAAACTACAGAGTTCTTAACAGCTTGGAAATTCCTTTTCTACTTTGCTCTTCCTTTGCTTTGATCAAACTCGAGAGTTTATATTGCAAAATCGTAACCACAACAGTTTAAATAGTACACAGCACTTCGAAAAAAGTGTTACGTGACGTTGGCTGATGATCAAATCATGCCAGGATGATATTTGTGTGTGTTTTGTTTCTTTTCGTTTTTTAGTGAGCTTGTTTCCTTTTCTTTCAAATATCGCAAAGTCGACGCATTATGCGCCACGATTGTCGTATATTTCTCTTAACCCTTTAACCTAATATTAACGAACAAATTCTCCTACCATTTCCCCGTGCTTTCCTTATAAAAGTACTGGGGAGAAGTTATTAAAAATATCAATATCAATATACCTTGGGTGATCATATCCTTAATTCTCATGACCTCAGGGGTTGAATAAGCTTTGATATTACAAGGAGAAATTTGATGCTGATCACTGTTAGGGCTTAAAGGGTTAAAACAAAACTTAAAATGATGTCATTTTAAAATTAGTTAGCTTCGGTATAGACTGAAGTTTATTCCTTGAGAAGAAGTTTTATATACTTTGTACAAATTACTAAAGATTAGCAAATTAATCTAAGATTTAACTAAAAAATAACCAGCGAAATAAAAGAATAGTAATTATATTCGGTGCCTTTGTTACTATTCTGTCTCTACATATGCAGTCTTTCCTAACAAAAGACGTGGACTTTGGCCATGCAATATACATGCACTTTCCCTTCTGCTGCTTCCCAAGACGGTAAAAGCAGATGCTGATTACCGAATCGCAGGTCTTTCCGCGCTTGGCGTCAGTTACATGTTTTCCTTCAATTTCTGATTGGTTCAATGAGTTGTCTTAGTCTTGTCAGGGGCACCCAACGACAGTTTTCTCTTAGATCCTTTGAAACGCTATTTGAGGCTATCTGGAGTGCCTTTAAAGCTCTGTAGGTTCATTTTAGGCCGCGCTATAATAAAATTATATCTGTTCGGTCATTCTAGGGCAACCTGAGTCTTTTCGAAATTACTAGGGCATCTTTGTCCATTTCCCGAAAACCTTAGGTATTATTTCCTTTCCGAAAATCTTAGCTGACCTTTTTTCAGCACCCGAAACGACATTTTTATCAATCCGAAAACACTAGGCCTTAAATTTCCCATATCACGAAAGTTCGAGGTGAAAATTCCCTTCAGAAAATTGTAGGGGATGAAGGGCCTTCCGAACAGATAATTTACCGAAACGATCTGTTGGGTGCCCCTGTCTTGTGATTGGTCAAATGTGATTACTTTTATCTTGGTCAATCCATTTCGGGTCACGTGGTCCGAAATGAATTGATTGTGGGGGCCTGGGAGAAAGCCGTACAGGAACTTGGCAACCTCAAACATGAAATTGCTCTTAGCTAGAGCGTTTGGGGGTTTTCGTACGCTAAGAATTATGGGTAAAACTACCAGTCGCCATCTTTTTTCTGTACCGTAGATTGCAACTGATAGTTGCCAAGTTCCCCCATAGGTTCCTAACGTTACTTGCCGACTATTTTAATTGGCGACTGAGATGTGATTACTTTGTGTTTGGTACAAGCTGTCCAATGTTAAACACCGTTTTCACTGCCAGTTTTGCAGTTTTACAATTCGAAACTAAAATATTTACCTTGACGCTGTTAATGCCTGCATTGCAACAATCGAACTTAACATTTAAAGTAATTAAAACCTCAGCGGTTAGAAATTGCTGCAGGGAAAACGAAGCCTATAACGTTTTTAGTTAAATTATACATTACCTTTGTTTTTGTTTTGTATGTTTTCTTTTCTTTATTTTGTTTTATAAAAAGGATATGTTGTGTCTACATATACTGCAGATTTCTGCAGTTTTGGCTGGAAAGGGAAAGTATTGTAGTCGTTTAAAATAACAGAGAACTCAATGAGATCGTAGACATTTCTTTCTTGGTAATAGACGACAGGGTGAAAAAAAAAGTTATTAAGTATAATTTCTAAAAAATACTTCAACCGACAAGATGAGAATCAGCCTTCGATTCACGAAGAATCAAGTATGGATAAAAAAAATTTGGCCAACTATCGGCCTTGCTGTTTCTTCTCAGAAATAAGTTAGCTGAGAAGGACAGTTTTCCATCTGCAACTTTACATACGTTATTTGTCAACCAGTATTTACTTTACCTCCCACCAGTACACTAACGGCGAGTAATTACATCTTAGAAATTACCAGGAGAAATTGCCTGTTTACTGGAGTTCTCACCTGCTGTGCGAGGCAACGAAACGAATAAAGTTTGCTAACAGAAGATAAGTGATTGATTTTTTAGTAGGGGAAGGAAGGAAAGAGATAAGTGGATCACTTGGTGTTTTTGGCCAAGAACGTATTACAGCAAAGATCAGCCGTAAGTCGTATATTTCTAACGTACTTGTTATTAATGGCATCCACGCAATGAAGCATTTCATATGCAGCGTGGATGTTTGGAAGCCGTACAAATCGTCTCCCTCAGTACGTTCTGCGGGCCAAGTTCAACAGTACGGATAATTTAGACTGAACTTCTCCCTGTCTTCATTTTGTTAATGTTGATATTCGTATGTATTTTGTTCCCAAAATAGTTTTGTACTTTTTTCGTTGAATAGTACAAAAGACACGTAACTTTTTTCGATTTTCGTAAAATCTCAATACGCCAATATCATCAATTTTTAAGTTGTATTGGCAAAAAAATTAGTTTGACTGCAATTGCTGGTTTAAATCCAAGCGGGCCAATTTCTAAATCATTTTAACAACTCATGTAGTTGGTATACTAGGATTCTCAAAATTAACCCTGAAACCACCACCAAGACACACACAATCGAGTTAACGTCAATGAAACCGCCAAGTGAGCCGTAGTCATGTTTTTCTTGCTATCAATGTCTGCCAGTTTGAGAAATACCCCGCTCAACTTTCACTATGAAAATTTTACACACCAGAATGAAAAAAGAACCCCCCCCCCCCCCCCCCCGCTAACGACTAACATCTTTTGTTTTTGTATTTTGCAGCATATTTTTGCCCAGACATTTAGCTGAAAAGAGTGACGTGAAATATAACAAATAATCTCAACTATGAACTCTTCAAGCCTAGCCAAACTTGAAACCAATAACACTATTCTTTTAGCGGCTGAGCTGGTAGTGGATTTTCTGTTAGCCTCAACAGCTGCGGCAGCAAACTTAGTTCTGTTACTCACTATCCACAAAGATCCTCACCGAAGTCTCAGATCACCGAGCACAAATTTCGTTATAAATATGGCCGTTGCAGATTTTATGGCCGGATTTTTATCAGGTTGTCTTCTTATCACCTACGACGCAGTAATGCTCATCAACAAGCGGAATTACATGGACCGTGTTCATATTTTTCTGAGCATATTTACTTATATAGCTGTTATGAGTGTTACAGTGGGCTGCTGTAATGTGGTTGCCATGGCTTGTGATCGGTGGTTTGCTGTCAGTACAGCGCTTAACTATCGCAACATTGTGACCACAAAACGAGTCAATATACTGATAGTCTTGTTTTGGATCTATGCCGTTTTATTTACAAGCCTCTTTCCCATCGGAGTACCACTAAACATTTGTCAGATGATCCTCTGTCACCTACATATAACGCTTCCACTTGTTGTGATGTCTATATTATACTGGAAGACATTCCGCGCGCTTGGAGCTCACACACGGCGAGTAAAAAACCTGCAGTCTGGCAGCGATCGAGCGAGCTTGAAAACAACTCAAAGAGAAAAGAAAACCACAAAGGCATTTGTCATAGTTCTTGGCTTGTTTTATGTGGCTTTTCTTCCCTATGTTATCGCAATCAACTTAAGAAATCTATGTTCGGTTTGCGCAAATTCAAAAAGCCTCAATGTTTTTCTTGAGATTTCCTTCAGGTTTGCTCTACTGAATAGCTCTCTTAACCCGTTTGTATACGCTTGGAGAATTCCAAAGTACCGAAGAGCCGTGAAAACTGTTATGAATGGCTGCTGTGGCAGGAGACGGAATAACGCCATTGATCCAGCAGAAATTACTGGAGCAAATCCTAATGGAAACCTTGGAACTGAAGAAACCACCAACACAATGCAGCCCTCTCTTCGGTAGTGTCAGTTAATCAGTCCGGAGCACAACTACACCAAGTCTCAGCAATCATCACTGTATCATGAAGCGACTGTGAGTAAAGTAACTCCGCGGCCTGGATGAGATGCCAAAGTCAGTCGCTTGCCATCGCTGTTTCAGTACCCTTCCCCATTTCTGGTTGGACGCCAGTAGGTAGCAAACAGTCCGCTTTATCATTGTTCATAGATGGCCGGTGTAGCGGGCGATGCGGTCGTTACCCACAGCTTCGTTGCTCATCGATACTCGGTACCATTGAAAAAAGTTACGACTGCTCGCTGCTTAGGTTATCGTTGATTAATTTCTCAGTGCATCGACACTGTTAAGCTGAAATATTGTTCATTCAACCTCTTGAATGAACACCTGTCTGGAAGCCGACATCTTTCGAACCGAAAAGGCTCATGAAAAAGATACGCCCTATTAACTTTAGACCAAAGACTACCGGGGCAGCCTCAACGGTTGTTTTAACTGAATCAACACTCCCTAACACAACCATAGAAAATGCGGATGAGTAGGTTAATTTTGCAGTAAATCTTTATGGTGGCATTAGAAAACGACTCTCAGACCATATTTACGGAAACTATATCCAAAATGAAAAAAGCCCTCCCCCCCCCCAATGGCGCGCACGAACCATTAGCTATCAGTGCACAGAGACAAGTACAACCGGTATTTTCGCAGCCTTGAGGAAATTTTATGGTATTTTGGTAAAATGGATGGTAAAATTCTGATTGCGTAGCCTTCCTCATGATTCAAATCGTCACATAACACAAAGAGGAAGATTCTAGTGAACTGAGATTCTTGAAGGAAGAGCAAGCATTGATCACTAACAGCGATTTTGCCTGACACAACGGCATTGCTTGAAAACGTTGGCCAATTATTTTGAAGTTGCAATCCATTTGAAACCTGACTATCCGTACCCAAAAACACTTCAGTAACAAGTATAGTAACTAAATTGTGACTTAAAGGAACTCGTCCTTTATTTTTAAATTTGCGTTGGTGAAAGTGTGACTTGGTTTTTCAAAGTGTTTATAAAATGGCTAACATGGTCGCTTTAATTCAACTATTCTCACCAAACTGGAGATGAAATGAGAAACGTTTAAAATAAATTGAAATAGATGTTAATGATCATGACTTCAATTGCAATAAATACATGTTGTTCATAATAATTGTTTTCTTTATAAAAGCGAAGAATTTACTTAGGTTTAAAGGGTGCTATAAATGCACTATATTTTAACAAGGACAATTTTTCTGTAGTATTGAAAAGGAACTCAAACTCTTAGAAATCGAAAAGAATTAACAGTTTAGTGTTTTAGGGAATTGATAATCTTTACGTGTGAATTACTCGTCGAAATGAATGTTTATTTAGCCGTTCTTGTAAGGTGGAATATTATTTAGATCGAGCGCAACTCGTTAGCGTAGAGGGGAAGTTCCGATCGTTATTCCGTTGTGAACGAAAGCTGTTTAAATACAGGTTCTTAGATTTCCCGTTCTAATGGACTTTTGGTAAACATGGTTTTCATCCAAGAAGTAGCAATGTTTGCACAGTTCCAGCGCCATTTCCTATGACCAACTCGTAGTGTTATCAGTTGTCCCACTTCCAGTTTCATTATCCTTTTTAAGACAAGATTTTTTTAAAGTAACGATTTTGTTATTTACTCTAGTATAAAACTTATTTTAGTTGAAAGACTTGATAATCCTATTAGCATACTCTGAGCATATAAAAGCAAGCTTGTACATTGTACAACTTTGAATTATCAGAATTGCCCCGATAGTCCGTACCGCGCTACACTGAGTTAATATAGGAGTTGATGTGTTTGTGAGAAAAACCGAAGATTTAACAAGTTGAAGAGTTCCAGTTTTGCTGAAGATTTATTTCTGATTCGCTTCCGCGGACTAGTTACAACGACCCTGTACTTGGCATCCCGTAAAAAGTGCCACGCAGCAAGTTAAATAGCACTCCCAAGCTCTTTAACCCAGCTGTATAGTTTACCTTCACGCATCGCCCGCAC
This sequence comes from Pavona decussata, assembly GCF_977016875.1. Lineage (NCBI taxonomy): Eukaryota > Metazoa > Cnidaria > Anthozoa > Scleractinia > Agariciidae > Pavona > Pavona decussata. Next base: position 5,746,252 of record NW_028145860.1, on the reverse strand, counting down.
ATTTCGACGACTACTAATAATCGTTTGGATAACCAAGAATCTCTTGTTACAACCAGTCTTATGTAGACCAGTTTCATTTTAGCCTGCGCGGCAGGCGCTAGAAAGGAGAAGGGAGAAGGGAAAGCGTGGCACGTCGCGAGGGATAGGAAAAAAAATGGTAAACAATGGGCTTGCTGCAGGCACTTCCTTTCCTCTTTCCCTCGCGCGTTGCGCGCGCGCCCAATTCTCCATCTCCCTTTCCCTTTCTAGCGCCTGCCACGGAAGCTACTGTAGTTTCATGTAAACCACGCAAAATGACGATTTGCCCATTCCAAAAATGTTTGGCTTGGGTTTGAATACCGGTGGTGTGGGACTTCAATCGAAGAACAGTAATATCAGTTTGTTTCAGTTTTATTGTGGGAAGGGGGACGTTTGTCTATAGGGAGGGGAGGGGGCGATCACTGAATAACAAGCTCAACATCCCTTGGCACTCCACATGAATCCCGCTGATTTTCAAACAACTCCTTCAGTTTCTCTTTATATTTAGAGTGCAATTCATCAATTTGTTCCTTGCTTGGGTTTTGCACTTTTTCCACCGGAATAGGAGATCCAACTGAAAGGAAAAACGGTTTATAAGAAATATGGGTCGAAACTACAAAAACGAACTCTTCTCGGATGTGAATATTTTGGGAAGGGGATGGGGTGGTATTACTGAAAGAAATTTTTTTCAGTTAATTTCTTACGAACGTTAAAGGTTTTCCTAGGAAGCACGTCCCCTTGACGGCTACAGATAGTGTCTAGTGCACCCAACGGTTCAGTTCGGTGGATACCTGTTCGGATGTCTTTGATCATCTCAGAAAAACGGATTTAGTGGTAAAAGAAAATCTACAATTTTTATCGGCAAAACATGTCTTTAAGAGCGGCTGCCTGTAAGAATCGAGAACTGCATTTCAGCGACCACTTGGTCGAATTTCTGATATTTCGGCTGAAGATATCCTTGGATTAACTATTTTCGAAAATCATATTTTAAAGTTCCAAGGTATTTTATTTTTTGAGAAAATTGCAAGAGTTTGAAATGCGGCCTAGGTGCGGTCACAGGCCGATGAAAACCGCGAAAATTTAGGTCAAAGGACCAAGCCCCGTTCAGTGGTCGCTGAAATGCAGTTCTCGATTCTTACAGGCAGCCGCTCTTAAAAAGGCACTATACGATCTGCGAACACTGAAGGAGACAACATTTGCCCCTATACTGTGCCCGGCTTGTTCAACTGAGAGTCGTTTCACTACAGATTCTTTTTGACGCAAAGTCGTTGAGCCATATATCAATATATGGAACTTTTTAATACATCTGTTGTTCGTCTGGTATCAAGACGGGTATAAGACGCATTATCTGTCTAGACAAACTATCTTCCGTTGCGCGTCTTGAACGACTCACAAGGGAAGATTTTACGTCCAGACGAATAATGCGTCCTCTAGTATAAAATCGGCCAATGATGAAGGTAACTTAGCAGTACTTTCCCGCGTGCTGGTAATTATTTCCGCATATTTGATAAAATTAAATTTCAACCTTTTCTTCCTTTCATTCCTTTTTCAATTTCCCCCGGCCCTTGAAACTTACCCACCACAGTGATAGGCCGTGGATATGGCATTGTCCCAAAACGAGCAAATAGAACCTGCATGACTCCCCTCAAAAAAATTTTAGTCCACTTTTCCCATCTGGTGCGAACAGCTTTATAACTCTGTAGGAAGCTGATTTTTGGCTGTTTATTGAACACATCATTTTGTCCAAATCCAAACACAGGAACTAAAGGACACCTATAAGTGTAAATATAATAAAAAAGAAATTAAGAGCCTTTAATAGCAAAAAGGTGCGGCTTGCATGCATTCTAACTTATAATGTTGTGGCATTTTATGGGAATTAAAATCCACAATATTCCAAATACATTGTATAGGTAAACAGCAAAAAGACACCCATTTACAGTCTCAAATGCGAGTAACAAAGCCACTAGTCTTTGTTGCCAGTTGACGTCTTCCAGGGAAAAAGAAGAATGGGAACTAGAGTCACTAGAAGGTGTGTGAAAGGGGAAGAAACCTGGAAAAAATTCCTCCCAAAATTTGTTTTTACTTATTTAAAACTAAAACACAACTGTATCAGAGACTAGAAACCAAAAGGGTTATGTTGGGCAGCAATAAAACAGAAAGCCACCAAAATTGCAACAGATAGCTCTCTTGGGGTTGCATTGAAGATTTAGTTATCTTCGAAGGCTTCCCACCCGTCCCCCCAAGAAAGTCCTTTTATGCAAAGTGAGACTTTCAGACTGCGCCCCTGCACACCTCTGCTGATGTCCGTGATTACCCACAAAAATTTATTTGAAAAAAAAAAAAAAACAACAACAACAACAAAAGTCAACTGTTACCCAGTTTCCAAAGCCAGCTTAATGAAGCCTCTTCGTCTCTCTAAGGTGAGAACATAAGAGCCAGCTGGGTACATGGTAAGTACCTCTGAGGCACCTCCAACAACAATGGCAACAGAATGACCAGGACCCCTTTCAGTCAGCACAAACTTACAACTGTCACGATTGACATTTATGACCCCAAGAGCCATGACGATATCACGAAAGATTGGAGACCACCCCATAACTGCAATGAAACAAATCAGGATTGCATTACTTGCTGAACAAAATGTTATAATATTGTATGAATGCTGACTTTGTCAAGGAGACAGACTGCGAGCAATCTCTTTCTTCTCCTAACTCCTGTCATACGTGTGCCACGAGCAGCCGGAAACACGGGCGTGGAAGGAGAGAAGAAGAAGTACATTTCCCTCCATCTCTTCAATCTCTCCTCATTCACCTTTCTAATTTGCATAATTTTTCCGTTGCTTTGCGCGCTATCTGAGGAAAAAGGTAGGACTGCTCGCAGTCTATCAAGGAGATAAAAACTATTAGTGACAAGTACGAAATGTCTCCTTGCCTTATCACTTACCTTATCAAGGGAACAAAGGAAATAACCGAAATGGAAGATAAACTATCTTAATCCTATCTAAACTGGGCTTCTTTTGTTTCCTGGGCCGGATCGCAGCCCCCTCCGTCTCCATAACTTTCCAAATATAAAAGCTTTAACAACAACAAGCTGTTTTCAGCTTATACTCGGGCCATGTCTGACTGCTTGGTGCATAAGCTTACAATCTTTTGGCAGTGATAACCTCCAGCATGGTTAATTCCCCCAAATCGATAGATACAGAGATATAGTGAGGAAATAAGTAACCACCAGATAGAATTGCATTTCTTGCAGTCAGAATGAAATACAGGGAAAAACGACATTTGTCATGCACAAAAGACACTATAAAAATAGACACATAAACAGATTAAGTTTCTTCGCGTCGTTCATGTGACCTCAGGTCAAATGACTAAACATATTAAGACTTCATCTCGGAAATTCTTAATGACTACTTTAAATCATTTCTGTCCAAACCTGTAAATATCCAGACTTGAACAATGATGACAGAAAACGCTTGCAAAAGTTTGCATTTTAATACAATGCCTGTGAACAGTAACTACTACCACTAGTAATGATTATAATAATAGAAGCTTCTGCAGTTGTAAAGTTGATTATGATATGAATGGTACAGACAAGTCAATGCAAATCAAACACCAAAACCTTATTCTAGCCTCCCTCTCAGAAGCTCTTTTGGCTCGTCACGCAATGTTTTGAGCCAAAAAAGCGTCTGCAAGGGATGGGGTTGGGGGTGCCCTAGGGAGGGTGGGGTGGAGGCATGATTATATATACTCACATGAATGTACTCCTATATAAGGTACAATTCCCGGAAATCTTTTACTGAACTGTAAAGCTTCTGAACCAAAGCTTACAGCAAGTCCTTCTGGGATAAGACCGTGCGGATGATAACCAAATATGTAGTTCTTTGTTGGGTCTAGTTCGGCCGTCTTCACCAAGCTAACAGGATAGTAATCTCTCATGTATTTGAAGCAAATGTTGTTTCTCATACACTTGGCTCTTCTTCCTCCACGACTGAAAGTCTTAAGATCCACAAAATATACCCATGTTAAGTATATGACGCCAATCGGCCAAAGGAAGTAACGAGAAAATACGGCGTACACGATCAATGCTCCAAAGACGAACGCCGTTCCCGCTACCAGGATCCAGTAAAAGGCAAGAACGCTGGCACCTTGAAGAAAGCGTCGAGACATTGCGAACCTTGTCATGTTATGAAGAAAGTGAATATTTGTTTACCATAACGTTCGAATCACGATTGTGACAGAGTTTGCCGTTTCCCCGAGGGGGGGTGGGGTACTTGACCTGTATTTGGGTAAAGCCTGGGTGTTTGAAATTTAATAGGACGAAAATAACCTTTTAAGGTTAATAAGGTTATTTTGAGCCCCACCTCCCCCCCCCTCCCCCCCCCCCCCAGCATTTTTGGAAGTTAAAAAACAATGGGCCAAAAAACGTATAATTGTCATAATTAAAGCAAATAAATTAATGCGCATCTTGAACTCTGACGCTGCAAGTGCCTTTTCACAACCTTAAATAATTTGTTTACAACCTGTCAGTTTCCTTCGCTAACTGTTTGTTTTATATACTACACCAACAAAGGCACTCGTACCTTGTGAAAAACCAATCTCAAGCCGTGAAAGCTGTTGAAATGAACTACTTGTTTTTTATTGATAGCAATATAAATGCCTTTACTTAAATATCCCGGGGGGATACTTGACCCGTGTTTGGGTATAGGGGTGCCGTTGGGGGTTTGAAACCCTGACCCTGTTAAGGACGAAAATAACCTTAAATACCTCCCCTGTGTACGACAACGCCCTCTATTTTAAGACGCTATTTAGGACAAAGGACAACATCACGCTCTTTTTTTACGCAAGTAATTAAAGGCCCACCGTCACTTACCGGACGTCATGTTCCACGCATTGCAACGCGAACACCAATCACAACAGATAAAATAATACATTACCTAGAAGTGATGCAGGGAAGTGATGGCGGAAAATTCCAAAATTTCGCATTAACAGCGGTGAACCTTGTGTGGAAATCCTGGGTGGAAACTTAATTGACGTGAAGCATTGTTCACTTAAATATATACAGACAAACTTCTCTGATTTCGGATTGCCAAACACTCGACGACAATATTGCAACCATATCCTGTCTAGGACGGGTCACTCGCTTGAAATTATATACCCTTTCAGGGCAGAGGGGCCAAACACCATACCCTATCCAGCGGCAGGTCCCCGTATAGCCCATATAGGGGAGTACCCCACTCCGGGGAGGGGGGGGGGGGGGGTTCCGGTATTTTTTAGGAGAAATCTTTGGTTCTCAGGCTTTTTGGTCAGCGGGTAGCGCCAAGAGAGACTCTGGGGTACTGGTAGTTTATTACCGCAGGATTTCTGCAGTAAAACAATGGAAGCCGTTACGGAGCTAAAACAGAGCAGCCAATCAAAAAATTTAAATTTTTTCGAATTCTCCTGAATTCTCCAGAGTCTCTCCTGGCGCCCACCCGCTGACCAAAAAGGCCTGAGGACTCTTGGTAAGAGATTGGTTTTCGAGTTGATTGCACTCACCGATAATTTTTTGCCAAGTTTACTGTGTGGTCCACCGTTTAAGCGGCATGGCTACATCAACAAATCAATGTACGTTCGTTTTTACTAATACATGAACCATTGCCGTGAAAAGTGGGAAGTCTTCGTTTTCACGTCTTTGGGGTCTTTCTTGTCAAGTCACCCACGAATCACGTGGTTTTTAAGGTCGCAAGGGCGGTGCACGTGCGCGCATGCGCATGTGCGTGCTTCCAGCACGCAATTCCATAGTCTGACAAGACCGATGGATGCTAAAGAACAACAGGTTGAAATATCTACATTCCTTCAAAGTTGATGTGTTTTTATCGTTTATGCAGTCATATTTGTTGGATTAACTGGTGTTTATCCGATCGGAATTCTGTGTTTTCTGTACCTTCAACCCCAATTCTGGCCTCTTGTTGCGTTATATTTGACACGGATGCTCATGGACTGGAGGACACCAAAACGGGGTGGAAGAAAAATCGGAGTGGATTTCATAGGCAGCAAATTTCTGTTTAGATGTGCGAAAGATTATTATCCCATTTCTCTGGTGAAAACAGCTGATTCTCTCTCCCTCGAGCGTTGCGCGCATGCCTGATTCCCCTTCTCCCTTCCCCAGAGCGGAGCCCAGATAAGCCAGGTGCCAAGCACCAAATCTCTTGGTATTTACATAGACGAAAATTTGATTTGGAATGTTCACATCGAGAATCTATCTAAGAAGATTGCTTCTGGTATTGGGGCCTTGAAGCGCATTCGACCTTTTGTTCCTCATAGAACGCTGCGATTTATTTACAATTCACTGGCGAAACTTTATTTCGATTACTGTAACGTTGACTGGGGTAACTATAATAAAACTCTTGCCAATAAACGGCTCCAAACGCTACAAAACCGTGCTGCTAGAGTCGTGACCTCCGCTGCCTTTGACACCAGTACTGAATACCTTTTTCAAGTGTTGAATTGGAGAAAGCTTGAATGGGCTCGCTCCTGATTATCTTCGATCTAGATTTGTCGAACGTAGCACCATTACTGTCCATTGTCTTCGCAACACTGAAGATAAACTTGCTGTCCCCCTTCCCCGCACCAATTTTCTTAAAAACAGTTTCAGGTATGGTGGTGCGGTGTTATGGAACAGTTTACCAACTCACTTGCGACAGGCAGGATCTCTAGCATCTTTCCATGCTGGCTGCAGCGGCTTCTTTTAATGTGATTGCTTAATCAAACACGCCTCTCATGTAAAGCAGTTTACTTAATTTATTGTAGGTTTAGTTTATATATAGTTTATATTACGAATTTTGTAACAAGTATTTTTATAAGTAGTACCTAGTGTAACTGATGAGAATACCGTGGATAAATAAAGTTATTTGACTTTGACTTTGACTTCTAGCGCCTGCCACGCAACTGTGGGGAGGGGTCCGTTTGTCTATAGGGAGGGGAGGGGGCGATCACTTGTCATACAACTCACACTGTTGTCACAGTTCCTGTTAGCTACTGAATAACAAGTTCAACATCCCTTGGCACTCCACATGAATCCCGGTGATTTTCAAACAACTCCTTCAGTTTCTCTTTATATTTAGAGTGCAATTCATCAATTTGTTCCTTGCTTGGGTTTTGCACTTTTTCCACTGGGATAGGAGATCCAACTGAAAGGAAAAAAGGTTTATAAGAAATATGGTCGAAACTACAAAAACAAAGTCTTCTCGGATGTAAATATTTTGGGAAGGGGGTGAGGTGGTATTGCTGAAATAATTTTTTTTTCAGTTACTGAATTTCTTACGAACGTTAAAGGTTTTCCTAGGAAGCACGTCCCCTTGACGGCTACAGATAGTGTCTGGTGCACCCAACGGTTCACTTCGGTGGATACATCTTCGGATGTCCTTGATCACCACAGAAATTCTACAGTTTTCATCGACAAACATGTCTTTAAATGGGGACAATACGATCTGCGAACAAAGGAGACAACATTTGTCCCTATACTGTGCCCGGCTTGTTCAACTGAGAGTCGTTTCCCTACAGATTCCTTTTGATGCAAAGTCGTTGAGCAATAAATAGGACTTTTTAATCCATCTATTGTTCGTCTGGTTATGAGCCTCTAGTATAAAGACGGGGATAAGACGCATTATCCGTCAAGACGAACTATCTTCCGTTGTGCATCTTGAACGACTCACAACGGAAGATTGTACGTCCAGACGAATAATGCGTCCTCTAGCATAAAACTGAACGGCCAACGATGAAAGTAACTCAGCAGTACTTTCCCGCGTGTTGGTGATTATTTCCGATATTTTATCAAATTAAATTTCAACCTTTTTCTTTCCTTCATTCCTTTTTCAGTCTCCCTCGGCCCTTGAAACTTACCCACCACAGTGATAGGGCGTGGATACGGCATTATCCAAAACCGACCATACGGAACCTGCATGACTACCTTCAAGAAAATTTTTGTCCACTTCTCCCAGCTGGTGCGAACAGCTTTATAACTCTGTAGGAAGCTGATTTTTGGCTGTTTATTGAACACATCATTTTGTCCAAATCCAAACACAGGAACTAAAGGACACCTATAAATGTAAATATATAAATAAAAAGGGGATTCAGAGCCTTTAACATGTTTAAAAGTAAAATGGTGTAGCTTGTTTGCATTCTAACTTATAATGTTGTGGCCTTTTATGGGAATTTAAATCCACGATATTCTAAATACATTGTATAGGTAAACGGCACGAAGACACACCTCTACAGTTTCAAGTGCAAGTAACAAAGCCACTATTCTTTGTTGCCAGTTGACGTCTTCCAGGGAAAAGAAAGAATGGGAACTAGAAGGTGTGTGAAAGGGGAAGAAGCCTGGAAAAAATTCCTCCCAAAATTCGTTTTTCAGTTATGTAAAACTTAAACAAAACTGCATCGGTGACTAGAAAGCAAAAAGGTTATGTTGGGCAGCAGTAAAAAAAGAAAGCAACAAAATACAGCCGAACCTCCACTAACGGCCACCTCTCCACAACGGCCGCCTCTCTACAACGGCCACATTTTTTTGTCCCAGCGGACAGTCCTTACATTAGCTCTTGTTTAAACCTCTCTACAACGGCAACGGCCACTAAAGTGCGTCCCCAACTGCCAAAATAACCTCTCGACAACGGCCAATACAGTTCTTTTCTGTAAAAACCTTTTTTATAATCTGATGCAGTAATCGACATTTGTCTTCGGAACATTACGTTTCTGTATCCATTTTAATGATATACGTATTTTGACTGTGTTCCATTTATATGCTGCAGTAAGCATAAACTGTCTACAATAATATAGCGAATGTTGCGAACCTTCCTCATTTCGTCTTGTTAACATTTTGTTTCAAAACATTATTTACGATTTATTGTGTATTTTGTCTATATATATATATTATTTAAGATTGGATTGCCGTTATAGGCTACAGTAAGCATGAACTTGGCAAAATAAATATGTTGTACTTCCCGAATAAAAGGTGTCATATGACACCCCTACCTCCCCATAACGGCCACCTCTCCACAACGGCCACTTTCTTCTGTCCCCAAGGTGGCAATTGTAGAGAGGTTCAACTGTATGCAGCAGATAGCTCTCTTGGGGTTGCATTGAAAATTTAGTAATCTTTGCAAGCTTCCTACCCCTCCCCCCAGGAAAGTTCTTTTATGCAAAGTGAGATGTTCAGACTGCACCCCTGCATCCCTCTGCTGATGTCCATGATTGCCCACAAAAATTTATTTGAAAAAAAAAAAAAAAGAAAAAGTTAACTGTTACCCAGTTTCCAAAGCCAGCTTAATGAAGCCTCTTCGTCTCTCTAATGTAAGAACATAAGAGCCAGGGTACATGTTAAGTACCTCTGGGGAACCTCCAACAACAATGGCAACAGAATGACCAGGACCCCTTTCAGTCAGCACAAACTTACAACTGTCACGATTGACATTTATGACCCCAAGAGCCATGACGATATCACGAAAGATTGGAGACCACCCCATAACTGCAATGAAACAAATCAGGATAGCATTACTGGTTGAACAAATATTTTAATATTGTATGATTGCTGACTTTGTTAAGGAGATAGACTGTGAGCAATCTTTTTTTCTGTCCTAAGTTCTGTCATGCATGCGCCACGAGCTGCAAGAAATACAGGCGCAGAGGGAAAGAAGAAGTACTTTTTCCTCCCTCTCTCCAATCCCTCCTTGTTCACTTTTCCAATTTGTTTCACCGTTGCTTTGCGCATGATCTGTGGAAAAAGGTTAGACTGCTTGCAGTTTATCAAGGAGATTAAAAAAACCATAAGTGACCAGTATGAAATGTCTCCTTGCCTTATCACTTACCTTATCAAGGTAAATAATAACTGAAATGGAAGATAAACTGTCTTAACCCTTTCGACGTAGAAAGAATGCACTCCTAATAATATTGCATTTGGAGTCGAGATTGTGTGGGAAAATGAATGAGTGAGTGAGTGAGTGAGTGAGTGAGTGAATGGGTCTTGGGATACGTATCTGGCATTCCCTGCTTTTTTCAGGGATGGACATCACCAACTTGGCAAAGGAGAGAGAGCCTGGGATAGATCCAAGGATAGTGACACCTTATTCCAGCCGGGGGTGGGGTTGCGGGTGGGGTTGGGGGTTGGGGGTGCCCTAGGAAGGGTGGGGTGGAGGCATAATTACAACTACTCACATGAATGTGCACCAATGTAGGGCACAATTCCCGGAAATCGTTCACTGAACTGTAAAGCTTCTGAACCAAAGCTTACAGCAAGTCCTTCTGTGACAGCACCGTGCGGATGATAACCAAATATGTAGTTCTTTGTTGGGTCTAGTTCGGCCGTCTTAACCAAGCTAACAGGATAGTAATCTCTCATGTATTCGAAGCAAATGTTGTTTCTCATACACTTGGCTCTTCTTCCTCCACGACTGAAAGTCTTAAGATCCACAAAATATACCCAAGTATATGACGCCAATCGGCCAAAGGAAGTAACGAGAAAATACGGCGTACACGAGCAATGCTCCAAAGACGAACAACGTTCCCGCTGCCAGGATCCAGTAAAAAGCAAGAACGCTCGCACCTTGAAGAAAGCGTCGAAACATTGCGAACCTTGTTACGAAGAAAGTAAATACTTCAAATAGAAGAAAGATCCACGCAGTGAATACTTGTCCAACTTCAGTCGAGTCGGAACGTGATACAGTACTAGTAAATCGTGAGGCGAATCACGAATTCACGATGGTGACGGAGTTTGCGGTTTCCCGGGGGGGGTGTTTGGATATGGGGATGCCGCTGGAGGTTAGAAACCCTGACCCTGCTTGGGACGAAAATAACTACCTTCCCTGTGTAGAAAAACTCCCTATATTTTAAGACCCTATTTAGGACGCCCTATTTTGTTTTCTCTGATTGACATCGTTGTGCAGCATATTGAGTAATACTGGGTCAACGGAGAACTTTTCCCAGATTGGAGAGTTGGATAAATGTCCCAGACACACTCGCAGACAGTTGAAACCAGTGCCGATGCAGCCCCGTAGCAGGGGGAGGTGCAGGGGTGCTTTAGCCCCCCCCCCCCCCCCCCCCAGAATTTTTGTAAGTAAAAAACAATGGGCCAAAAATATAGTAATTAAAACAAATTAATGTGCATAATTAGTCTTGAACTCTGACGCTGCGAGTGCATTTTCACAACCTTCAATAATAATTTATTTGTTTACAACCTGTCAGTTTCCTTCGCTAACAGCCTAACAGTTGTTACTATATACTACAGCAACAAAGGCACTTCTAGATTGTGAAATCGAAATAGAAATCGAAATCAACCAATCTCAAGCCGTGAAAGTTGTTGAAATAAACAACTTGTTTTCTAACAATTTTATTTTGTTCGCGCGTTGTCGAAAGCCACACAAATTTCCGAGGGGCGACGGTTTCCGGTATTTTTCAGGAGCAACCTTTGTTGCTTTCTGTTTTCGAGTTGATTGCACTCACTGAGAATTTTTTGCCAAGTTTACTGTGTAATCCACGGTTTAGGCGGCGTGGCTACAACAACAAATCAATGCACGATCGCACGATCTTTTTGTTATTTACGTGACCCATTGCCGTGAAAAGTGGGGGTCTTCGTTTTTACGTCTTTGATCTTTCGTATCACGTGGTTTACGGTCGCAGGGAGGTGCAACTGCTTCCAGCACGCAATTCCATAGTCTGACAAGACCGATGGATGCAAAAGGAACAACAGGTTGAAATGTCTACATTCCCTCAGAGTTGCTGTGTTTTTTTCGTTTATGCAGTCATATTTTTTGGATTAACTGGTGTTTATCCGATCGGTACACTGTATTTTCTGTACCTTCAACCCCAATTCTGGCCTCTTGTTGCGTTATATTTGACATGGATGCTCATGGACTGGAGGACACCAAAACGGGGTGGAAGAAAAATCGGAGTGGATTTCATAGGCGGCATATTTCTGTTTAGATGTGCGAAAGATTATTATCCTATTTCTCTGGTGAAAACAGCTGATCTCGATTCCAAAAGAAACTATATTTTTGGTTACCATCCCCACGGATTTATGCCAGATGGTTTGATCTTCAGTTTTGGAACCAATTTGCTTGGATTTCAGGACAAGTTCCCTGGCATAACACCGCACATTGGAGGTCATTCCAGTGAGTAACTCGGGCTTTCCCTGGCGCTTTCCATTTTTCAAACTTGTTGGTCAGACAGACCAGTTTAGGGGCTGTTTACATGGAGGTAGGAAGATCCTAGAGAGCGGATCATCCTAGTGCCATATGTTTTCTCTATCCAGTTAACATGCAAAAAGTTGAACTTGGCCCTAAGCTAGCGCTAGGATCTTCCTAGAGATAGGAAGATCCTAGCACCATGTAAACTACTTTCGCTCGGAAGATCCTTGTACTAGGGACAAAAAGAACAAACATGGCGGCAGCCGAGGGTTCAGCTACTCAAGGCCAACAGTTATTCTTCTTTTCTTTCTCCACTTGGTAACCACTTCGGCTGAAATTTCTGCATGTAAAGCAAACAAAAAGTTTTCCTGCCTTCCCGGATCTTCCTAGTGCTAGGATCTTTCTCCCTCCATGTAAACAGCCCCTTAGTTTGTAGATGGTGTATTATTATTTTTGAAGGGCTGAAGGGCTACTACTTTCCTGGAGGAGGGGGTAGGGGGGTACTCGATTAGCTTTTTGAGTGGTGTGTGTGTCGCCAAGGCAACTTTCTCAACCCCATTCTTGAAATTTAAAGCCCATTGTTTAGAAAATTCATTGCTTTGTTCGTTTGGCTAATACATCAGAAATGCTTCTCTATGAACAAGTTTAAATTACAAACTGATATTTTGATTGCATTTGCAATATCACATCCCCTTTGACAAAAATGTTTAAAATATGGATACCCCCCATTCTAGATCACGAGTCAGGTATTACTGGATGGGCAGCTAGTCGATAATTATAATATTAATCACCCCTACATCTGGGCACTGATTTGGTAGCTCCCATTCATGGGATGGGCAGCCAGTCAATAATAATACAATCACCCCTACATTTGGGCACTGATTTGGTAGCTCCCGTTTATGGGATGGCCAGCCAGTCAATAATCATATAATCACCCCTACATTTGGGTAAATGTATAATACATGCAGGTGTCTTGCCTAAGGTCACTGCTCTGTCAGACCCTCTGCAAATTGATCAACAATATTAACATCGATCACTAATACAAAAATGGATGAAAGGAAAGCAAAGGAATCTTAAGGAGATAAAAAAGGTTTACGGCCTGTTAAGGCCTGGATTCCTATTCAGGCTTTGCATGACTTTTCAATATCTTTAATTTCTAAAAACACCGGAAATTGATCTTAAAATCATGATTATTGATTGCAAGATATTCTTTTATTCTAGTAATACTGCAGTCACCACTTTACCGTGAAATTGCCCTATGGCTTAGAATTGTAGATGTTGGGATGGAGAGTTGTAGATATATCCTGACACAAATGGGTCCTGGAAATTCCATTGCAATAGTACCTGGTGGAAGTCCGGAGATGCTGGACTTGTGCTACAAAGATTACATTTTAACTTTAAACAGACGCAAGCAATTTGTCAAAATGGCTTTGGAGACAGGGTAGCCTAGTAATTCCTAGTTGTTTTATCTATTGCATTTTGCACTACTTTCTCTGTCCTTGTGTGTGTCTCCTTTTTCTCTTTCTTTTTTTTTTAAGTGTGAATTTGTGCTAACTTGCCAACCCGTAATTTATTTTCATGTAATGCTGATGTCAATTGGCTGCCTGGCTGCACTAGCCCCAATGGTTATTTCAGACAGCCAGTACATTATTTTATTTCTGATATTTTTGCAATGAACTTCACACAAGACAAGAGTACAGATTAAGATTGTTGCTGTTGGGACATCACATTTTATTTATTCTTTTTACGGTTTACGCTGCTTCATATCAAAATAAATTTAGCCGCTTGTACACATGGTTTGCTCTGATGTCAATGTGGTTACTTTAAAATTCAAGCTAGTGTTGGAAGCAAGTGTGGTTAGGATTGCTTAAATGTTTTGGTTATTAGATATAATATTATTAGATAAAGCATTGTAAATGTTGCACAAAATTCAGCTCTTTCCTTTTCATATGGCGGCAATGCATGATGTTAGTAAACTATATACCTCTGTCTATCTAGATCCAGTTATTTTTGTCTTGAGATATTTCTCAATGAGCGGGGATGGGGGGGGGGGGGGGGGAAGGCAGAAGGGATGTTTTCAGTTATATTAAAACGAATCTATTTGACGTACTTATTGACATGCTTTATCCTCAAATTTGAATGTTGCATTCATAGAGTTTGTTTCGTTTCTTATCTCAAATTTGAATTTATATAACAGCAAAAACGAACGATAAAATCCAACGTTTCAGAGTGATCATGACTCCATTTTCAAGGGAACTATGTCACAGATCATGCAAATTACATAATTTAAAGCGATCTGGCACAAAAATAAACATAATGGGATGCGAAAGTTACACAGTCAAATACTTTTGCACGAATAGAGTCTGATTGCACGTTAAGTCAGATTTTATCGTTCGTTTTTGCTGTTATATGCTTGAGCAAATCTCTTTTAATACAAATTTGAATGTAGCATTCATAGAGTTTGTTTCATTTCTTTTTATAGATCACCCTTAGTTCCTGTGTTTGCATTTGGACAGAATGATAATTTTCAGCAACCTTCTTTCTTCAACTTTGACTGGCTGAAAAGCTACAAAAATACAAACCGTACAACACTGGAGAAATGGCTGAAAATATTTCTCAGAAGCATTATAATCTGCTTTAGTGGCAAATACATTCCAGGGTTACCTTACAATAATCCAATGACAGTTGTAGGTAGGAGAGATGACTCATAGGACTTATGTAATTTGGATATTCTTTAGTTCTATAAGTACAGTGGAGCCTCTCCTTACGGACACCTCTATAATACGGACACCTCTCCATTACGGACAGTTCCCTTGGTCCCTGAGTGACCGAAATCCATAGAAAGCCTTCTCTAAAACGGACACCTCTATAATACAGACACTTATTCCTGTCCCCTTGGTGTCCGTAATGAAGAGGTTTGACTATACCTACATATTACATATATTAAGCCTTTCAGTGGCGGTGACCCTAAAAACCAGAACAGTGAACTGGTGGAAAATCACACCTTATCCTAAAAGACGGAATGGATTAGGGTTAGGGTTATAGTTTATTTGGGGTGATTTTCTTCCGTTCTGTGTTTTAGGATTTTGGGGTCATTTTCCGCTGTTCCATGTTTTAGGATTTGGGGTGATTTTCCGCCATTCCATCGTTCCGGCTTTTAGGGTCACCGTTTCAGTTGTAGATTTTGACCAAAAGACTACAGTAATTAACCACCTATATTAATTGTATAACAGAATTAAAATAAAAACTAATGTTGCTGAATTATCAATAATTTACAGTCAGAAATTAAATATACAGGTTATGAAGGGAAAATTGGAATGTGAAACAGCTAGTAAATATGTGTCTGCTAGACACACAAAAAAGAACACCATACCCTTTTTATATGCAAATACCCCCATTAATGTTACCGTTAATCCCCTAATTCCCCACCCCTCAAACTCAAATAAATTCCACTTCACTAGATTATTTAACCCGAGTAGCCCTACTTGGTGCAACCACCTTGAATTTCCTTTCATTTTGTGTGTTCAAACAAAGGGTTTGATTGTACTGAAGGAGCCAGACATCCAGCTCACAAGTTTATTTCTCTCTGTTTGTTTCAGTTGGTTCACCAATTCATGTGGACAAAGTAACAAGTCCTAGTGACGCACAAATAGAACAACTTCACATAGAGTACACAGAGGAATTAAAGAGGCTGTTTGAAGAAAACCGAAACAAATATGGTGTGCCCAGAGAAACCAAACTCATTATTCAATAGTCTGGCAACACTTTTAAAGAGCAAATGGCATTTAAAACTTTTCCTTTTCTTTCAACTGATTTTCATTGGAGTACCCTCCATAATCTGAAAATAATAAGTGATGAGTGTGGACGTCAAATGGTTGCCATTTTCCCAAAAGTGTTCTCTCCATTGTAGAGAGTTGTTTACCCAGCACAGAGAATAGGCCTAACTCTGATCTTCTAAGAGCAAGAAACTTGCACATAATTATTTCTTTAACGGCAATGTACTGTATCATGTTCTATTCTGCAAGCTCAAATCAAGCAGACTCAATGTTAGGGTATTAATCATAGAACTTTGGTACCAGTATTGAGCCCACCAATGACAGAGTTCAATAAAAACAGTGATCAGCATCAAATTTCTCCTTGTAATATCAATGCTTATTCAACCCCTGAGGTCATGAGAACTCAGGATATGATCACCCAAGGTGAATTTTCTTGATATTTTGATAACTTCTCCCCAGTACTTTAATGAGAAAAGTATGGGGACAAAGTAGGAGAATTTGTTCTTTGAAATTAGGGGTTAAAGGTTGAATCAGTAAATAATCAGTTCTGTTGATTCAGGAACATTGTACTTCGCCTTATGATCTTCAAACAGCTGCTTGAGTTTTTCAATGTAGGTGGCATGAAGATCATCTAATTGCTCAGGAGTGGGGTTATCCACTTTTGTTACTGCAATAGGATCCCCAACTGAAAAAAATAAAATAAATGAAAAATAGAGAAAAAGAAAAAGAAGAAGCTGAGAATTAGGAGAAGGAATGGACAAGGGTATGAATTGGGGAGCAATTTACCACTGTAAGTTTCATTGTTTGGTTTGCATTAATAATAGTTTGAAACTATTCCGAAAATACATAAATGACTGACTGTTACTGGATACAGATTTCATCACGGTTTATACTATTTCAAATTTAGTTAATTTACTAACTTAAATGGTCAAAGGTTTTACTTATAACCGGTTTCAAATGTTGAGCATTGTATTGTAAGTATTGTAAATGTCCCGAAATGATGATATTAGGGAACTTAAGCAAGCACGACGGCGAGTAAATTAACACACATTCAAGAGCCAGGTAGTAATATATGTAAAATCTACCGAATTATTATTTTCATAACAATATTAGATTATGTTTTGTTTTGAAGTTTACTATAATAAACGAATCAAATTAAAAACCTGAAGCAAACCAACAACATGTGCAAGAAGTCATAGATTGTACAGTTCCAGAAAATTTGTACATGTATATCCACCCCATGCAAGGTAATTGGAAATTCTTGGGGGTGGGGGGTCTCAAAAGCCAATTTTTTTAAAAGGAAAGTATGAGACTAAACTGGAATTTCCAGAGGGAGGGGGGGAGGTGTTGAAACCAAACAACATCCATGGTACAGGTATGAATATTCTCTGGAACAACAAATCATAGCAGTGGTTAAGTTATAAATACATAAATATTATTATTACTATAATTAAATTTCTTTTTGGAATATCCATTGACTTACCAACAACATTGACTGGTTTTCTGTGTGGCAAAAATCCAAATGTGTACTGGAAAATTCCCCTGCCATGGAAAAGAACAGGTGCAAATGCAACTTTTCTTTGAATTTTCAGCTGAATATCTCGCAGCCAAGAACCCCTAGGATTACTGACTTGGTCAAACAGGTCATTTTCTCCAAATGCAAAAACTGGAACGAGAGAAGCCCTAGAAATAGTACAAAATGAAAAAGGAATAATATTACTGGAACTGAAATTCCCATTGAGAGCCCAGCTATCCTGGCTTTGAACGATCCATGCCAGTAACTTCATCCAGGATGCAACTTGCATGCTTCGTTTATCAGTCACTATTCATCCTCACTGTCTCCCAATACACAGTACAATTACTGTTTCCAAGCTTATTTATGATACCAATGTGTAAGTTTCTGTGCCATATCGTCTTCACATACTGGAGTAACCTGCCTCTACAAGTTATTCTAAATAATTATTACACTGAACTGTAAAAGTAGCTTACATCTTACCCAGTTCTAAGTGCAAGCTTGATAAATCCTTTCCGTGGTTTCAGGATCAATGTGTAAGTTCCTGGGTGAGCATCAAACGCCTCCTCAGCCCCTCCCACCACTATCACAACTGAATTACCCGGTCCTTTCTCGGTAAGAATGTACTCACAGCTCTCACGAGTGACATTGCACATTCCACTGCTCATGATATAGTCGCGGAATAAGGGTGGCTTAAACAGCGCTTAAAAGAAAAGTAATATATATAAGCTGAATAAAGGAACTTTTTGCTTTATTGTACATATAAAGCATGACTGGCATATTACTGAAGAATGAAGAGTCATGAACAGCAATGCAAATCTATTGCAGTTATGAACAAATAATTATTGCTATAGTAGTGATTAAGGGTATCCAAACCATGAGTGATGGCTTTAGTTAATCACTGGGCAGTGGATGGTCTACAGTGTGTTGAGGAAATAAACCGACGTGAATAAGTATTGAAATGCTAAAACTACAGTAGAACCCCACTAACTGTACCCTATGAGCAGAGATCCTTTTGATCTCCTACAAAAATTGGGAAGAGGATTTTTCTACCCTGTTTGCAGGGTAAGCTTACTTGAACTCTCAGGGGGAACCAAAAATTAGTTTGAGTTAGTAGGGTTGGTGTTGAATTTTAAGTAACCTGTTTGCATTTGACATAGAAAGAATGCACTGCTAAATACAGACTGGAGTCCAGATTGAATGGACGTGTCCCCCGCAGATTTTGCAGGGGTGGATGACATCATCACCAACTTGGCAAAGGAGAGAGAGCCTGGAATCGAGATCATCAAACACACTCCTTTATCTTTGATTATTACTGGTAATAAGTAATAAAATATTGTGGCTCTACAATTCTTTCATTCAGTTACATAAATGCCCCAATGAAGCAAACATCAGTATGATTTCATGTTGAATCAAGAAGCACATGTAGCAGTGAATTTAGACTTGCCCAAAAACGTATTTTTATGTGAGCCGAAAAGAGAGACTGGACTCCCACAAAAACAGACTTTGGACTCCCCCAAAAGTGGACTTTGAGAAAGTCTACAGTGAATTGTCCATTCTGTTGTAATATTTTTGTCGTAAAAAGGTCATCCAGCACAGGTAGTTCTGATAGGAACCAATAAATTTCAATTTAACCCTGTTCTCTAAACCCTCCCTCAGTCTGAACAGTGCCCCCATTCAACCCCCATCCCCTCCCCCTCCCCCCGAAAACTATTATAAAGTAGTCATGAAACACTTGCGTGCTAGGCTTTGGATTTATAATGAAACTGGTCCTAGCACTATTAATTTCATTTATCTCACAATACAACTTAACTTATCAATATTTTCTTACCCATAAGTGGTAACAAATGCGGAGTTATCCCAGGAAATACGCTGCTAAAATCCGTGGCTTCAGTGGCAAAATTACAGAAGGCTCCTGCGCATAGGACACCATGAGGATGGTAACCAAATATGTAATTCTTGCTCGGTTCAAGCTCCGTTGTTTTGACTAAAGTGATCGGGAAGTAATCACGATAATATTTCCACACTCGCAGTCTTCTTATTGCGTTTGACCTTCGTCCTCCGTGATCCGGAGTGTTTCCATCGATGAGGTAGGCCCATGTTAAATAAAGGATGGCTAACGGGTAATACGACGTAAAAAACAGTCCGAGGATTATTAAGGTTCCGATTAATGCACCGAAATAAAAAGAATAGTAATACAGAGCTACTGCAGCAGTCTCCAGACGACGGTGGAGCGGAATACGGAGCGGTGCGAATTCTACAAGCGGCATGATGTGATCGTGGTATGCACGAATGTTTAGAATGTGAACCTGATTTGCACTGAATTACGTGCTGGTCAAAGGACAACTACAAAGTCCTTGACCGTGCCAAAATACACGACAACCCCATCCTTCCGGTTAGTATTGTGTTTCAACAACACGTGCTTTTGTTTATCTCCGGGAAAACTTCAAACTGGGGAGGAGGCTCCCAGCTGTGAAATGGCACGCAAGGCGTACAGACGACTTGCGTGGTCAGATGATACTTGTTGTTACTGGGGAATTTTTAGGGATGGTATTTTGTGACACTCTGTTTTGTGGCACTTTATTGGTGAAATGTACGAGGATGAACAGATGCAGTGCATTCCGTGATTACCCATGTGCCATTCCCAATTGTGCAGTAGAGAGAAAAATGATAAAACTCAGAGGAAAAGGGGTAGCCTTCTTTATAACCTGACGTAAGAATTCACAGTTTTTGTGACTTGAAAATCTTAAAAACGTTTTAAAAAGGAAAGATGGTCCAAACAACTTCGCTGTGAAAGTTAGTATTTCCAAGATATGATGATTAGGAACTTTTCATAGCAACAATTTTGTAGTTAAGTGAACTTAACGGAAATTGAAAGCTCTGAAATACTTGTTTGAATTAAAAAAAAAATACTATTACAAATTGGTAGAATCCATTTTTGTAAAGTTGTTGACTTTAGGAATAAAGATAACTTAAAAAAAAAACTAAGTCAAACTGAGGCAGAAAGGATGTGTGACAACAGCTGAGCTGACCATAGTTAGGACATTGAATACACTCCTATAATCTTTGATTACTGCTAGTCTACTGTTTAACAATAACTGATTTTCTTTCACATGTTTCATAAAAAAGCAGACCTATTTCTTGAAATGCCGCGTGTCTAACAAATTGAATGACGTATTTTAGGAACTGGAAACTCATTTTAACCACTTTTTGAAAAGGGAAACTACAAGATGAGTGGATTTTCATTTACTCAGCCAAGGATAAGTTCCTTTCATTCTCATCATTCATTTAAAAATAATTTTGCACTGTTTCTGTGCGTGCAAATACTGCCGCCTCTCATTGGTCCTGGGCTAATGTGGATGCCCGGGCATTTTACTACTTTAGACAGAAGCCAAGTCCTGACAAACAAGAAGGTCTGAAAATAGCTGCCCCTTCAGTCTTTTTGTATTACAGACAGTAATCCTTATAGTTGTGGTAGTGCCCATTTTAAAAAACTTCAGTTGAACATATAAAATTTACCAATTTTTATAGCGCGTATTTACATGTGCTGATCAATAGCGCTTTACAATCATATGTTTAAAAGAAAATGAGAATACATTACCGTGAGAATAAAATAAACTAAGTTACAAACTATAAAAATACTTCTTAAAAAGATAGGTTTAAAGTCGAGATTTAAAACTGTTAAGTGATGTTGCTTGACAAAGCTCCAAAGGTAGCTCATTCCACAGTTTCGGAGCTGCTGCTGAGAATGATCTTGCTCCCAATGTTGTAAGCATCTTTCCCTTGGGATGGTCCAATAAGAGCTCACAAGAGCTTACATATAGGAGTTTTCACACACAGGCTACCACTTCCAGTGCCTGTTATGCAACTTTCAAGTTGTGGTTTGACCCCAGAGCAAAACGTTATGGCTGGGGGCAATTTTAATATAAACAACACTTGTAACAAAATTTATGTGAACTTTATTTCTATTTACAAATAAATAAACTACAAAATTGATATAATTTGTCTAAAGAAATTCAAAATGTAGTTGCTTGAACTTAAAGGAATCCAACAAAAAAAGAAATTATAACAATTTGTGGTATTCAAAATTATTAATTTAGTTATATATTATTAATATTATTATTACTGTCATTGCCACTCACAATATATTAAATTTCAAAAGATTCATTGCAGATTTAATAGTGTATTAGGGCTTGTTGACCCCAAGGTCTCTCTTGGCTTGGGAACTTGGAAACAACAGAGAACTTCAGATAAAGTCTCCAAGATTTCTCCATTTAAGATATACATGTATGAACAGCATTGAATATCATGACTATTTTGATATAAAATGGAATAAATTTTGCTAGAAATTGAAATCTGGTTTTGGAAGCAAAAAATTGTAATTAATCAAAGATGTGTATATTAAAATGTAAAATATCATCACACTATTCTGAGTTTCACACTTCTTGACAAGCCATATCTGTGCTTTTGTTCCTCAAAGAGACTGACAAGTCCTTGAACATATTTCTTGTGAAGTCTGTTTATTTGTTGAACACTTGGATTTGGTACAGCTCTCTTCACTGGGATTGGCGCACCAACTAAAACACAATCAAAATTTAAATGAGTAACTACACTCCTCCATTAACATGTACTCATAACTATACAGTCAAACAGAAACAGATGTTAGCATGTGATCTTATTCTCACTTTTCATGAAAAAAACATGGCATGTACAAGTGACAGATGGATATAAATCAGAC
The DNA here is from genome assembly GCF_977016875.1 of Pavona decussata. Taxonomy (NCBI): domain Eukaryota; kingdom Metazoa; phylum Cnidaria; class Anthozoa; order Scleractinia; family Agariciidae; genus Pavona; species Pavona decussata. Next base: position 5,724,053 of record NW_028145860.1, on the reverse strand, counting down.
ACCCAAAACAAAAGGATTTGGCAAAACTTTTGAGCCCCTGGGTGGAAAGTTTGAAAATAATTTGTCACAAAAATCTATGCCCGACATCTTGCCTGAGTCTCTTCATTTAAAACTACCCTTTATATTATGGGAACTTTTTACATACCTACTGTGCAGACAGGTCTCTTGTGGGGCATCATACCAATAAGTCTGGGTAATATTCCTCTTCCAAAGAACAATGGAGGAGCAAAGGACAAAATTTTCATCAACTTGTGTTGAAAAGCCCTTAGTCGTGATCCTCTTGGATTGCTGACTTGGTCAAATATTTCATTTTCACCAAAGGAAAATACTGGAACAAGATTTGCTCTATACGTGAAATAAAAGGAAAGTATGTTAATGGTTAGAAGAAACACACTTACACTGCTATCAGGGGCATAATTTTGCACATTTGAATGGCTCATAGCTCATAGTCATTGGAAAGAGACAAACACATGCAGGACATATACATCAGAACACAAAGAAAGCATTTTTCATATTAACCAAAGAAAGGCAGCCACAAAGGGACTCCAAGTAGTCTAAGGACCCGATTACATAGGAATTTCAGCCCGTGCATAAAGCTTGGCCAGGTTGGGAATTTAAGATTTCTTTATTTTTGTACGATGAACTTCAGCTTGGGCACAACTGAAATTACGTTGGGTAAAATAAAATCAAAAGAAAGCATTTTCAGCGAAATCACATCACACGCCCAAGTTCACCTTTTAGCCCAGGCTGAAATCTGAATTTATTTACATGAGAGTTATCAGCCTGTTTAACTGGACTGAAAGTTAAAGCCGAGTTTTGACCCTGGCTGGAATTTTCTCCATGTAATTACAAACTCCTTTTTAAGAGGATATCCTAACAGGCTGAAATTTGAGCCTAGGTTGAATTTCACCATGTAATCGGACCCTAAGAAAATGCAAGTGTCATTTTCGTGGGTATAAAATAGAATAAACCATGCAATGATGAACTTGTTCCCAGTGTTTGATTTAAATGTCTCCTTGTGATTATTCAACAGTTAACAGAACGGCATAACTTTATTTTTTTGAGCAGTTTATTTACTGCCCTCCTGCAGGTTTTAAATTACCTTTGCCAAGAAGGAAACCCTTTCCCAAACCTAAGTGGCTACCCTAAAATAAAATTCCTTGACTTTTCACTGACTATGAGGTGGAATTTTAGTAATTCTCTGACTTGATACAGAATTCCCTGACTATTCCGTTACCTTGAAAAAAAAAATAAGTTTTTCCCGTCTTTTCCCTGACCATGTCAACCCTGATGAGAGTTGTATGAAAGTTGCACAATGTATGGCAAATATATGTTAAGACAAGGTATCGTCCTTTTCAATTTCGCTGACAAAGTAACTGTTCAGAACAGCTTGCTGAATTTTTAAACAGTGGAAGTTTCAGACAGCCTATTTTTTTTTTTCACAAATCAAGGATTTTGTCTGCTCTCAGCTCACAAAGGATAAGGGGTTGTGATGCAAAGCGTTAAAGATAATATTTATTTTCCTTCTCACCCTGTTTGCAAAGCCATCTTCACAAATCCTTTCCGGTTCCTGAGGGTCAAAGTGTAAGACCCTGGGTGTGCATCAAGAGACTCTGCCGCACCACCAATAGCAATTACTGCTGCATTGCCTGTACCCTGCTTTGTAACAATGTGACGAATACTCTCTTTGGATACATCACAAACCCCTCCGGCCATCGCAAAGTCACGCCATAAGGGAAACTTGAAGATCACTGAAAGAACAATGTATAAACCATTCAAAATGATAAAAATAGAACATTATAGATGCAGATCAGAGCTCTGTAAAATGATACACATACACAGTTATAATTAGATTAAACAACACGGTTGGAGGTATAGGACAACAACATGCAATGTGGGTTTCAGCTGTCCATACGTGCAAAAAATAATGGAAGAGTATTTTACAGCTCGTGCCACGGAAGAAAATAGCCCAAACCTGTGGGCAATCAAACCAAAAAGAAAAAATATGACAACTGGAACTGACAAATCTGATGTAAAAGACAAATATGTCGTGCGTCACCGGCATTTCGCGTTTCCTGATTTAGGGTCTTTGTGGCGGACCCCACAGAACCGGACGAAATTTTTGATTTCTGTTATCATGTTACGATCAGAAGGCCAGAGAAAAAATATATGGCCTGAATATTCTGCAGAGTTTCCAAAAATCAATGATCCGTTACTTACAACACTTACAGGAATAAACACAACCCTTGAAACAAACGTATACCTTGAACTTTAGTCTGAACTGTACTACCAAAGAAAGATCACAGTGAGTTTCTACGCAGCTTTAGATTGTTTTGGTATTACAAAATAATAAAGCCTCCCCACAGCTGTATTGGTATGCAATAAAAAGTACAGTAGAAAATAGTTGTTTCACTTACATGTAAGAGTGAGAAGATGAGACTTGATGCCAGGAAAAAGTTTGCTAAATCCAGTGGCCTCAGTCGCGAAGTTAGCCCACGCTCCAGCACACATTATTCCATGCGGATGGTACCCCATTATGTAGTTTTTCTTTGGATCAAGACTCTTTGTTCGTATCAGTCGTATTGGGAAGTAATCCCGAAAATATTCCCAGCTCTTCAGCTTGCGGAATGTTTCAGACCTTCTGCCTCCTTTCCTCGGCGTTTGCAAATCGAAGCAGTAAGTCCATAGCAAGTAAATCACAATGAAGGCGTAAAGAGGTGTTAGGACGACATAAATGGAGATAAGAATACCAAACGTGTGTCCGAAGATGAACAAGGTTGTCATAATCTGTACCACTGCGTACTGAAGTGGTTCTTCAAACAAGCTGCTCTTCGACAGCGAGAAAGATTTTTCTCTTCTAAGCTTGCTCGACATCTTTAACCGAAAAAGGTGCGTCCTCTTTGCAGTGAAATTTCCGTTGAGTATGGTTGAAATAAACGAAACTCTTCCGTTGTATTTTGTACTTTGATCACAGACAAAACTTTTGTATTTTGATATTTACCGGAAGTGGGTTCAAAAATTAACCTTTAGCAGTTACACGTGACAGTTCGTGACACGAGCCACGCGCTCAATCACGTAATGTAGGAGAAAAACACGTGATAGTGACAATGAGACCTCTGCTAGTTACCAGCCTACCACGTGTTTTTGATAGACGCCTGGCAGATTTTGTGGTTGTGGTATGTCATTTTGAATACGAATTTCCTTGAATCTTTCAGTTGAATTCTTCTGTAGATTTCCACTATGAGCTTCCTTCCTGGGACAGCAAGTCTCATCAAGGAGATAGACAGTAAGTTTTCCGCCAGTCTCTGTACCTTTTATCCTTTCCTATCTTTTAATTTTAGCGTTTTATTTAAGCTTACTGAATTGACTTTCAAAATTAAAATCATCTGGATGTCTAGTTCCGCGTTTCTGGTAGCTGTTTGAAGTATGAGTACACGGAAGTACCAGCCATAGTCGAGTACTTCTACTGCTACTTCAAGTTCTTCTAAACTTGTACAAGAAACGACAAGTTTACGGAATGAACCGGGGAAAATACACCATATGCTGTAAAAGAGCTGCATGCTATCTCAAATATTTACAGCTGTTTCAACAAAGGTTGTCCAAAAAAGCGTAAAAGCGTACGCGAGAATGCCGAAAGGTAGTATGAGAAATACCCAATAAATTTCAATAAAAGCTCCGAATCCATATTGCCCGCCATCTCAAGTCTTCGCTGTACGGTCGAGGCATTATGGATTCTGAGTTTTTATTGAAATTTATTGGGTTTTTCCCAGAGTACCTTTCGGCATTGTTGCGTACGCTTTTACGTTTTGTTTGGACAACCTTTGTCGAAACAGCTGTATACTGAACTAAAACACATTACTTCCCTGACTTAAATTGACAGAGAGACTTATGGTTGTCTTGAGAGATGGAAGAACACTTATAGGATATCTGAGATCTATTGATCAGTTTGGTAAGTGTACCTGTTCAGAGTTCTTGTGAAGCCCCATAATATTGTAGCAGACAAGAACTTGTTTAAGACAAGAAACAAGTGTATAAATGGGTTAATCATTTTTGTCTTGACTCTAGCCAACAAGTGATTTCTGTGTAAAGTAAATTACGCTTGCACCTTTCTGTCTTGTTCTTAAGATGCATTGTCCAAAACAAGAAATCACTAAAACGTCCAAAATAATGTAGCCCAGTGAAATGAAGCTGGTTAGTTGTATTTTCAACATAATTTCAATTATTTTTACAAAACTAAATTTTAATTTTTTTGTTTATAATTTTATGAATGTGATAATACTTGAAGACGTTATGATTAAAAAATAGGAGCGACAAACAGTCTTGTAAAAAAGACGTGTCTCACAAAATCTGTCAAATTTCCCAGGTCTTACTGTCGCATTTTTTTGCATGAAGCGATCTTGGTGTTTCAAGTTATTATAAGAGGGTAAGAAAGCCTTAGACTCCCATAAAAATGCTGTTCTGGCCGACTCACAAAGTCTCGAAATTACCATTTCCCATTCCTTAAATTGTGAATGGGATCATAACAGTATGATTAATTTTATTGGATTACTTTTCCAGCTAACCTTTTGCTGCAAGATACCATTGAGAGAATCCATGTGGGAGGGAAGTATGGTGACATTCCCAGAGGAATTTTTCTTGTCAGAGGAGAAAATATGGTCCTTGTTGGAGAGATAGTAAGTAAAAAATAAATTTCCTCTTGTCTCACAACTTCTCTATTTCTTCTGGAATTTATTCCAGCCTTTACTACAGTTTTTTGTCATTATCTCTCTGTATCATTGTAGGTTTGTCATCATTAATCCACAGAAAATAGTTGTGAAGCAATCACCAAGTTGCCATAACACACATATAGAACTCTTAATTAAGCTAATAAAGATTTGCTTTTCACCATTTCACATGTGTACATCAGCAGTGACAATGCCTTTCACTTTTCTCAGGTTTTGTACACAACTTATTGGATATTGGAAAACATTTTTGGCATAAATTTATTTTACCAGCAAATTTTGAACAAGATTTGCTATTTTTACATCCAAAAAAATAAAAGTTATTATGATAGTCCCAAAAGTCTGCCAAATATTCTAATTTGTTGTTTTCAAAAAGGATGAAGAAAAGGAAGCCAACTCCAAACTTGAAGAAGTATCAGTGGCTACGATTCTTGAAGCTCAAAGAGATGAGCAGCTGGCCAAAGAAGAGGAGGAGAAGGCAAAGACAAAGGCAAGGCTGAAAAGAGGACTCCCTGTTAATGCACCAGACACCTACCTCAACAGTGATGATGTGTTTGGTTGATTTTCGTGGAATAAAACAGCTTACATAAACAGAGAACTTGACAGTATGAGGCAAATGAATCCATCAAAGACATTCCTGCAAGGGTTGGCTGAGCCTGCAGTTTTGTTCAGAGATGTTGCTTAGCAACTTAAGTTTGAGTGCTCACACTTGGTGATAGCCTGTGCATAGCCACCCTCCTTCCTCAATTTTTCTCATGGAGGGCGGCTGTGCACACGTAGTGATTGATTGGATAACTGCTGGAGACTCTTCAAATACCAAAAGAAATCTTGCGATATTTATTTGTTGTAATATGTCTGTATATCTTTTCCAGAATCACATATTGTGGATGTATTTGAAGTCTTTTGTAAATTCTTTGAAGGCTCTTAAAAAGAATATGGTACATGAAATGTAGCCATCAAGAAAATAATTAAAATAATGCTCTGGACAGGAGCAGTAATTATTTCCTGACTTCCCTGCATTGTCTCAGCAAACGTGACGTTAATAGGGTTTTGCTTTAATACGTCAAGCAGTAAGACAAATGCTTGCTACGTACTGCACTTAAAGCCATAATAAAATATGATATAATATCTTGTCTGTTTCTCTGCATCATTTTATTTGACAATTCAAGTCAATTTCACACTATTTTAATAACATAAATAAGCTTATGGCAATGTACACCACCCACACTCGCTAGCCTAACATTAAGCTTAAAGCTCCAGGCTCTGCTCTTAAACCTAATCCCTAGAACTAGGATACTAGGGTTTTCAGTGAGTCTTTGTGGCTACTATCTGCAGTGGCTTAGTATCTTGTGACCATCCTTTTGCCTGCTGTCAGCACAGCCTGTTAAATTTGCCCACAGGTGCTCTGCAGTTTGGACATGTATGGATGACATCCTTGCATGAATCAATACAAAATGGAATGAGGCAGCAGCCTAACCAACATCTGAAAGAAAAAAAAAAAAGAAATGGGTGAAATTACAAAACAAAAACAAAATAACGGAGTACTGTACATAAGTAAACAAGAATGTTTTAGCTGAAACATCATTTTCACTTCCTTACTTTTCGTTTTGTGATAAAAACGGAAATTTTGCCTTAGTCAAAGGTTTCATTGCAAACGAAGTGCAAAGCAGTGGATAAGACACTGGAGCAATGTTTCCTGTAGAATTCAATGCCACATGTAAAAACTCTGGTGAATCTGAGCTAAAACATCAAAAAGCAATCTGAAATGGATATTTAAAGCAAATCTCACTCAGAAACCTCCCCCCCCCCCCCTTCCTCTCCTATGGCCGGAAATCCTACCTCTTCCCAATCTGACTGAAGAAAAAAAGGAAAGAATATTGTACAAGAAGAGAAGCAATCAGGAAGTGAGGATGAAGTTTCTCCGTATTCAGAACGTTTTACTTAAAGACTCTTTGAATGATTTACTGCACGTTAGAGTCGCACATAAGTAGGAGTGAAGTAAATCTGTACTGTAAACGATTTGTCACCTGATGTATGAGTTACGCATTATATGTTCATAAGTCATCACTTAATTTGTTTGTTCCTAAGGCCAGTTAAAATACCCAACAGGAAATCCACCTCAATAAGAGAAAAGAGCTAATCCTAAAGTAACTTTCACAGTAGCTAATTTCCGTGTCATTAAAAAACGGCATATCTACGTTTACGTGATGTAAAGTTCTCTTCATACTTTAAATAAATCAGAGAGTCGCTTAATCTCAGTCAACTTTTTTAAACAACAATACTACAGTGGTGCATTTGGTCTTACCCCATAGAGCACAACAGGCTGGCTGCGAAGTAAGTAAGGTTTCCATCCTCCTTTGTGGTAATTGTGAACACTCTGGTCTGACAGTAAGGACAACACACGTCTACTGGGACCTCACCATAAACTGGATAAACCGGATATACTGGTACTGGACTATAGCCGTTTGGACGGCTTGGTTGGTTTACCGTTGGTTGCTGATACATTTCAAATTTAAATCAAAATTCGCAGATTCTCACGATTTTACACGGTTAGTCATTCGAATTAAGTATTCTGAATGACGTTTTTCTTATTAATTCGGTAACAATATGGAGACTAGTGAATCAACACAGCTGGGATAATAATGAATGTTAATGAGTAAGAGAAAGAGCATAGAGCATTTTCCATTTTCGAATGCCTTGAAACAGCCTGCCGGGTGAACAAGGTAATGGAGTTAGCTTGTAGAGAAACTGTGGTGCCGCGTCGGTGGGGAGTGGAACGAACATTTGGTTTTATCAGTGATAAGGTTATTTCGCCACCATAAAGAGACGTTTTGCCCTACGTCGAAGGGCTAGCCCTCGAAACGTCACCTCTCCAATCTCTTTACGGTGGCGAAATAACCTTGTCAACTCAGTTGATAAAACCAAATATTTCGGTGAAACAAGTATCACAAAAGCCGTTTGCTCTCGAAGGCCGGCTATAACGAAAAACGTTTAACGAAAGATACAGGTTTTCCGGGTCCGCTAATTCTCAAGACTGTTGACCATCAGTTTATTTCTCCTTACCGAATGAACTCATTGTGAGGCAAACAGGGAAATGAGAATAAACTGTGACAATCGCTCACTGGTTACGATAATACCGTTTTTATTCACAGAAAAAGATAACACGTGCTCTGATTGGTTTAAACTACTGTATTCATTATAGCTATGATTGCATAGAATTTTTTTTGGGCATAATAACCCCCTGATTTTCAGGACATGTCTCCTTGGATGAAATGTAAAATTTTCTTCCTTTTTTTTCTATAACTTGCTAGGGAAATGGAAACAGCTGTTAAAACAACGCCACTTTAACTAGTTTCTCCACGACAGTTCTTGTTCTCTCAGCTTTCACTCATCGTTGTTACGACAGAAAGCGTTTTCAGTTTCTCACTGAAACGCTAACAGAGATTTCTCATCTCCAAAAAGTAGCAGAGATGACAAAAATAAATACGTAAAATAAGAAGACTTTGCTTGCAGGGCACAAAACTTCTCACAGCTTGTTACAGTTTTACCTGAAAAAACTAAAACTAGAGAAACAAGAGAGCGCCATTTCCGAATTTGTAACCTTAAGAGGAGCTTTGTTATTTCTAGTTTGTAAAATAAGAGGATAATTTTAATAACTGGACATGGAAACAAACCGTATACAGTAGTTTTCCGATTTTCAGATCAGAAGCCTCTAGGTCGAATCACCATTGAACCGAACTGTTTCTTGTGTTTGATTAGCTGTAGGAGTTGTTTCATTTTAATGAATTCATTATCGGGAAGAACAACACATGTGCTCTTTCAAGTGGACAGTTGGTTCTCATTCTGAGTATTACACGTATTCGTTGCGAAAGAAAGGATCTAATAACAAAAACGCTACTCATTTTGCTTAAATCATTTCGGTCATACTGATTTTGGCAATACAACAGTTTTCACTATTTGAAGGATTTAGACTTGGGGTTACCAGACGCAATTTTACCAACAGAAGAAGCTACCTGTTTACTGCACTGTTGATTTCTGAGCCGTTGCAAACGTTTGGCATACGTAAAGCAGAAGTTACGCATTTGCAGAACGCAGCATATTTATCAAGAAACATGCTGAAAATGCAAGCGTATTTCACCCTTGCATTTGCCCTAAAATTGGCTGTCATTGTACACGGATCTAACGTCGTTGAACTGAATGCGCAAAATTTCGACAAACACGTCGACGGCGAGAGATTCGTTTTCGTATTTTTCTACGCCGCGTGGCAAGACCAAAGCCAAAAATTTCTTGAGTGGTATGAAGAAGTAGGAAACGCTTTTTCTCAACGAGATGATGTGATCATCGCTAAAGTCAACGCGTATGAGGAAATGAAGTTAGCGACGAAGTATTGGGTCGATCGGTATCCGGCGTTTCGTTACTTCATCAAAGGAAGCGTAACAGAAGAAACGTGAGTATACAAATCATATACAATCAGGTGCCCTGATACAATATTATTTTTGAAACAGTGGGCATTAGTTTAAAGCGGGAGAAATTTTCAAATCATATTGTGTTCAGTTTTCAAAATGTTGAAAACAAACCGGACCAAAGGAAAGTACCGCTATCCAGAATGGTTACACTTTTGGTTTCCATCCGCTGGCTCAAAATCTAGAACCACCTTGTAAGTCATGATAAACAGCACCACAGGGAAGTAGTGCTGACGCTCACGATTTTTCATTTGAAAGATCAAATCTAAGGATTTCATCTACAAACTCAAACGTTAGAACCACCTTGTATACGAAAATTCAGTAACAGTACCACAGGAAAGTACTGCTCAGTAGCTTTCATTTGAATGGTCACACTTTAGGATTTCACCCACAGACTCAAAAGTTAGAACCACCTTGTGCAGTATTATATAAAACAGCACCACAGGAAAGTACTGCGCAATACCTTTCATTTGAATGGTTATACTTAGCATTCGAAACTTTTAAGTTTCCGTCTATTTTACAAAACTGAATTCCAGTGGAACACACTTTCAAGGCGTTTGGACGTTCTCGAAGCTTATCACTGTAAATAAACAGAAGCCTCAGCAAATAAACCCATTGTTGATTACAGTATTAGACCTTCTATGCTGTTTCCATTTCAGTTACAGAGGCGGTTATCTTCCAGAAGACATGAACCGCTTTATCCAAACCAAATCTTTTCACCGCCTCAACACGGGCATTTTCTTGACTCCAGTCATCGATCTAAGCTCCTCAAACTTTGAACGCATCGTAAAAGACAGAGCCCGAAGCATCATGGTCCACTACTTCAACGGCAACTGCGAGCTGTGCAACACTTTACACAATACAATGTATGATGTCGGAGTCACCTTCAAAAACGAACCTAAGTGTCTCATTGGTCGACTAAACTGTGACTCAGAGCCACAGATCTGCGTCCAGCAGGGTATTCCACATTATCCAACGCTGAAGGTGTATCCCCAGCACAACAAAGATGGCGTCATATACGAACCCGGAAAGAATCAGGAGAGTTACAGCGAGAAAAATATGACCGCGTTTATGAACGCTCTATGTGGTACACAGAGGATCTTACGAGGAAGGCTGAATGAAAAGGTCAGTTTAGTTTTCAGTAATGTTACCTTTGTGTGATTGTAGGCTTGACCATTTTCTGCTTGAGTAGTAGACAGTAAAACTTAATAAAAGACCAGCAAATGATCCTGGCGACTTTTTACGAAAGTGAGCCTTTAGTAAAACTCACCAACTGTCACTAAATTTTGTTTCACTCTAAGTTAATCTAGAACTGCCGTAACATGGTCAATTTTCCTTTACGGGTAAACTAAGGTTTGGCTTTGGATATAAAATAAAATACATTACAGTCAAATCAAGCCTTCAGTGCGACCCCTCCCCATCCATACTTCTCGAGAGAAAAAGCAGAAGTAGTAAGCTGCTCACTTTTGGTTATCACTTGTTGTATCGATTCGGTATTTGCTTTTAAAAAATTCGCATTTCTTCCGCTTCGGAAAACTGCTTAAAGAACGAAAATTTACGAAGGCTAACTCACGAAGGTCAGGTAATCCCCGCATAGGTAGCCTGTCCTAGGCTGTTAGTAAGACTAGCGATACCTCCAAGACTACAGACCGTTTGACCACGAGTCATCCTTCTGTCATTATATCGTTAAAGCCCGTGCGCATGCTCAAACCTCAAAACGTACCACATGGAAGAGAAAATGACTACAATGTCATATATATACATGACTGACTCTCAGTTTAGTCAGTAAGGTGGAACTGAGTTGTCAACGAAAGGGATCTGTCTCATATGGTCTAGGGGCCGACTTTTCCCTCCCTCACTGTCTTGTCGGGGACAAGGTATCAGAAAGCAGCGCGGAACCATATTCAGCTGGCATAAGCGAACCGCGGGCCGAAATCTCGTGGTGCATCGTCATGGCACAACGCTCCGGCAAACCGTCCAGAGGTACCGCTGTCGGCTGTATTTTTCTCTCTTTTTCAGCCATTTTGATATAAAGGCTGGCAAGTCGCCCGAAGACATCGTAAGAAAAGAAGCGTTTCATTCATGTCCCTTGTCATGTCCTTGTCAAATCGTCGACGGGTATTGTGTACTACTCATAGCCTTAAACACGTTCCCTTTTTACGAGCCTGACAGGGGTCCTGACAGGCAGGAAAAACAAACGAGACATTTTTTACCCAGGTAGAACCAGTGTTTTGATAAAAAATTTCAGCAAACTAGATATTTAGAAACGTTCCAGCCAGTTAACCGTCTAATGTATTCAGTTCCCAGCCAGCTCTATTCCAGCCTGCAGAGCGGGTTTTTAGTCGAGTGGTCTCATCAGGAACTCCTGATGGTTTATTGGTTGAGCCTCGTACCAGCAACGCGTTTAAATCCGGTTGAAGCCTGGATTATTTTTTTTTTGTCTGTTTGTTTAAGATTACCTAAGTTGCGTTTAGAATTAGGAAGATAATTGTTGTCTTTTTCCTCTTCAGTTAAATTGAGCTACCGAGAATGATGTTTTTATTTATTTGTTTGTTTTTGCAGGCGGGTCTTCTTGATGACTTCAACGAACTAGCTGTTCGGTTTATGAAAGAACACAATCGACGCGATGAGATATTACTTACAGCAAAGAGCAAGGCTCTAGCTCACAAGTTCCAGACAGAAGCGCACTTTTACCTGTCCATTATGCTACGAATATCGCAGCATGGTGCTGGAATAGTGGGAGACGAAATTGATCGATTGGAACGCTTAATCGCCGGACCAGTACATGCTAACAAGGCGGACGAACTTGAAAAACGGAAAAATATCCTGAAACAGTTCCAGGTCTTGCATTACGAGAGAGATGAACTGTAGCAAGCTCAAACAGCACTGATCTCTCTGAAGCTTCCTTACTTTTGATTTAATGACGCTTGAACACTTACAGTTAGAACAGTGTATCTACAGGATAAATTGTGCCTTGATCCATGAAAGATTTGTATTTCATTTTGTTGCAGTTTTCTAACCCATTTATATTGATTAATGATATAAGAAAAGCGGTTTTCGAGCCCATTGACTGGCTAACTATGTTATTTACAAAGTAACTCGGTCGGTTCGTCTGACCAATGAGAAGAGCATCCTGTTTTTGGACCAATCGGGAACAAGACCGGCAAAAACTAAACCTGATTTGCCTTGCCCGTGCTTTCCCGCGCTTGGCACCATGCCTACGTTGTACGTCGAGTTCTGATTGGTCCAAGAATATTTCTTTGGATTAGCCAAATGTTGGTTACCATGGTTTTGGATTTACAGTATAACACAGTAAATCATCAGAAAAAATCTCTAGCAAAATAGTATCTATTTAGAAAAACCTGTGAATAGAAATGACTTTTATCCAGGGTCAATGTTTGTGGTTTAGCTTGTGATGGCCCGGAGTTCACAGGCCACGGGTGACACCTACATTCGGTTATTTCGCGTAATCCTCGCGAATCGATGAGTTCCTTATTTAACGTCTATACATAGACATATGACGCCTTGATAAAAACCGTTCGACTTAAAGTTGATTAAACTAAACCTTAAAGTCGTTTTCTTGTGTAAGGGGGATAAACCTCTTAAAGTCATCTTCCATCGGGTATCCTCGGTGATCCCGAGCCATTGCGATCCCAAATCGATCTTACGATCGGGGTCTGATGAAGGTATCCAAGAACACGAGGATACCACCGAGATTTCTCTGCTTCAAGTATTCCAGGTAAGCTCGCCTTGAGCGACCCTGTGGAAAAGAGCAAAAAATTAAAAAAATGAGAAAAATCTAGAAAAACATATTGAAAAGGACTATGCCACGGGGATTTTGTTGTTGCTTGTCGAAATGTTTTCTAAAACTGTGGATACGTATCCTTCCTCATCAGCCAGCATGAGTAAGAAACGTTCACGCAACGCTACGATTAGTCTCCCTCGCAGCAGTTGTGTCTCGTCACGCAACGCTCCTCCCCACGGGGAGCGTTGCGTGACGAGACACAGAATGGCTGCGAGGGAGACTAACTAACAACCGACGACTCATCTTCCTTTCACGTTCATGATTAGTTTCAGCTCGTTTTCGAGTGAACAAGTTATAGAATTACCTTAATTAAACTTGGGGTGAGCTTCATTCCCTCAGGCTGAGTCTACAAACAAAATACACAATAAGACGTCATACTCTAGCAGTGCAACTCAAATGAAACAGTTGTGTAGAGACTAGGTAAGCGGCCTCTCCCTAGCTTTGCTTAGTTTGAGTCCCACTGCTGTTCCCAGTGAGCTCACCTCTTCAGCAAAGGGCAGTCAACAAAGAAGCGCATGAAGCTACTGTAGCATGTGACAAATTTGGCGCGAAAAACGCTCTGTCCTGGTGCATTTTGGGTAGGCCTCAACTTTTCACAAGGTAGTGAGAACACCTTGCGGCAAAAGCATAAGGTCCATAAACACAAGAAGAATGAACACGTTCGTTCTTCTTGTGCTTATACTTATGCTTTTGTTGCAGTTTTTACTAGTGACAAAAGGAGCGACACAAGCACAAGGTAGTCAACCGATTTTGTCCGCCATCTTGCCAATCAAGAGCAAGTGATAGATGGACGATCAGAGGTAAAATTTCAGTTTCCAAGGACGAAAAAAATCGAGACAAAAAGATAAGGAAACGCGTTGGGTAGCTTGAAAAGTATGCGAAATAACTTGCAGACTGCTGACAGTTGCCCTTTTCTCTTTGCGTTAGCCGAGTATTAAACCAGCTTAGCGCGCCGTGATCGGATCACAAAAGCTTTCTCGTCCCGTGGTCTCTTCAAGACACAACAGAAATTTCGAGAGAGAAACATACTGCAAGCAGTCAAAATAACTTGCTGAGCCGGTGTTCTGTTAATGAAGAGTCAATTAGGTTTCGTTGATTATCGCATGACACTCTAACCTGATGAAGAAATCTCCAGGCTTCCCCAACCAAAGATATGTGATGGTGGATTGAAAACAACTCGTTCATATGACGGACAGAAAGTGAGTCGGTCACAGAGCTGGAAATATAAACAGACAAAATAATGTAAGCCACACGAGTAACCCGTTTAACCATATAAATAACGACGTACGTACAACCATGGGTACAGATAGCTGAAAGAGAATGAATCCTTTTTTTATGTAATTTAGTATTAATAGAGCGGTTTTCAATTGAGTCTCGAAAGTTTGGTTTTGCTTTATTATGTTCTGATTGGTTAGCAAAACTCGCGCCACTTTCTCAACCAATGAGAAACAAAACCAAAACCAATCGTGCGTTGCTCGGACGCGTTTTCCCGCGCTTTACGCCGGTTACGTACATTTGCTTCGAATTCTGATTGGTTCATTGCGCTGTTTACGTTTGTCGTGATTGGTCAGAGTAATTACTTCGGTTTTGGTTATACGACACTCAATTGAAAAGCGTTCCAAGGTACAATAAACACCACTGACCTTGGCATGCTAAAACAAAACGATTTATCTCTGTCAATGAAAGCTTTGTTTCTCCACAGGCTATCACAGACATCCAGAATGTACTGGTTAAACCTCTGTATGCTTTGAAATCCATCAGGAAATGCCACAGGAGTCACCTGTTTACAAGAAAATTCATGTTTTCATAATGCAATCAGTTTCATAGCCGACCTTCCGGGAAAACCGCCAAGAAGCGTCAGAGGTTGAACTCTAGTTGATATGTGCAGTTCTGCCAGTTTGGGAGAACGTTTGGACTCTGAGGCGCATGTTTTCGTGTACTGGGGGTTAGGGAAATTTTCACGCCGCAGCGCCCTCCTCTATTTTACACCTTCTAACATTCCTGAGGGAAATGAGAGACTACTGAGAGTCTTGAGGGTTTAAGTGGACTCAAGTAGTGGACTACAACAAGAAGCACCACAGCGTATTATGGCAACAGTATCTAAGCAAATAGATAAATATGCAGGGGTTTCAATAAGTTTTGAAATAGCCTTCTGAGCTAACTAAAGTAGGCGGTGACCTGTTGAAATTTTTTTTAATAATTTGAGTGAAAATACGGACAAAGTAGGCGACGGTAAGCATAGTAGGCGGCGATTTTTGCCGGTTGCCGTTTCTAATGAAACACCTGAATATGCGTTTTACCTGTGTCTCTCCCTGTGATATTTTGAGAGATTCAAACTCCTTCTTGTACCTAAGTTAAAAAAAAATAAAAAATGATTCATTACTGATCAATCATCATTCCATCACATCACATTTCTTGAACTATAGTTCCTTACTTGACAATGATTTGACATAATCTTGAGACAGCCATTGAGTTATTTGCAAACAGCATTCTGTAGATAATTCCCGATGAAGGAATCTGAACAAATGGAAGGGAGAACTGCTGATGGGAAGTTGACACCTACAAGGTGAAAATTAAAAAAAACCCGCAATATTCAAACAATGTGATTCATTTGTTTTACAAGGGTAAGGAAAAGTCATGCAGGAATAAACCTGTGGTCGAATTGAAAAGTTAAAAAGCTTGGTTTTGTGTAGATAGAGAAGATGAAATGCTCGGATGGAACCCTTGAGGAACGTGACATCTCGGCCAACAAGGAGCATGCCAGCCGGTAGGTAACAAACCCGAGTGCCATTGCCTTGCTGGACAAAAAGCATTCTCACCACTGCAATGCATCGTCACTGTATGCCTTGGACTTTTGGAGTCCAGAAAGAACTTTCATATGATGTGGGTTTTGATTCGCACGCGTGACCCTTTTTCCTAAGCTTGTTCAAAGAATTGATGGCCTAAACTCACCAGTTCAAAAAAGTTCAAAACCCAGTGTTGTAAAAGGATGTGGTCTTCTTCGACCTGTCACAACAAAAAAAGACCAATAAACAAACAAAAGAAAACAAATCAACAAAATAAGTACAGAAAATAAACAAACAAAATAGACGAACAAATAAATAAATAAAAAGATACATGAAGTAAATAAAATCTTTAAATAAAGAATATATGAGCTTTTTTGAATTCCATAGGCAAGTGAAAATAAACGATAAAAACGAATAACGTTTTATTCCTAGATTTATATTACACTAAAACGTATCTTACCGTTACTGACAGCTTGTTAGTAATAACAAGAACCGCACATGCTTATTGTCTATATTTTGTCTCAATTTTATTTCTAATTTTCATTTATTCTCTTCGTCTGATTTAAATACTAGAGCAAAGCGAACAAGGGCGCTTCCAAGTTTGATTTGTTCATTGCTTCACTTGGATTTGTTATGACTGACTTGATGTGGTTACTTAAGGTGGTTCACAACGGTTTCCAGCACTTCCCTACAGGTATCGATCATTTCTACCACTCTTTATCGGTGAATACTTTAATAATGGTATCAAACAAATGTCTAAGCATTAGTAAACAAGCTATGATCATTATTTCGATTTAATAAATCGAAAACATAACTATAACTTGTTCACCAATCATTAGACATTTGGTTGATACCATTCTTGTTTTATTAACTGATAAAGAGTTGTAGTATTGATCCGTCAAAGTTTAAGCGCTGGAAACCGGTGGCAGCCACCTTTTAAAGCGTTGCTTTCCTACAGTCATCGGAAAAAACGCCCAACTTTTGATGATGGCATTAACTTCATGTCTTTCCCGTTTGTCAGATCACTTACCTGTAGCCCCACAACACAAATCCTGTCCACAAATTGAATAAAGTCATAGACGGTCTTGAGCGGGTCAAACGGCTCCACTTCATCTTCAACAAACAACGACACGCTGTAAGGATAAAACAGCAGCAGATAACTCACAAGTTGCTATATTTTTATGAAGGTTACGACTTTTTTAGAGTAAACATGTTTCGGGTGAAACCTCATCCATCTTCCATTTTCCTGTCTGCTGGCTCTACGGAAATAAGGTCCTCTATACGATACAATACCCGCATATACGCGGTTAAGCCGCCCACTAAGACACAACGCAGACAACGACCGTGCATAACACCCACTAACGAAGACATCAGTAAAACACTTGATTACTACAGACGCAGATGGAGATTAGGTAAAAAATTGCTGCTACATCCTGTTGTTTGCAACTCAGTGAAGTTTTATTTCCTCACATTATTCTCTCTTCCCGTGCTTCACCTCATACTGCAACAAACGTCACTGACACCACCGTCTCTACACTTTCTTTCGCGAATCTGTCGCTTTTCCCAAAAGCATTCTCTGAAAAAAAAGGAGACTTGGGGCAAGTCTACACCGTCCCTCCTTCGCCGCCTTCTCTCCTGCTCTCCCAGGCCTCCTACCACTTGTTCCACTCGTTGATTTCTCTCCCTTCTCCTTTCCCATTACGGGACCTGTTGACAAGCGGCGTCCCCTTCACTGCACCACGTTCCACAGCTAAGCGTTTTATAATTCCCCACTCACCTGGCTTGGTCACGCGCTCTGTTGGTTCGCTCCTCCTGAAGTAGCTCTTGTTGCCTTGGTAACTCAACAGCCAGAAAGTTCCTCAGCATTTCAGTGAAGCAGTACATTATTTGACACTAAGGAAAAACGAACAACTTACTCACTACTGACCAAACATTCATCAGTCCATCAACAATAGGCACGCAAAACGTGCATAACAGATGATACTTTCGGAGTACACGTGACCTAGAACCCAGTGTTTTTCGGATGAATCAACACAAAAATCCACAGTGCAACAAAAATCAATAAGTGACTTAGGTTATCACCAGACTGGTCAAAGTGGATTGGAAAGCAATTATAAAACAGGCAAACAAGAAGTAGAAAAAAGGCAACTTTGAATAAACGCAAGCACAAGCCTCAAATCATCAAAACAGACACAGAGCAGCAAGGTACAATAAGGCGTTTTTATTTCGTTTTATCAGCTGACAAATGCCACCTTTTGAGAAACTTGTTTGACAGCTCTTAATACGAAGTTTGAAGTTCGGATATCTACGATAAAAGAAAAGTTCAGCTCCTGAATTATTCAACATTCTTCCACAAAAAAAAAACCTGTTACTAACTTACCTTCACGTAAACTGGCGAGGAGAAAAAAAGCTTTCTGAGATGCTCAAGAATTAAGTCATTCAAACCTACAAATGAAACAAGAAGAACTTTTGTAAATAAGACATATAAAATTTTCTGCCGGCGCCAAGTGCGAGAAGACAAGTCACCGATTCAGAGCTCGGGTTGATGTCCCCCTGGTGTCAAGCGCGGGAAACAATGAGCGTGGTGCCAAGCGCGGGAAAATGTGCACCCGGTGCCAAGCGCGGGAAACAGTGAGCGTGGTGCCAAGCGCGGGAAAATGTGCGCCCGGTGCCAAGCGCGGGAAACAGTGAGCGTGGTGCCAAGCGCGGGAAAATGTGCACCCGGTGCCAAGCGCGGGAAACAGTGAGCGTGGTGCCAAGCGCGGGAAAATGTGCGCCCGGTGCCAAGCGCGGGAAACAGTGAGCGTGGTGCCAAGCGCGGGAAAATGTGCGCCCGGTGCCAAGCACCGGATTCCTCATTCCTGGTGCCAAAGGTGGGAAAACATGTATTCGGTGACAGGGTCGCGACAGGGGCGAGAAAATATGCGTCCAGTTTTAAGCGCAAGAACAGGAAAACTTCGATTGGCCAATACTTCAGTTATGAATGGTAAGGCCTAGAATATTTTACCTTATTTCGGGTTTGTAGCCTTTGAATCGGAGCTGAGTTCGACCTTACCTAATCAGTAAGCTCAGCAAGGCACAACAAAGACAAAATTCTGTTCCAATTCCATCATTCAATTATACGTAATTACAACTCACGTTGAAATGGCCACAAGCTCAGATGAGTGATGAGTTTCAGTACAAGCGGCCTGAAGTCCAGTCCATTCCAGGTAAATAAGTACCGCACCAAGAAGGCCTCCACGGCCGGGACAGATTCCTAAAGAAAGGAATTGTGCGATTTCTTTCTGTACAATTGGGAAACTTACTCTATTCAAATGGCGAGAAAGAGCAAAACAGATCTTCCGATGTCAAAGAAAATGTACACACCTCTTACTAACCGAGTTCGAGGTCCGTATTGTAAGTTACGGAGCGAGTTTTTTCCGTTCCGTAACTTACAGTACGGTCCGAGAAAACGAGGTAAGATATTTATTATATCTATGAGGTTAGTCGGGTGCGCGAGAAAAGAAACCAGCTGAAGTTTAGCGGGCCGTACAGTGAAATACGGCCCGCAAAATTGACCAATCACACCGCGCGTACTAACTGAGAGATATTTAAGAATTGGTTCATGCTTAGCGTGCGTATATCGAGTTATGGATGCACGCGGGAAGTTTGGAGAGCACGAGAGAAGCGTAAGAGTTGCTCGAGGCGTGGCTTCTTGAATGCTCTCCAAATTTCCCAAGTGCATCCATTACTCGATATACGCACAGCTAAAAGCATGAACCAATTCTTTTATAACATAGTGAAAATAAAGTTAATGATTCCTGGAAAACAGGTTTTGTTCCCGATTAATTACAAAATTCTCTGTACAAAAAAAAGGGCGAAAATGGTTTCTCATATAGGTTTAATCTTTAACGTTTCATTCAACTTCAAGCTCTTATAAATATACATTTTTATGGTGTTGTCTCTCTGTAAAAGTTTTTTAATAACACAGCGCGTGCATGCTTCCCCCATCTGACTTGCACACGTCATCGGATGGACGCACGGCCGTACGTATGTTGAGAAATGTACCATGGTGACGCCAACAGGAATTAGATTAGGATGCACGCGCGCTATGTTATAATATTATTTATGTTTGGTTACGGATGGCTGGGATGGAAATGGATTGCAACTTGAAAAAATTGGCCAAACTTTTGTCTCTTGTTTGCAAACGTTCCAGTTCGTCAAATTTAACTTGGACATTACCTAATTACCAACTGAAGGACCGAAAAGACCAAGGAATAAATCTTTAACAACGTTTTAGTAAATTCTGACTTCAAAGTTTATGCTTTATCCTGGTTTAGAGTAATCGTCCTTTAAACAACCTGGTAGTCAAAAGAACAATTTTCCAATTTTTCGTGATCTAGTTACTTATGTGTCGCAAAATCAATGCAACATCGGCTATCTTGCGTCTTGTCTTTTTGCACGGTATTGTAAAAGAAAAAAATTAAGAAGCAAACGTCCGGCGTAAAAAAGAATCGGTTAACGTTCATCAAGGTACGTGCACGGTCGGAAAACATAAGTATCCAAGCTGCGGTTTAAGCTAGCAACAAACACAATGCAGTTGTAAAATTCATTCCGCGGCAACAATTTTCTCGATGAAATGTCACATGAAAACAGAATCACAACTGAACTAGCCTGCATACCAGGCGGATGAAACAGCAGGCCCTCCCAGGCGCATGAAACAGCAGGCCCTCCCTCGCAGGCCCCACTCTTTCTCGCGCCCTATGTTTCGTGCGCCTGCTACCCAGCCAGCTACAACTGACCCACAAACATTGTAGACGCAAACTAACCTGAAGGAAACATGTCAACTGCTTCAACCGCTGTAGCAATAGCAAGCCACTTGGATCTGTGTCTGACGTCGAACCGGTTAGGAACTCTATAACAATACAAAAATACTCACGAATTAAAACATCCCACGTAGACAGCATTTTTGCGATTTTAGCCTTGAAGTGGAGTAGTGACAATTGTTTGAACTGGAGAAATGTAAGCACTGCTCCAATATTAAGGCTAATTACAGACGAATAAGTTTCAACTAACAGTCTTTTCTCGGCAATTTTTACTTATTCTTGAAGGAACGTTGATCAAGTTTTTTGTGAGTCAGTCTGAGTTACCCCTAAAAAGTTCAGCTGTATTTGCTCAAGTAACCAAACGACTCGGCTGACAAGCTTCCGGCTTCACAAGTTTTCCACGGTGATCGCAACACAGTTTTTAGCACTCTCCTCAAACCAGTCTACAGAGCGTCGTTCAAAAAGTTTTTTTTTGTATATAATAATAAGAAAATTACACTCGTGCCAAACCCAATAGTTTACTCACTCGCGCAAAATATTGTTTAGCACTCGAAAATAAAATTCATATCCTCGCGCCGCCATGTAATGTCCTCTATATTATTATACATCTGGGCACATATGTAAGCTAATGCAGAGGCTCGATTTTGTAGTTTTTTTGTTTTAACTTCTTTCGTCATCTTAATAATTTTTTTCTTCTTTTCTTTTCTTTTTCTCGATTGCTTAGTTGTCTTTTTTTCCTCTTTTAACTTAACAGAAAAGTACTTTGTAAAATTCAAATACTGTATACGGTGTAAGTAATTTATATAAGTGTAAGCAACCTAAGTGTATTTGCGTATTTAGATAAAGCGTGTTAAAAAAAAATACATCTGGGCAAAGAGAATAATATGGAGTAAAGTTTGACAGTACAAAGATCAGCATAGTATCGAATCACGGACCCTCCTCGCGATCGAAGGTCCAATCTAAAGTTCGACAGGCGCTGAGCACTCCACCATTGTTCCACTAAGCACGAGCTTACGTTACCAAAGGCTTGCATTCCACACAAGGAGTTTATAGGTCTATTATAATGGGCATAGTACATGAAACCCCGATTTAACGATCAACATTCTGTGTCCCGGCAACATTTATTTATAAATCGGGAGTTCGTTTACAACGATATCCCGATTTAACGATATGATTTTGCTGTCCCCTTGCCATATCGTAAAATCAAGGTTCCACTGTCCTAGTATTACTAGAGGTGCCCCTCCCCCCCCCCCCCCCATTATGAATTGTATTCAAGTTAATTGTAATTTAGCTAATATTAAATTTTTTGTAACTATTTAATACTTGGAATAAATGCGATGGAATATTTTAAGCCTGGTGAATAAATGAATATGATGTATTATTCAGTAAGTGACACAGGCATACTCGGAACAAATGCGAGTGCTCCTATCAGGAGTTGAACCTAAGACCTTAGGTTCGAGTTCTTAGACCTGTTCGACTCCTGATAGGAGCACTCGGATTTTTTTTTTCGAGTATGCCTGTGTCACTTACTGAACAATACACCATTTTCATTTAATACTTGTGTATTAGGAGTAGAGAACAAATAAATGAAATAGACATTACCTTCGTACAAAGAATGATTGAGCCAAAAGTTCAGCCTCTGAAGCATGACAAAGTCTGGGTTACAGGACAAAACATGTTGTAAGAAGGGTGAATTGAGAACACAAGCGACTTGACTTGGAAACTGTGAAAAAAGAACCACAAGGAACAGAATAAAAGTCAGTTGCATGGTGAGACCGAAAGAAAACACTACAAAGTTTCAAGCTTCTGTAAAGAACTTCCAACTGATCTCTTGACCATTTGTACAGCTGAGTTTTGAAGTGCTTCTTTTTTGTTTTCAAACATGGAAAGCTTAATCTACCCATTGCTTGAACTTTCCAAGTTCTCGATGTTGGCAAATTTCAATCTGAAAGAAGAAACGTCTAACCGCACTGCATGTCCCGTGAGAGGCAAAACAGGGAATGGCTATCAGAGGAACCATCCCAAAACTCTCTAAAACAGCCGGAAGTTAAGTAAGTGGGATGTGCCGAGTGCTGGAGGCAATATACTCTATACTCTCAAAAGCGTTGTAGAAACGAGTAAGGGTGTTTATAAAGTACTGATGGCTTTGATACCCGTATGAATGTTTTGCCCGGCTTTATACAAACGTCTGCAAAATTTTCTGAATTTACGGAACTACATCTTCGCCATTTTTAAGACAAGACTCTCAAACGTGGCCTTATTACTAATTTTTACGGTGATCTTCCAGCAATGTCAATGCCTTTTCGTTACATCGTAATTTCAAATTACCGTGTTAAAGGTCATGAATGTAGACGACCCATAAAGGCCTGGCGGATGTAAAAGCTTTCTCGAAACATCTTGAGAAAGGAAACGACCTGCTTTAGGTGGGAGTAGTCAGTTCAAGTTTGCGAGGTGCTAATGTGAGTGCAGACGCATTCGTATACCTCAATGTTGTCAATACTTGCAAGGAGATCTTTAAACGAGGAAAGCTGTTCAATGGAGATTTTCTTCTCTGGCATCATGGCGGTGTGCACTGCGGGAATGTTGTTTGCATGGCGCTTCCTTCTCTTAGGTAACTGTAAGTAGAAAATGGTGTATTCAGAAAGCTGCTTCACGGAAAGGTTACACAGAACTGGTGGAATTTAAAATTTCATAGGTTAATAGAATTAGATTATTTTTCTTTCTCTAATGTCTCCCCTCACATTACACACAACACACGCTACACACTAACCAGTGATGTATCCACCATTAATTTGTTAAAAGGTCTGATGAAGTAAAAGGAGGTTGTGGAGGAAAAAAGGTATTTAACAATTATTCCACGAGCGCACGCTGGATATGAGATAATTGATAGCCAACGAAGCGCGTAGCACTGAGTTGGCTATAATCATCTCGTATCCAGCAAGCGCCGGTGGAATAATTGTTTTATTAAAAACAATCAAGAAATATTGGTAGATCTTGTTGATTTCGCTTTTCAAGAACAACCAGAAGGCAATTTATGGTCGCTATTTCTCGCACATGGTATAATGGCTCATATACCATAGCCGCTAAGCCAATCAAATCCCTTGAATTGCATTATGCAATGATTCAGTTTTTAATAATAAGTAATATATCAAACCCGAGGAAGAGTGTTTGATATAGCTTCTCAAATAATTAAATAATAATAATTCTTGGAGAATTCATAACATTTCCAAACCTCTTTTACAGTAGTGATTTCCTTTGTTTTCTCGTTATTTCCAAAACAACACTTCCTGACGAAAAAGGGAAAAGGGAGGGGAAGAGGTAGTTTAACTAACTGATAAAAAAAGAACCATGGTCACTGGATCGTGATAAACAGAGTAACTGTACTTACGGGAGCTTTCTCTTTTGGCCGTGCTGAAAGGAAGAAGCTATCCACTGAAGTCTGTGGATTATATTTGTTCTGCAAATGATGAAAAGGTACTGTTTTACTTACAAAATAGGTGAATTAACTGCGGGGTTTATTCTAGCTAGAAATTGGTTACTGTGGGCCCAGTAGGCCCGCTTTAGAGATTTTACAGGGCGTCTCACCATGAATGGAGACCCAGGTGATTTCAAATATCACAAAAATTATATATATATTATATATTGTCATACAGCAGTGTAGTGTAAAATGATCACTTGTCTAATCTCTTAACCTTTTGTAACAAGAACATAACCTTTCTTGGTGAAATTTTTCCATAAGTTTGATGCACTTCAGCTATGGAGGATAACTAACTACCTCAACTTTTAAAGTAAATTTTGTAAATTTTAAATCAGAAAATTATTACTGCTATCCACAAATAGTGAAAATTCCTCAGCGGCTAATCAAGGCAGGTGGCAAAGAAAGAAACATACTAATGAAAAGAAAGACGGATACAGTTTAAGTTAAACTAAATTTACTAAATGCTAATTTGAGATATTAAATTTACTAGTACACTGATGAAAGAAAAGGTCAGGGAAAAGAAAGCTTGTATAAGCAGTTCAGTCACTTTCAATCAATATCTTGACCTTCATCTTTTACAGACATTAATTACCTGAACTTTCTTGATTGCCTCTTTCCAAGATGTATCTGATTGCTTAAACCATGATTTCTAAGAAAGTTTCAAACAACGAACTTAATAAGAACCAAAGATGTTATTGAACAAGCGTAAGGACCGTCAGGATTAGAACATGTAAGACCAAAAAATACCTGCAAATACCAATTGAAATTCAACTTACAAAAACAGGAGCAAATGATAGTAAAAACTAGCTCACAATTACAAATGGCACTTTCAAGAAAAAAAGTGTCTTTCCATCAACTTTCTTTAGTTTGTCAATGATAAATTCATGTAAAGTTAAAATAATTTTTTTGGCACTTAACTGAATGTATACAACACAATACGATGACGGACATTTTATTTTTCTTTCATTTGCATTAGTCTGTTGTTCACACATTTAGTTATATGTACCTTATTTGAGGCTGATGTTGCCATGGTAACAAGGTTTGGACAGTGTATCTTGTACATGGAGAGTAAACCAGTCAAGTGAGGTTTGATTCCCTGAACAACAAAGCATTAAAAAGTGAGAAACTGTATCACATTTACCTGTTACAGGAAACTGATTATATTGAAAGCTTTGTTCACATTCAAGCAGAAAAAAGAGGCAAAAACTTGGGACAAAACCTGGAAGAAGAGAATTAGGGGCACCATGAAGAAAACCAGGGAGGGGTGGGAGGGGAGTAACATGTACAAAATGAGAGAAGGAGAGAAGAGTGTCACGGGGAGGGGGGGGGGGGGGGCAAGGGATGGGGAGGGGCAGAGAGGAAAACCATAGACAAAGCCAGAGTGGGGAGAGAGAGGGAGAACATGACATTAGAACTAGGGGGAATAAAGAGAAAGGGAAACCATTGAGGAGGCAGAGAGGATTAAATGGCCAAATGACATTGAAATTGGCTGGGAAGAGACAGCTAAATCCCAGGAAAATACAGAGGGAAGAGAGAGGTGGAAGATAACAGTCAAATGAAAGCCAACAATAAAAAAATTGAAAGAAAATGCAAACATTTATATTTAAATATACCGCTATGATATTTCATAGTTATCTTCACTCTAAAGGAATGTTCACAGCATGAGTTTGATGCATTTGCTTCTTAATTTATGAATTTAAACATGTTTCTTCCAGTAGTAGTCCTGTTATTTATGTAGGAAACTCTAATTTTGTTTCATTGCCATTTTGCTATCAAAATGACCACCCTTCTTTTTATTGCCATGTTTACAGACACGAGTCGTTAATTTAAAAATGGGCCGCATACTGAGATAATACTCACCAGACGACTTTGTAGATCCAATAGCTTCCTAATCCTGAAATGTCGCACTATACAAAAAGATAAAAATCAATACTTACTTCTACTTGTTACTTGCAATAACTACTTGTTACAGCTTGAAAACTGGTTAAACCTGAGACCAATAAATTATTTCTATCTACAACATTAGCCACCTCAGTTCAATGTTTAATGACAGAAAAGGTATCAAATCAAACTAATGCTATTGTGAATATGAAATTACCAACAGTGAAAGAATTAAATAGAAGAAAGACTCATATGGTTATTTATGCAACTTAAGCAGTTGCAACAACAAAAAATCAATCATGAAAAAAATCAGGCTTGAACAGGATTCAAACCCAATTGACCTCTATGATGCTGGTGCAGTGCTCTACCAACTGAGCTATCTAGCCAAGTGGGAGTTGGGCATATTGTGAGGTTGAATAAAATGAATTTGAATATATGAAACATATATTAAATTTTGAAATTGCTTAAATTTTTTTAGTGAGAGAAGTGTATGGGAAAATAAAGATCTCTTTGTGATACTCACCATCCTTCTTTCTTGTCAAGTAATACAGAATATGACAGATATGAGGGCACTGTTTAAGCAAATATTAACAATTATTATAATTTAAAAACACTTATCTTTAGACTTATCTGTAGCTTAAATATCACCATGGAAATCACTGTTTTCAATGATTCAAATATTGCAATGTAATTTGAATATAATTTTATGCCAATCACCAAATGCAAAAGCTATTTTAATCCTATTCACTCATAAAGAATTATTTCTAAGTTATAGAGTGGCTCTTTTGGCGATCAGTGTTCATAATAATTATGAACACTGATCGAATTTTAGTTATTAAAATTGCTTAAAAGGGGCTTAAAACTGAAGTAAAAAACTTAACAAAGTTTCCCAAATTTTCGAATCATATCTCTAGTCCTTCTTCGCGGGATAATTGTCCCCCGAAGAAGGACCAGAGATACAGTTCGATAATTTGGGAAACTTTTAAAAGTTTTTTAGATCAGTTTTAAGCCCCTTTTAAGCAATTTTAAGTTATAGAGGTTTGCATCTTAGGGCGTCAGAACTAGCCAGCCACACCAGGCAGTTTGTAAAGGGAATGCGTATAAAATTTGAAGGTCTGGTTATATGCTAGTCCTTCAAATTTTCTTCAGAACAACAGGTGCCATTTTCGGAACGTTCAAGTGTGAATTCAAATTTTTTTATACAACAATGCCTTTCAAATGGCACCCACTCCATTAAGTGACTGATTGGTGTGGCTGACCAGTTCCAGCAAATGAAAAGCGCACTTAGTAAGGTAACTTACTAAGAGGGTGACAAAAAAATGAACAAATAACCCATGGCAGGGAGCAACACTACATGTTGTCTATCATTCAAATGGTACTTTAGTATACCTACAAAGTGGTTTTTTGCATCTGATTCACCAGTTTCATGTTAGCAAAAAATACTTCACAGATCTCAATTTATTCTACACTCACCAATTTATCACTTTCCAAGAAGAGAAAGAAAATTCCATACAAGGAGTGTACGTCTTTCAGATCATCAATTCCGTTAAAGATGATTAATATCCATCGAACCAACAAATCCTGAAAGCGAATCAATGGTTGAAGATATATTAGTGTACTGTATTTCCTTTATTAGAAACCAGAGGAACTAAAATTTTTGGCCATGTAGAGAGGTTTAGTGACCAGCAGACCTGCACCTTTCAAAAGCTCTATTTTTACTGGACCCTGATAACCTGCAGCTGCACTGTTTTTAGGGCTGAGAGCATTGTTCTGTTGTCTGTTCTTTAATGTTCTCTCAACCAACCATTTAAGATGTTGCAAACAGTGTAGGCCCCCCCCCCCCCTAAGTCACCCATGAAAGATGTGGGTGGGTGGGGGAGGGGCAATAGAGTTTAAGAGCTAATTATAATGTAAATAATGTGAGAGACACATTGGAGTATTGTAAACGTCTTTGTCTTAAAGGAAACAAACAACACAGAGACCAACCAAGCCTCAAACCACTGACCCTGCAATCTTCTCACAGGGAGTACGATTAAATGTTTGAAATGCTAACCACTATACTACCACACCTACACAAGGGATTGTTACATGTACAGGGAGAAATGGGAGAAACACAGAAGATTTAAAAAACCTTAGAGCAGAAAACACGCAGCAGTATTTTGTATATTCTCTGAGAAACAATATTTACGGCATCATCATCATCATCATCATCATCGTGGCTTGGTTTCACAAACAAAGATCTATAAAGGGGAGGTCCATGTCGACTGCAAACATGCTTGTGGCTGATGAGGCCAATACAGCACCGGCAGGGCTCAACTGCTGGTGAAGGGCTGGCCTGGGTTTGGTACAGTATAGTCAGCTGACAAAGCACTTTCTAGATCCAGTTCTGCCATTACTTGAGACATCTTGAGAGGGTTGCTGATCTAAATTCAAATTCTCTAAATATTAGACCAACATGGCAATTCTTCTTACCTTAACATTAATGGATAGTTTGTTGGTACAAATCCTGGAGACAGCTATAACAACAGCTGAGGAAGGTACCAACCTTTGAGGGATGAGGCACTTGATGAGTCGTGCTGAGACACTATCAGCTGAAATATGACGAACACAACTGATAAATAAAGACTAACATTCATGATAAATAAAGACTGTGCAAACACAGATCTTGTTGAAATATGTGGCACATTTTGATCGATTTTCATTATGGTTGATTGGGTTCAGTTATGTTCTGCAATCGAACACAATCAAACTCTCACAACGTTTTTGTGGTTTCCAATACATTTGATTATTGAATCCAGTCAAACTCAATAAGTAAATATCAAGATTTCCACACAGCCCCATACATATTTAAGAATTATTACGAATACATTTTGCAACTCAATCTCTATTCATGCATGCTGTTTTTAGAAGAGGGTTAGTATGACAGTGTCGAAATACCTCTTCTTAACCGAGTTTGAGGTCTGTACTGTAAATTATGGACCAAGTTTTTTCCATTGATTTATGGCCCAAGCGTGAAGTGCGCTAGCCATAAATCAATGGAAAAAACGAGGATCCACAACTCACAGTATTGACAAAGAAAACAAGGTAAGTAAGATATTTATTATATCTCTGAGGTCAATCAGACATGCCGGAAAGGAAACTTTCAAATTTAGTGGGCCGTAGAGTGAAATACAACCCGCAAAATTGACCAATCACACCGCGCGTACTAACTGAGAGAGATATAATAATGTATAATATTATGTATGTATGGGGCTGTGCAGGAAAGATTTCTGCACAGCCCTGTTATTATACACCCAGGGGGGGTACTCGGGGATACATATTAGTGACGGGGACGTGCGAAGACCTTTTTTGGGTTTGAAATTCTCGGCTTGGGACTTTTTTTGGGTTTGAAATTTTCTGGTGGACTTTTTTTGCCCTTAAGATTTTGGCGAGGACCTTTTTTGGGGTTGATGAAAATCGTGCCCTACCATTCTTGATTTTACACAAAACGATTTCACTAACAAGTTTAAATCATGCAAATAAAATGACAAGACAAAGACAACTCTCATTAAGTTATAGCGGTTTATTTGTTAACGATCAATCATCTTGTATCAGACTTTTTTTGGGTTACGTCTTTGGCTGCTGGACTTTTTTTGGGTTTTCCTTAGCGTGACGGGACTTTTTTTGGGTTTCAAAATTTGGCCTCATTCGCACCTCCCCGTCACTAATATACCCGAGTACCCCCCCTGGGATTATACATGCACCACTGTCATACTAACCCTCACAAAATGACTACATAATTAATATATGGGGCTGTGTGGAAATCTTACTGTAAGCTTATATAGCTCGTACAATGTGGGTCGGTAGCTATGGCTTAACACTAACGAGAACCCCACCCCCCAGTGAAAAGACATGTCCAGAAGAGTTGCAGATAAGAGAGGATCACAGTTGAAAAAGCTGGTAAATTTAAGAAGATTTGGGAAGACCCACATCAGCAATCAAACTCAACTGAACAATAATTCACTTGAAAAGATTTCCGCACAGCCCAATATTTTCTGTACGGAAATCTTTCCAAGCTTGCAAACTATAACTAACCATATTTTCCACAGGACGCTAACTTGACCAAATTTACGAGTTGTTCGGGTTGAAATCCATCACTGTAGGCTACACTCTCAATACTTTCAATTGCAAGAGCAGTCTCGACACTGATCCGAACTTTAGAAGAGGACAAATCTGCAAATAATAACAACAGAAATCTCCAGTGTCAGCTGTTGTTATCATATTGTTATCGCTGCATACAGTGCTGCATACGAGTGTAGGGTCACTGTGCAAAACTATATCAAAATACCTTGTTTCACCAAGAAATCTATGGCTTCATCTGCTTTAACACGGCTTGGTGAATCATTGGTCATGATTATTTCCCACTATCAAGGAAGGAGCAATTCGCATTTTAGAAGAAACTTCTCTGAAAAGCATGAAAACTCGTTCATCTTGAAAAAGTTTCGACCAGGCGCGCCAAAATTCGAATAGCACGATCCCAGAAACCTTAGCGCGGAATGCCTCGTCCCGAGTTGATCTCGGGGTAAATATAAACATGGCGTCCAGCAGAAAGAATCCTTGGAAGCGTCACTGAAGTTTCTTAGGAACTTAAAGTATACAGAAAGAATGTTATTTGAACTTCCATTTTGTAGGTTTTTGTGCCCATTACGTCATTTTGATTTGTCACTGAGGACACTGAGCGTGAAACATCTCAAAATCACCTCAAGTCTAGGATGGAATTAGTGCAGCATTTTGCTCTCCTTGGAATGTTTTTGACAGTGGCCTGCAAGGGGAATCCTCCGAAGGGTAACTTTGCTGCTGTTACTAAAGATGACTTAACTCGTTGGAATTCTCTGACCTGTCAGTCCATCAGTCATCTTTTTAAAGCGAAAGAACGTGTGGTGAACAAGTTGACGAACCTACTGCGGACTAAAGAAAAACCACCGAAACTAACAAACGATCAAGTGAACACTATTACTATTTTTAGAAATGAACTGAACGTGACTGAGCGAGCAGTTTTTGATTCCCTTAACGGTTTGCGAAAACTGTTGCAAGAGGATTATAAATCTGTAGACCACATGAAGGAAGCTATAAAACAAAGACTGGAATCATTAAAGCTCCTTGCACTGCAACAAGAGGATCAATTCAATGCTATATCCGAAGTAGAGAAAAGCCTTGTGGCAGCAAATAAACATGCAGATATACAAAACAATGGTACACGCATTGAGAAAGTTATTGGGAATATACTAGATGAAATTTCATTTGCTGCTGATAAGCTTGAGGATGAACTTGACGAGAAAACATTTGAGAAAACAAGAAATGCTAAGGGGGCATCTATTGAAGCTGTTGTGAGATTGACTGAAGAAGAGGTGGTTGATGATAGTGATAACATTAACAGGACTTCGCAGGCTGAGCCTGTTGAAGAAAACGACATGAGTATTCTCGTCGATTCTCAAAACAATCAATTTGTTTTAGCAAAATCTAAAGATGCTACCATCCCACACGAGGATGTCCATTTCATTAAGGATATTATATTTATTTTACTCTTGTCTTTTTCTGGTTCCTGTATCTGTACTCTTATTCATCTACCAACAATGTTTGCCTTTGTGATCAGTGGTATGGTTTTGGGACCCTCTGGATTTAACATGATTAAGGTATGAACAACAGTTAATTTCTCGTTACAGTGGAACCTCAATTTTACGATATGGCAAGGAGACAGCAAAATCAAATTGTTAAATCGGGATATCGTTGTAAACGAACTCCCGATTTAAAAATAACTTTTGCCGAGACACAGAATGTTGATTGTTAAATCGGGAATATTGTTAGATAGACGATCGTAAAATCGGGGTTCCACTGTTCAATGATTGAAGGGCTCAGAGCAGAGGCAACTTATGGTACATTTCAGATTTCCTCTTGTTGTTTTAGCTCAGATTCACCAGAGTTTTTACTTGTGGCCTTGAATTTCTTCAAGAAATGTTACTGCAATGGTTTTTCTGCTGCTTCGTGCTTCACTTTGTTATTAAAAAAGGAAATCTTGCCATAATCATAGGTTTTAATTGCAAATGAAGCATAAAGCAGAAGCAACATTTCCTGAAGTAATTCAACCGAAAAAGCGATCTGAGCAATAGAGGTCAATTTTGCTCTGCGCTCTTCAATAATATAAACACATAAGGCAGGCATGAGAATCCAATATAGAAAAACACCAGCAAGGGCATACTGTATAGAATTGTCCACCAAATTACAGTGATCAGTATCAAATTTCTCTATAAAAAATTAGCATGCTGTCAAGCATGCAAATCAGGAGAGTATTAGTGTGATGCAGTCACTGTGGTTTATCTGCAGTTCACCAGTTGCAATGATTGCAGCATAGGTACAAATGCAGTTCACAATTACATAGGTGCACCAGTAAATGACAGTTTGTGCTTATTGAAGCTATTTTATGTCTGCTATGCAAACCCGAGCAATTCAGTTGTCAGTAGGTACAACACAAACTGACTCAAAATTTTGACTAAAAATCACCAGATCTTCAGAAATCCCGTGTAATACTTTCCTCACTTTTGAGCAATTTAAAAACAACAAACTAAACATAAGTTCAATCACGTCTTTGGGAAGTTGATTAAACAGCACTTCATAAGCATGTCGTGATTGCCTTCTTTTAACACAGTCATGATGTTGTCCTTTGTTTTCACAGACAGTTGTTCAGGTTGAGACGCTGGGTGAATTTGGAGTGTTCTTCATACTTTTTGCTGTAGGTTTGGAATTCTCACCAGACAGAATAAAAAGGGTAATAACAGTAAAGTGATTTTTTACTGAACATTGACATTACTTAGCAGATAGGTAAAACTTAAGAAACTTACCTGGGCTTCCTGTGTCCCTCTCCTAAATCTGTAATGTGATGTAGTACAAACACACCTGCTACATTGAACTTCTTTTATTTCTAAAAGTATACATTTCCCAACTGAGTGTTCAAGATCATGGTGTGGCTCCAGTGTATTAGTTGCTTGTCATCTTGTAGTTACTTCCCAATCCTTGTTATAAACTGATTTGGAATATTAGAGAAGTGGTCAAAACTATTATACTCTAACAGTACCCACCAAACCACAAAATAGATGGTTTGTCTCTGCCTGCATCCCCGTTTCCTCAACTTCAAAAGATGGTGTTTATTGCACAGCCACCCCTCTATCCAGCAGTTAAAAATGACAATGAGATTCAAACCTCACTTTTCTTGTTTATCTAGCAATGTTGACCCTTGCTAGCTGAATATTTCTGTGTCAACTCAAATTTTAAAGCCAAAAAATTTTGTTGGTAAAGTTCATGAGATAGGTGGTATCTTTGATAACCCCCTTCTCCAGACAAGGTGGGTCCTCTTCAAACAAACTTGTTATGACCAGCTCCCATACCCCTCAACCCGTTTGGTAGCCTAAGAATGTTTTAGTTTTAAACCATGGGCGTCTTTCGGCATCATAATCCATAACTGCTAAACCACTGAAATTTTCTTAATTTGGGATGACAGTCATCTGCTTTGTGCTTGTAGGAATAATTTTTTTGGTTTATTTCATGATAGGTATGGAAAGTTGCAGTTGGTGGCAGTTCACTGATCATGGTACTCATGATTGTATTTGGCATTTTCTGGGGCATGTGTTTTGGAATCCTGCCTCGTCAGAGTGCATTTGTGGCAGCTTGTCTCTCTCTTTCTAGCACACCTCTTGTAGCAAAGTTTGTGGAAAGCAAAGATGGAGATCACAATTCTAAAGGTATCACCATATAGTTGATAAATAAATTTTGAGTCATAGAATGGCCTGTCCAAAGGAGTTGGCTGAATGCATAGTATTTAGGGTTCAGGACTTGTAATCTAAATTTGTTTTAGGGAATGACAAAAGTAGCCAACTTCTCACAAAAATCACCACCTAACTTCACTATCTCAGCTGGAGAAATTCTGCTTGGTATTTCTTTGTATATCATAGCACTTCTTTGTATAGACAGTCAGTAAGTTCAAAAGAGCACTTCTCGTATGGGATTCCTTCCGCGCCCATTTAACGGATGCAGTTAAAGATCTCCTTTCCAGAAGAAACGTTGATGTTGTCGTCATTCCTGGTGGACTTACTCCAGTTCTAAAGCCCCTGAATAAGTGCATCAACAAGCCCTTTAAAGGAAAGGTCCATGGACAGTACGAAGCTTGGATAGTCAATGGCCTGTTTACCTACACGCCTTCCGGAAAGAAGCAGACGCCCAGCAAAGAGATGGTGTTGCGATGTATTGATCGAAATTTGAGCGAAACCCCAGCAGAGCTGATAGTGAAATCCTTCAAATCCTGTGGCATCGCCAATGCTCTTGATGGCACTGAAGATGAAAAGGCTTGGGACGACAAGGGAGAAGGAACAGGAGATGCAGAAGACGTGGTTGATAACGAGATCAAGACGGAGAGCGAAGGGGAGGATGAAGAGTAGCTGAGCTCAGCTGAGCTGACAAATAAAATGGTTCTTTTCAGAGCCACCCGGGTTCTTCTTAGAACCAACAAATTTGATAAAGTCACTGGCCAATATTTTTTGTCTTTTGTTTATTTATTTATTTATTTATTTATTTCGGTTGAGCGTTAATCATCAGCAAAATTTAGGAAAATTATATTTTGTTGTGCAAAGATAATCGGCTATAAGACGCACCCCGTGTAACGAGCATATTTACATTGAACAAGTATTTTTTCTATTAAAAAATGCTGCACCTTATAACTGAATAAATACGGTAGCTGTTTACCTTATAATTTTCTCAGAATCCTGTGTTTTTAAAACATTTTCCTAGGCCACAGCAAGCTGGTCTACTTTCTTGCCAGCTTGGAAGTGAATGTTCTATTAATTTTACAATGTTGTGTTCTTCATTTGGGTGAGGTTAACCTGGTTGGATAGCTAACTACACTGCTGTTTTATACACATTATGAAGAAAACTTTCTTAGCTAAGGAAAAATTTCAAACTATGCACTGACAACAAGGCCACCTTGGGTCCATATATGTGGGTTTGGAAGCTTTCATTTGACTCCCATCGAGGTAAATGTACCCAACAAGTTATTCATGTCTTCATTTGTCAACAGAACACACCAATGGTGATGGAGACTACACCAGTTCTTTGTTAGGAATCCTTGTGATGCAGGATGTCCATTTAGGTTTGTTGGTAGCCCTTCTCCCTGCTCTGGCTGGTGGGAGGGGTGTGACCCAAGGCAAAGGGAGTAGTGGCGTGGTGCATGGCTTTCTAAATGGACTTGACAGCAGTGATAACTCAGGTAACTTTTTTTGTCTGCAAAAGGAATAACACTGAAACAGGTGATAAATTTCTGGACTGAATTAGTATTTTTTCAAGTTCATTTGTTAAATTTGGTGTAAACAGGTCCAGAAAGTTATGAACACAGTTTTAAAATTTAGCTTTGAGAACTAATAGTAAAAGATGACTCTCTGTTGAGAAACATCTTGCTGTAAAATATCTTCTGGTCAGCAAGTTATCAGGACCTACGAAAAGTGGGACCCATAGTCTTAGTTTCAACTGACCTGCCCTGAGGGAGTGTGACTAAACTAAAAGGCAAGCTTAATGCACACAAAAATTAGGTTTTGCATTCTAATGGCAACTTAATGGGTTAGTTCCCCCACTTTCCATAAATATCTGGGACAAAACTTTCAGTTTTGCCTGTTGTCAAGGGTGTAGATTGCATGGGCTATTTACTTACATATTAGTTATCTCATCAAAAACTTTGACTTACTCAAAACAAATTTTATTTTCTGATGAATGTACCGGCATTAATTTATTATACATCCTGTACATATCTTTCATTTTGGTCCATTTACTTTGTTTGTTGTTCTTTAGATGAGTTTATTAGCACCCTGTGGATGCTGGTTGAGGTCGCACTTTCCTTTGCTGGGTTGTTAGTAGTGTGCTTCCTGGTTTCCAAGGTCATTGGACCACTGTTCAGGTACATGCTAAAGTCAAACATGAGCTGATTTGATAGTGCACAATATCACATTATTGTAAATACCCATATAGTAAGTGCAGATTTTTTATCTCATTTAATCTGTATTTTTACTTTTTAGAAGGCCACCAGTTCGTCAGTAATTTTAGCTACTGTTACATGTTACCCTCTTAAAATAAAGTCTCACCTTACCTTACCTTACCTTACAAGAGTTGACAAGAATGCATGATAGAGGACAAACAGGAAATCAGAGTTCAAAATTATGAAGGGAAAATCTAAGAAGATTTAAAGTCTTTGAAAGGGCATACAATTAGTTAACTATATTATGCCCTTCTCCACTCCTTTCTTGCACACTGTAACCTTATGTAATAAGATCATGTGGAGTAAATAAAAAATACACAAAAATACAAATACATGAGTTAGTATCAATGTATTTTGTGAGAGTTGCTCTCAAGTGCAAGGCCTAAAACTGTCATCAGCTCTCAGGGATTATGTTAGAAAATAATTTAAAAGGTTTAAGCTCTTTGATACAATACACTACCTGTTTTAATTTTCACTAGTAGAACTGACCCATTCTACCTGAAAAGTGAATTGTGGATTGTAGATCTCAGTGAGAGCTTTTCTAGCATTGTCTTTTCAATTTTTCCTTCAGATTGCTTCAGGACACTGGAAGTAAAGAGTTACTTATTTTAGCTACAGTATCAACTGCTTTTTCTTTGTTAATGGTAAGTTTAAAGGATGCATGAGATTAGGATAGGGGTAGGATTTAGACAAAAGCCCTCAAACAATCAATTTATAAACCTTGACTAATAGGGGGCGACATGCACCATTTGCAATATCTTACATGGTTTGTCCAGAGAACAAGAGAATGACAACAGAACAATGCTCCCAACACAAAAAACAATACAGCTGCAGGTTATCAGGGTCCAGTGAAAATAGAGCTTTTGAAAGGTGCAGGTCTACCGACTAATGACGGATTTGGCAAAATTTGAAATATTGAAAGGTTCAATGTTGAAGAAGCACAAGAGACGATTTTGTTTATTTTTGCAATTTTCTTAGAGTGAACACATGCAGAGGGCCCCCCTCATTTTTCCTCGCCTCCCTCGCTCTCCCTCTCCTTCCCCAATCACACCGGCCATGCAGACTAACAGTGTCCAAGATTTTCAAAAACATTGAAAATGTGAGTTTCAAATTGTGTGGTTCCAGATAATAATAATAATAATAATAATAATAATAATAATAATAATAATAATAATATATAATTAAGCATTACACGAAGTCTCAATGCTTTACAACTCTATAAAAATGCCAATTACAAATGTTCACAGAAGGTATTTTGGTTGGGACACTCCTCGGCCCGCCAAGAATTTCCAGATTGGCTTCATATTTTCCCTTTAAAATTTTGGCTTTTGAGACCCCCTCCCCTTCAGAATTTCCAATGACCTCCCTTGGGGTTGGTATGGATGTTTTCTGGAACCGTACATTCTGTATCACTTATTTTTATTTGTTTCTTTGCAGCTATCAGAACACTTAGGAATTTCAATGGAGCTTGGTTGCTTTATGGCTGGAGTAGTTTTGAGTTCAAATGGTGAACATCTTGTGCATAAGGTTAAGCAGTGTATTTGTACACATCTTGCTCATACATGAACATTTCTTTGTTGAAAGGAGTTAAAGTCAAAAGTTTCCCCTCTTTCTCTTCGAAGAAAGTTTCCCACTTTTCCAGGGTTTATTGTAGAGTGTGGCATTGTGAGATTACGGCACATAAAAATAATATTATCAAAATAATATTGAGGCATAATTTTTAAAATTTATTAAACAATTTTTATAAAGGCTAAACAAGTGATAAGCACTGAGCGAACTTGAATTGACTTTCACTTACTTCATCAGGGAGTGTTTGTCAAGTGATAGTTATATGCTTGGATTTATGTAAAGGAAACATGCTTGGCTGAGGCGTATAGCGTATGTGTGACATATTGGTAAAATTACATATGCGTAAGGTATTAATTTTGGGGGGTCACAGATGTAGTACTAAATCTATGACCTAAATTAGGCTAAATTAGTGAGCAGCACTGAACTAACTTGAATTGTAAAACGTTTATTATCCTACGCTTCTCGTTAGGCTTTCGCTAACTTCAAAAGGGAGTTGTTTTCCAAGCGATACACAGAACGTAAACCACACAACACGTGCACGAATTTCCGTAAAGGAAACAAGTTACATGCTTTTGCAAGGAGTGACTGAGGCGTTAACATATGTGTGACATATTTGTAACATTACATATGTCTGACGTAATATATATTTTAATTATTCTTCGCGTGCAACTCTAAACGAGACCTTCACGGCTAAATATAATGGCGTTTTTCCCAGAACACCCTAAGTGAGACCAAAATCCGAAATTTACACCCCTAAGTGAGACGACGAGCATCCCCACCCCTTTCATATGAGAGTCCCACCCCTCTCCCCCCCCCCCCCCCTTCCCGGGGTACAGTCATCACCATAATGATTTGATTTAGCACTATCCTTCCAATATAAGTCCCACCTCCCAGTACACTAAAAGCACTCCATGTTTATAGATCTGGGTATAGAGAGGCAAAGTTTCTTGTCTAAAGACCAGTTTACATGCTACGATTTATTTCGTCGGCCTAGATTTGGTGGCCAGCAGTATCAGGGCAGGAATCGTACGTGTATTTTGACATCCAATCTACACCCGATTCGTGAAATAAAAGTCGGGACAATTTCAGAAAATCTTTTGCAGTCCGACTAAAGAACCCTGTGGCCTTCAGCTCCCAGTAATTATCAGTTAGAATAACAACTTTTGTTCGTTTGTTTTTTCCTCAGGTAAACGAGCTAGTTGAGCCACTGCGCGATTTCTTCTCTTGTTTGTTCTTTGCGTCTATTGGTAAGTACTGTTCATCTTTTATTGGCGTTTACCCTGATCAGTAGCACCAAAACCAACGACCAATAACATCTCGATTATACCATCTACTGACTTTCCCCCGCTCAGGTTGTCGAAACGTCAGTCAATGTCACCTAAAACAGTCATCGTCGGGACTACACTCACCCGGATGATCATAATTTAGGTACTTATGACCAAAACCGTAGTAACAGCATCCGGCCAATCACAACACAAGGAACTTAATAAACCAATCAGAAATCAATGCGTAAAACATGCAACCGGTGCCAAGCGCGGGAAAACATGACAACCCTGTGCTAAGCACGTGTAAGCACATGCCGGTGCTTAGTAGGGAGTAGCCGCGAACATCTACAACCAGAACTATAGAAGTGCGCTCCCCTACTCACCGACGGCAAGCACCGGTGAACTGCGCACAAATCAAATAATCTCATGATTGGATAAGGGGTGAGTTTTTAAAGAAACTGCCGTGCTGCGTCGGTGGGGAGTAGAAATGAATGGTTGGTTTCAGAGCGAAGCTCTGACGAGGGTCCAACGCTCGAAACGTCAGCACTCAAATCTCTTTACAGTAGTCAATTAACCTTTAGTTGTCAACTCTGTTGATGAACAAAAAATTCGTTAATATCGTGATTGGCTGAAGAGACAGCGTCACTCTGATTGGTGACAGGATATTGTAAAAAAAAAATTACGAGAAAAAGTTACAAAGAGAAGGAAAGCTGTTAAGTTGTTTTAACCATTACTTGTTTCGTAGGTCTTCACGTTTTTCCTTCATTTGTGCGGAATGAATTTCCTCTTGTTCTTACCCTCACCCTTGGAGTCGTTTCAGTGAAGGTAGGTAAACATCCTTCAGACTTGAACGGGGTTTTTGGGGTCATGGGGTTTTTGACTTCTTTTGTTAAAAATGGTGAAATAATACCTTCACTTAGCTACAAATTGTTTTTCAATTAGTCCTGAGGTAAAATGGCAGAAAATTTGCGCTTTAGCCTTTTCTACAAGGTTCCAAATAACGTAAACAAGCTCATATTTTTCTTATGTTTTCTTGCAGTTCATCGTCTCTGTTTTTGTCCTTCGCTTGTTTTTATGTGAAACACGAAACACAAAATATATAGTTGCTGCTGGCCTGGCTCAAGTCAGTGAATTTTCATTTGTTCTTGGAAGCAGAGCGAGAAGGTTTCATCTCATTTCTAGAGAGGTAAGGTTTGTTGCAATTCTTCTAGCTGCTAATTATCAGGTTGCTGTACAATTCGTACTACAGTGACATTATAAATCCCAGCAAAAAAAAATTTACGATAGCAATCATGAATGAAAATAACGCATTAACGCAATCAGAACGTAGATCACCACACTTCAAAATAAAAATGTGACGAACAAAACGTTTCATCAGTTTCAGAAGGAAGTTTATAATACAGCAGTATTAGAATGTTCAGTGTCCATTCCTGTGTGTGATAATTCATTTCGGCCCCATCCTCATCGGTTATGATGTTACATGAGACGATTTTCAGCATACTGCGAGTTTTTTAATCGGCTTCAAAACTTGCAGCGCTGAATCCAATGAAAATTGCGCAGAAAATGGTCCACGCGCCCGCATTACACGGCATCAATTTCCTGCGCGACTGCGTTGCGCTGAAAATCGTTGCTGCAAATCGTCTGATGTAGCAGCACCTTTAAACCAACCAGATCACCTGTGTAACCCTTTAACCTCTAATATAAAAGACCAAATTCTCCTTTCTTCTCCCCATATTTTTCTTATAAAAGTACTTGAGAGAAATTATTAAAATATCACGAAAATTCACCTTGGGTGATCATATCCTTAATTCTCATGACCTCAGAGGTTGAGTAAGCATTGGCATTTCAAGGAGAAATTTGACGCTGATCACTGTTAGGACTTAAAGGGTTAAGGTGATCTGATTGGCTCTGTGAGAGTGTTTTCTTGACTTTGTGTTTATTTTTCAGGTTTATCTTATCATCCTTAGCGTGACAACAATCAGTCTCCTGCTCGCTCCTTTACTTTGGAGAATTTCTCTATGGAAATTTGGGAGTAGAAAGCTGTGGAGGTCGGCCAATTCAGAAAGAACAAATAAAAGAAGCGCTAGGGCAGTGTAACAGGATTACGCGTTCACGAGGCCGCGGACAGCTGGGAAGCAAACTGTGCTGTCACTCATGATGCGCGCGCGGGGAATACTGGGGAAGAAGACCTTCATCACGTGTCTCATCACCTCGTTTTCGCTGCGTGTATACCGCGTTACAACTGCGCCCGTTTTGGCTAACATTAGGGAACTTAAGCACAAACGTTTTTGAGCCACGGACGGCATCCGGAAATTGAATTTTTCCCTTTTTTACCGGGAGCGTTGAGCGTGTTTGCAACGTCAAGCCACAGTCATCGACAAGAGCTTTTCCGCGGTAAGGAGCAAACTACACCAAAAAGTTGAACTTTTAATTTCGGGTTGCCGTCCTTGGATCACAAACGTCTATGCTTAGGCTCCCTTTTGTCAATTGTAATCAAAGTATTCACTGGTATTTGCGGGTACCCAATTTCTCGAAATTGAGGGCTTTATTTCGCGATTTCAAGAAAGTAAGGCTTGCTAGCTTTTAAATTTTGCAAAGTTATATTTTTACTTTCGTTTTTTTAACACATGCATCTACACTGTCAAAATTTCGAAAAGAGGGAATAAGGTGTATTTCTCGGGATGCTTGTTTTCGATTCGCATGGTGAAGTCTCTTTTACGCGGTGTAATCCGATTGTAAACTATTGGCTTTAAAAATGCGCAAATAATGGCGTTGCGTGCAAGGTTACAAAACATTCAACCTTGTGATAAGGGCGGATTACTAAAATTTATGTTAAGCGGTTTCGTTGCTCTGCGCGACAGTTTTATGAAAGGTATAACCCCGGTTTACTCAGTTGACGACCATTACATGGTAACCACCTGGTGAAGTGTACTTTTCACCTTTCCACGTGGTGTTCTCATGGTAATGCTCACATGACGAGCTTAAAGCTTACATTAGTTTCTTTATTTTAGGGGCGTTTCTCCTGAGTGGCGTATTTTGGTCCTTTGTTTTGTTTTCGATGTTTCATACAATAATAGAAAATGTCACCATAAATTTGTAATAACAAAGCAAATAGATCTTACAGAATTTTCCCTTGTCGACCCTTGAGTTTTGGAATGTTTTTGAAGAAGAAGAAAGGGGAATAACTCATAAAGTCAAAATCTTGTGAAATTTTGCAAGCATCAAAATAGTTTGCTAAGCTGAGAGCGGTCAAATCCGGTACATGCAGGATGTATGTCATATTTCCTATTTTATTTTACTTATTTTCCTTTCTAAAATCACATCCTGTTTTATCGATATTCATCTATTGCCCACTTTAGAATTGTCATCAATATTGGCAGTTACTGCAAAGTCATCGTGTTTCAGTTCCTCAGATCCTACACGCCAACGGAAATGTAGATATGATTTAATATGGAAATCAACGGTAGGAATGACAACCAAGGGCTTCACCACTCGCTGAATTTAGCCATCTATGTAATTTGGGAACTAAAGAAGAATTATCACAGTCTACAATAATATTGAATTGATTTACAGAAAAGCCACGGCGATAATATATATGTATATTAAATATAGAGGACACAACAGAAATGAAATTTAAAATTATTTTTAAACACATTCGGCTCCTTAGCATCAGCCAAGCGCGCGCCCTGATTAGATCATTAAATAAAAAAAATATACATTTGTAGTCCTTATATCAATGAGTACTTATTTGTCCGTAGATTGGTACGTTTAATTTGTGTCTAGACATTTTAGATAAAGCCGAGTATTTGCCATAATACGGATTAAAAATTCTAATTGCTCGGGTTTGTAAGAGCTCTTTGATCGGTTTTGTAGGGGGATTAAAATCTGTCATCAAACTTGGCAGAAAACTCCGCCGACGATAATGGATAGTTCAGTTCTGTAAAACAGTACGCGAAAAATGTCAGGACTCCATTACGAAAAGAGGATGATTATTAGCGGCAAGGAGGGAAATGAACTTCTTATTTTTAGTTGAAAATGTGACTAGATCATACAAACCCAGAAATAACGATTAAAAACAGCACTCCACAGATGACAGTGCTAATTGGACGTTTGATATTTGATGGTGTCTGAAAATAGTTGCAATATAGATCAACGTGAAACAATGAGGCTTAAATTATTTGAATAATTCTTAAAAGAATTCCTTTTGCATTTGCCCAAGTCTTGGCTAATCATGCATGTTGCCGCATTGATTGAATTCCTTTCCGAAGTGCTCTATCTGATTTAGTTAGAGTTCCAGTTGATCTATTTCACGCGTGACCAGACAGTGTATAATTAACAACAGTGTGGTCCAGCTAATATCTGATGATATTACATCTTGCACTGGTGCAAGCAGCCACAATTTATTTCTGATTTTAAAGGTGTATATGGAATACGTCCCTATATCACTGTCCGAAAAAACTGAGGGGCGTAGTTCGTTATGCTGCGGTGTGTTCATAAGTTGAGTGGCATATATTGCTGTGTCACGATGAAGCCGTCGTTTCATCGCTGACGATGAAATCTTACCCTTTCACTTGTAAAGTGTTCAAAAAGGGGGTTATATAAAAATCATCGTGCTGAAGGTTTTGTTAACAGGGTCGCTGTTCCCACGATACCCTGCGAGCAGAGTTCCTTCTGTCTTCCTAGATGAGTCGGGAAGAGGAAGGAAGATCGAAGGGCCTCTGCTCGCAGGGTATTCCCACGATGTATTACCCTGAGTAAGAAGTTTTTTCCTCGAGCAAGAGGACTCGGGGTTGGCCTGAACCAAGAGCGACGAACCTCTAACCTTTGAGATTACAACTGCATGGAAATTAAAGATTAGAGTGTGAGTGTTTAGTTAGGCCCGCCTCAAAAGTAATCCGTACTTGATTATCAGTATGAATTTGCATAGATTATTAATCTGGAATGCTAATTAATGTCGCCGGTGTTTCGAAAACACTTCCTTAGTTAACAAGACATCGCAAACAGAGAACAAAATAAAAATCGAAGGCACAACATGGAAGGTCAAAGACTTCTGAAGAGTCAAAATCGATAGAAAGATAAACTGGATAGACCTGATTGATACATAAAATTTGTTCGGTAAAACAAATGAAAAATAAAATAAATAAAGCTGAATTAGACATACAAACTACATTCTCTGATTGTAATAACTCTCTGACTCATGCACTACAGTACAATAACAAGTATTGGACGTTTCATTCTTAATTCTAACAGCTGATTCTACCATCATCTCCCAAAATAGTCAAATACATATGGTAATAGGACGGTCCTTCTTTTGATACTGCGCATCTCCGGACTACTCGGGAAAAGCAGATCTTGCATGGCAAGGGTTACTGGAATCCGAATAGAAAATTAAAGGTAACCACATATTTTTCAGAGATAATATTAAGCTTCAATTTGGGAAAAAATGCCATACATGAGCGCTTTTTAGACTTATTGTTGCTTAATTATCTC
This sequence comes from Pavona decussata, assembly GCF_977016875.1. Taxonomy (NCBI): domain Eukaryota; kingdom Metazoa; phylum Cnidaria; class Anthozoa; order Scleractinia; family Agariciidae; genus Pavona; species Pavona decussata. Next base: position 5,679,742 of record NW_028145860.1, on the reverse strand, counting down.
TGAAAAATGCGTGGTCAACGCCAATTTTCTTTTTTTATTTCCACAGCACTTGCCAACATCTGCTTTTCCCGCATAGTCACAAACTTCACAAAATATCTCTATTAGTAGGCACCTGGGGATTTGTCCTTATATTGGTCGGTGTGCCCCTAAGGGTATGAATTTGTTCTATTTTGATCTGGCAATGGGTACAGGCCCCAGCTGTTCAAAGAGCGGACAGCTTTATCCAGTGGATAAGTTGCTATCCAGCGGATAAAATGTACTCCAACCAAAGCTTTTGGCAAGTTTTTCACACAATCCCATACTTCGAATTAGACAGACGCTTCTACTTTATACACAAATTATAGCGAAATTCCTGCACACATTTATTCGCTGCATAGCGACGTATCCAGTGGATAAAATTATCCGCTCTTTCAACAGCTGAAGCCAGATCTTAACCATTTTTGGCCTGAAGTCTGAATGCAGGTATGGATTAAAGCACGCGTCTGAAAACGGATAGTGGTTTTTTTTGGCAGAAATCGAGAGTCAATATTTGTAGCATCGGGTGGCATATCCCCACCAAAAATACCGCGGAGTACTGCCCCGTGTTACAACTGATTAGATACGCATGCTTTAATAGTATAAAAATATTATTGTTACTTCTAACTGATCTACAAGAGAGATTGATTAAAAGAAAGCTTGTCGAGATCGATTGCGATTATGGTAAAAGAATTACAAACATTTGTTTACACTTGGTTCTGTCAATGCCAGAGCCAACTGATTTTGAGCCTTGTCTTTTAGTGCTCTCTTTGGCGTGTGTGATAGCACCTAAACTGTTGTCATTCAAATCAAACAAATATTATTTAGCTGTTCTTCCCTCAAGTGATGTTTGCAGGCCTGTTTCATGTTAATTAGTGATAAATACTGATTTTTTTTCGAGTTTTCGATAATCTGCTCTCATCTATAAAATGAATATTCTTCTTTATACTTTACTATTGGGTACTCTTGGCGGTTGATTTCCTTTCAGTTCGGGAGTTAATTAGTATTTTCTATTCCCAGCCAAAATACGCTTAATCATTAATTAACTTGAGCCAAAGAAAACAGAATACATGAAAAACAAAATCAGCCAAAAAAATTGGAAAAAGAGTGCCAGGCATTGTCTTGTTTACCTTTTCCACGATTTGCTAGGCTACATTTTGTTTGGTGGGAAAGTTTCACTTACACTGATAGGTAGATTGTCGAACATTCTGGCTTGTGACACGTTTATTTGGGTGGTATTTTTGTAAACTTTAAAACTCTGAAAATTGGAATACTCACGCGAAAAAGAAATTGGGAATTAATGAGTCAAAAAATTGTTTTATTTTACGATTCAAATTATCTCATTACTGGCCACAACTGAAGGCAATTATTCATGACTATAGCTTTATTTTCTTTGAATTTTCTTAATTTTAAACTTTGTTTCCACGAATTCTCTAGTTGTAGGTGTTTGGGTTAACTTCTTATCGCAAAGTCCAAAATAAATTCCCCTAAATTGAAAATAAAGTAAAAATGTTAATGGGAGAATTGATTGACCCTTCCACGACAATTTGGTTTATATGGGTTTTTGCAACTAAAAGTTCGTTTGTAAAACTTTTTTTAAAATTTCTTTTTAGAATTTTCTTTTCTGTCGTGTTTCGTTTAGTTGCAAACATTTTCTCGAATTTTCTGTCACATAAGTAAAGAATTAAGACTCGAAAAACGGATTCTTTGTCATTCTACAATTCAGTAAGTTCAGTATCATATTAGTTGTTTTCTATTCCGGTTAAACTTACAGTTTGTTGTCATATCAATGGAAGCAACGTTTTAGTTACTGTTCCAATCGTCACCTCTGCAGAAAAAATATAAGCTTGATGTGATGTTGTCAGTGTCGACATGTGGGCGATGCCTGGCAAAAGAAGTCACATTGAAAAAGTCCAAAATGATATTTTTGCTTGAAGAGGCAGACGAAAGATGAAGCGCCCTGATAATTTTAATGGAAGGATGAATAAATAATGCCCAAATGGGTAATTTATACGTGAATCTAGAAGTGCAATTTAATAAGATTAAATCAGCAGAGCAAGTATGGTTATTTGTGACAAGGTATCATGCAAAACCGATCTAACCGCGCTCTCTCAACCTTCGCGGTGAGCTTGGGCCAAATATGGCAACAAAGGCGCTGATTGGCTGCCTCGGTCACAGAATAGGACGTCATGTCTGTAGGTTGCTCTCGAGCTCAGGCGTTATGATGGTGGGTCGCCATTTTAACATGACTTTGTGGGCTGTTTTTGGCTAAAATGTGAGGTTGTTCTCCGTAATTTTTGTCATGGGGAGTCGCACATTGTTGGCCCACATCCTCGTTTCATTTCACGTTCTCTAGTTGATTTATGGCAGAAGGAGTCGACAATGATATGAGCGAACAACAACGGGAGCAGGCCAGCGTTCCGCATGGCCAGGAGGCGGATCGCTTCGCTCAAGTTCCGTTTTCCATTCCAGCGACAAACGTTCAACCCGGGGTTACAAATCAACCTACAGTAAGTTTAAATAGTACAGCACCTAACCCAGGGCATAAGAAAAAAAGTTCTTTTCAAATTACCAGTGTCATCGAGACTAAAGTTCGTAGTCGTGGCGATAGTAATGGATATGATGGCGACTTAAACGAAAGCGACATAGTTGACGAAAATGAGGAAGTCCAAGTGGAACTTGAACCATTTTCAGATCCTGGAACTGCAAATGGCAATGGTGGATCTAGATTCAAAGTAGTTAAACTTCAAAGAAATGAATCATATGTGCGCGGCCGGTGGAAATGCCACGATTTTCCTGATGCGGAATCCACGCAGTCTTCATCGACTAGCGTATCTGCTACAAGTTCGACTAGTGTTTCTGCTATTCTTTCGAAAGACAGCGTTGAGAAAACGGACTCTCATTCAAGCCCAAGGATTAGTTCTACCAGCAGTTCTGTTGTAAATCACATAACAAGTGATTCGGACTCACAATCGTCAGAAATTCAAACGCATGGATCGCCGGTTGTGAGATCGACGACATCGCAAGCAAATGAACACAATTCTATATCGTTGGAAGTAAATATGGCCTTGAAAAAGAAGGATTCAGAGCCGAAAGTGGGTGTTGTTGGTGAATCTGCAAAGCAGAGCGATTCTTCAGTAGCAAGAGTTTCGTCTGGGTTGGAAAGCTTAGATAGAATATCTCTCGAAGGAGCACAATCAATAGCTTCGATCAGGTAAGTTACTAACAGTCACCGATTTCGAGGTTTGCTGCCTGTATGTGGTACAACGTGGTGATAGAGCAAATGGGTTAGGTTCCCTTGAGATTTTCAGGCAAGAAGCTACATGATTAACTTTTTGAATTCAGATCGTTTCGAATTGTGTTTCATTATTGCTCGAACTCGTTTCGCTTCCAAAAGTCCTAAATTGCTTGTTGGAAGTTATTGACTCCCAGACTCTATTATTTATTGATGCTCCTTTGCTACAACCAGACAGCTTTCTAATTTGTCGGCGGTTTTCTTGTTCGTAATTTCTTTGTTTGAACATTATATCTTGTTCAGTGTTGACCATAGGCAGTGTATCATTTGGCTCAGAGTTGTGGTTTTTTAATCCAGGTAAAAAACTTTCACGTTCTAGTATTTTGAAAAGAAGTGACCTACAACGACTCTGTGAGTGATTTGATTCATTCGTTGGCTTTGTCGGTGTTTACATTGTTTATTCCACGTGAGTTGATCGAAGCTGTACTGTACTGATGGTATTTTCGGATCTGCCCTGCGTTTTATTCCAAAGTCTACCTCACCTTCTCTGATAGTGATTCTCTATTTCGTTTCAGCGTTTTAATATATTGATAAAATTGTCTGGAGATATTCGTCGAGGCGAGGATAAAACTTGTGATTGATGTACGGTTTGAAACTACATTTCTATACAAAGGCGTTTTCCAAATTTTTCGGAACCAAGCAAAGATTAAATTTTCAAGGAACTTTCTCCCACTTTTTGAGTGGGCCTTTCACCTAGAAATATGTTGTCAATGCAGGTTGAAATAGGAGTGAAAAATTCTTTATTCAGGAATTATTCATCCTCTTAACGACCTATGACATCCTCTATAATTTGCCTTTTCTTACCAGAGTATGGCCGACCTGGTAACTTGTAGATTCAGAAATAGGATAAACCACCATTCAGTTAGTTAGTATTGTTACTGATGATCCCAAAGGCCTTCAAGTGTTTGGAATTAAGAAAATGTTTCAGGACTATATAAATGCCCATTTGACAGCATTTTGTATTCTGATGCTGTTATCTTGTATTTATTGCTCATTGCACATGAAATTTTAATTTTTAGTTCTCCATAAATTCTGAAGCTAAACTCCTGAACATTATTTTTCACTGAATATTGAAATATACAAAAGAGAGTGCCAGTATTACCGAACGCTAGACTGTGTGCTTTTCGGATAAATTATTATGTGAATGTAAGTTTGGAGGTGTTTGACGTAATTGCTGTTATTTTCTTGAACTAAGTGATTAAGGTGAAATTTGTAATTTTCCACCTGGCCATAAATTTGGAAATTTTCTCATTTGGATGGGAAGGTAAAATTGAGTACAAGAAATTAAAAAAATTTCTTTGCATATTTCTAGATTCGTTTTAAGTTTTCTTAAGTTTTCCCAGTGGTAGATTTTTCTCCCATTTAAGACATTTGCTATTGTATTATTATTTGAACATTCTGCTTGAACATCAAGATCTATTTATATTGTATTTCTCACAAGACTTGACTGGTTTAAGTGACTTTTTGACATTTTGCATATTTTTCATGCTGTGCTTGTAACAAAACTTTTAGAGATTATTTATACAAAGGCTGAGTTTAGTCTGCAATGAGAGCACTAAATTTTAAACATGGGAAGATAATAACTATGAAAGTTTTTTTTTTTGTTTATTTTCACTCTATAGTTTGGGTTAATGGTGAAAACATGTTTTGGCCTTATGTTGATAAAGCAGTTTGGTTTGGTTGACAGTGGCCTTGGGGGGTTATTTTTGATATGAAGGTTATTGCTTGGACAAATCCAGTATCCTAGCTGCTATCCATAAACTCAACATAGCTTTCCTTGTATTTAAAAATGCGGTTGTCAATTCTGTTGTTGTACTTGTTACGTAGCCACTAGTGGCTGATGTAAAATTTACAACTTCAATTTTTAGTTTTGTAGTTCTACCTTCTTCAAAGCAATATTCATTTTTGCATTCAAGAAGACAAATACAATTAAGTGAAAAAAGACTGCCTTGGGTTAATATAAGTCACGTATGTTAGCAACAGTCCTTCTGTTCCAACTTCTTTTAATTTGGTACTGTAATAAATGCGAATACCTCGGCATAGCCCAAACATCAAAGCATGTGACAAAGTTTCTTTCCTATTTTGAGAGATGACAAGAGCTAATCTGGCCATCTGTCGACATGAGCTGTCAATACACGTTTCTCTTTCATGCTGTGGCTATTTCTTGACATAAGGAAGTTTGTTTAAATGGTTAAATCATCATGAGCTAGCAAGGGAAGCCACCCCTGTCAGGCTGCTGTTGAAATAGTCCAATAACTTATGAACTGTGTTGTTGTCTGACTATCTGCCATTAAAAAGAATATTCTAATTTAAGGTAGCAGGCTGTGTAAATAATGACTCGTTGACTTTCTCGACACAAGTTGAAGCTTTAGTTTGCATTAATTATTCCTGTAGGTTAAGGTTAGGGTTGTTTTGCAGTTGAGTATCTGTGTGCTCTGTGTAATTTCCAACATCAAAATGTGGTCACAGAAATTATGCAGTTTGTATAAAGCACTAAAACAAATAAGTAGCACATTACAGTGGTACTATTTAACATTCAAAAGCATTTTGCCATCTGTGGATTACATCCTTGATTGCAACCATTGAAATACAGAAGCTACTGAGCAGAACTTTCCCTTGGTTCTGTTTGTTATGCTGTACAAGGTGGTTCTAACTCTTGAGTCTGTGGATGAAATCCTAAAGTGTGACCATTCAAATGAAAACTACTGAACAGCACTTTCCCTTGGTGATGTTTATCATGCTGTGCTAGGTGTTTCTAACTTTTGAGTCTGGATGGAATCCTAAAGTGTGACCATTGAAAGCTATTGAGCAGTGCTTTCCTTTAATAATAATAATAATAATAATAATAATAATAATATTAACTTTATTTGTATAGCATCACATTCAAATGAAAGCTACTGAGCAATACTTGTCTGTGGTGGTGTTTATCATGTTATGCAAGGTGTTTCTAACTTCTGAGTCTGAATGAGATACTGAAGTGTGACCATTCCAATAAAAGCTACAGCTGTATTGAGCAATACTTTCCTGTGGTGCTGTTTATTACGCTTTAAACGGTGGTTCCAAGTTTTGAGCCTGTGGATGAATTCCTTAAGTTTGGCCATTCAAATGAAAGCTACTGAGCAGTCCTTACTTTTGGTACTGTGTAGTATGCTGTACAAGGTGGTTCTAAGTTTTAAGTCTGTGGATGAAATCCTAAAGTGTGGCATTCAAATGAAAGCTACTGAGAAGTTCTTTCCTGTGGAAGCTGGTTCAATTAGGAATGTCCGTATGAGCACTCAAATGACAATAATAATATTATTATAATATTGGGCAGTACTTTGCATTAGTACTTGTACAGGCCCATTTTCACAACGAATTGAAACATCTTGTTCGGCGGATGTTTCTTTCTACTTCAACTGCTGACTGCAGTGAATTCTTTTCTCACCTATTTTTGCATGTAATTTAAGTCATTCAAAAGTCTCTTGGAGGTCTAATATTCCGCCCAGCTCGCGTAATTTCTACATGGGCTTGAACAGTACTGTTATTATATAGCTCTAATGTTTTTGGTCATTATTAGCTTCTAAGTTGGGTAGTCGTGTCAGAGGTATTCTCATATTCATCTGTTTGTTTTTTTCAGTTCAGGTCCTGGAGAGGCTGAGATGCCCATTGTGAATAAAATTGCAACTGCAATGGTATGTTTTCATAAAAAAAAATGAAAGAAATAGATTGGAATTTACAGTGCCTTATTGAGAATAAAATTGCAACTGCAATTGTATGTTTTCATAAAAAAATGAAAGAAATAGATGGGAATTTACAGTGCGTTATGCACATAGTGCCTGCTAATGGCACAATGTCCCCTGAGTTTGCATCCCAGAGTCAACAAAATATGTGGGTTGAGTGAAATTTATTTTGAGGACCTCCAGTCTACTTCCATCCTCAAAAAACCAACATGTTTAATTCCAAATTCAATTCAGAATCCAAGGGCCTCATGTTTGCCAGCTGTAAGACTGTTTTATGTCACCCTGTTTGTTTGTAGAGTGTGAGGTTTGTGCACCCTTATTATTCCACGTTGTTTCATGGTGTTTGTGAAGGAGAAATAATGGTAATACCAGGAATAACCATTGCGTAGAGAATGTTGGGACGAATAAGAATCCCAGAAAACCTGTGTGAAAATCTTTCAAGGATCTCCAAGACTCCTTAAGTTTCTTCATGCAGATTTCCTGAGGATCTGCTGCTCTGATCTGATACAGCAATCACTTGAGTTTACATGTTGGTTCATATACCAGAAAACATGGACAACATGATCCCAGAAACGGGTCATTTTTAATAAAGAAGTCACTTCTAATTCTCCACGAACAACTAAATGTGCTCTAAGATGAGAAAAATAAAAGCAATTTGAAATGTTCAAAGATGTAATTTACACCCAAAAATGTTCTGAGGCAATCTTTAAAGGAAAAAACTTGTACAATGCTGGTTAGAGCCCTTTCTTCTACTTCTCCAGTTTGGGATGCTGTTGAAATGACGCCACTATTCCTTGAAGCAACCAAACAAAAGTACTGTATAAAACATTGTCAAGCCAAATACATCAGCATTCTTTTTGCCAAGTGTCTTAGTGTATTTATATTACCTTTTGGAAGCCAACATTTGATCCAGTAATTGGCTCTTGCCACAAAAAAAACACTTGCCAAATTGTCTTCAAAAACATGCAAAGTCACAAAGTAAATTGTGGCTAAAAATTGACAGACAGTCTATGTATCATTATTGAAGTCTAAAAAAAACTCTGAATTGAAACAAAATATACAAGGATGGTTGAGTTATTCACAAATAAATTGTTTCTAGAACCTTGTGCTACAATCACTTACAGGCTCAATAAGGCACATTTTATTTTCTTGCCAAGGTCATGAGGCTCTTCAAACATCTTTCCAAAAAATTGTCAAAGATTTTCAAACATCTTGCCAATATCTTCAAGAATGTTCAAACATCTTGCCAAAACTTCAAGGATCTTGCCAGATACAGTATCATCAAGGCTTATTGCTTGGATAAAAGCCATAAGGATGTTCAATACATACTGCATAAGAACTCTTATTGTCCAAGGGATGTGGCAAAAGGCAAGAGAGCTCTAGAGAATAGGTTCTTCATGATCCTGATCAAAGTATATCGCAGTGGAATGGCACTGTGGATGAATAAAATAAGCGAAAAACCTGTTCAAAGTTGGGTATCTGAGACAAATCCAAGTTCTCCCAACAGGACTCAAACCCACAGGTTCCTAGATGCCAATTGGCTGCTCTAACCACTGAAGGTGTTTGGAGCATGCAACAAACATCCACAATCTGTGAGGGGGCTTTTTTTTAGTTATACAAACTTGAGAACTCTTTGTTGGTGTTCCAGATAAGAGATGGATCTGAGGTAAAGAACCCCAGAATCTTGCTTCCTGGCCTAGATTTCAAGGGGATTTGGTGAGAACCAGAGCTATTGACCCCTCCTTTTCCAAGTTTTGAAATTTTCAAAATTTGTCGTAAAGTTGAAGGGTGGCCTACCCCAAATTTTATGGAAATTCCTGCTTTTGGAGGAAGAATTGGGAAAAAAAAAAAGTTATGTCACAGCGTATGTCTTGTGAACCTGTGAGAAACAAAGACTTCCTACCTTCATGCCTCAGAGGTCTGAAGTACCCTGGGAGTGATAAATTTGAAAAAATATTTACTTACATTATGTCTTATTTCTTTGTAGGAACAAATTACACAAATCAAGTCAGACCTCCTAAGTGTTGTGAATAAAGAAGTGCAGACATTGAAAGAGACAATATCAAAACTCACTGAAGAAAATCTTGAACTCAGACTAGAAAATGAAAAATTACGGACCTTGGTAGAAAGCAAGAACTCCACATGACAGTGGCCTATATGGAATAAATCTCAAGATGTAAAGAACATCACTTCTGAAATGGAGGATAAATTTTTCATTACACATTTAAGGTATTTGCCTGAATGTGTTCTGATGGTTTTGGAAACAATCTGTACGTCCAGATACAGATGAAGTTTTGGAGGACTCAAGATTCCTACAGCTTATAGATCTTACATTTCTATAACTGCGACTGCAAAAGATATTGCTGTATGAAGTTTGGCCAGCTTTTTTCAAGTGGAATCAAGAACCAACACCTGTTAGTTATCAAGCAAGTGCTTGTGATGTTCATAGTTTAATAATGGTCTTCTCACATGTTGATAATAGGGACTTTTAAGAAACCATGACAGCAACGGCAACGAAAATGTCACTTGAAAACATAAGTTTGTATTGCTTGTACTACTTTGCAATTATTCCAATTCTTTCAACTTGTAGAATGTGGCCAAACTATCCAGTAACAGAACAGGTGCGAACAGCATTCAAGTTGAGACAGAGAACAAAATTTACCATCTTGTGCTCATGTTCTCCACAAAACTTTGAATTTAATCATTTCACATTTTCGTTAAACCCAGTACAGCAAAAAAATTTACCAAAATATATAATGCACATACAGAGCCGTTGTTTTTCTCATTAAATCTTATCATTTTGTGACGTTCTCTTTGCCGTTGCTGTAGTAGCTACTTGACCTCCCTGATCAAGTGTGTGGGTGTCGGTGTGAACAGTACTGACATCCAAATGTCCTTTCTTATTTCTTTTTTTTTTTTTTTTTACTGAACACTAAAGACACAATATGTGGAATAATAATTATTATCATTATTATTATTATGCACATTCTAAGCCAAGATGCAAGTCAGAGTTACGTTCTGAATCAGTTTTATTTCCTTTGATCCACGATAAAACAAAGCAGTTTGAACTTATTATTTCTATCACTAGACTTCTTGGACAACTAAGTGCAAAGTTGGTAATGCTACAGGTCTACTTGAAACAATGGATGTTTTGGGGTTAAGTTAGTAGGGTAATTATAATTTTCAATACTTAAAAAACAGCCTACAAAAAGGACCTTTTCTATTGTATTTGCTCAAATAGACACTACAGGTATCAACTGAGATAAGGTAATCTGGCCAAACAGTGGTAATGTCTTAACAGTGGTCAAACCAACTCAGTTGATACAAGCAAATATTAATTTTGTTTCCACTCCCCCAGTAATCCCTTATCTATTTAATAGAAAAGTCTCTTCCTTCTTGGTAGCCTTCATTCAAAACACAAAGTGTATCTTTTGGAGGAAAAAAACACTCCAATAATCTCTCCCCATAAGCATCTGGGCCGGGTCGTTCAAAAGCTAATTAACACTAATCCCCAATTAAAAACTAACCAAGGTTTTCATCTCACTTGTTAAAAATGTTTTTTTAAAGCTAATTTTGAGCTAATAGTCAGTGAAATCTAAGGAAGAAAAATCTTCTGGAAGAATCTTTATTAATTAGTTATTAAACAAATCAAATTTCACGTAAACCCAGGATTAGTTTAATCAGGCTTTGAACAACTCAGCCCAGGGGTTTTATTTCTAAGGGGATATTAAATAAAAAGTAGTGTTGATTTGAGTAAATTCTTTATTCAGTGTTGACTGTAAGTAAAAGATGTGAAATTATTTTGATTTATTCCAACTCATTTCCAGTCCAGAAGGCTGTAAAACACCTTAACTACAATTTGGTTTCAAAAAAGTTTTTTTTAAAGATGTCAGTGTAGGACCCTTAAACAAAGTTTTTCAGGTATGTTAATAATAAATTTGGCAAGAAATAAACCAACCTTGTTGTGGGGAGATGAAAGACCCAGGGAATGAGGTTGGATGTAAAAAAGAAAGATAATTTCGCTTTATGCTTGGCAACAGTGTTAAAGGTCATGGTACACTTGATTAACAATGTAGCACTGACTTCAATTGCTGTCGGTGATTTTTCAAATTCACATAGATTTATTTTTCTTTGTATAAAATAAATTGAAATTGAGAGTATTCTCCTTTATACAGACAAAATGACAGGTATTTTGAGATTGCTGATTTGAGCTACACAAGGAACAGTTGGCAGACATCTGCCTGAATGACAAATTTGTATTTATTTTGATTCTAAACCTTCAAAGCTGCCAAATGAACTGCTGAGCCATTAGTTTCACATATTTCTTTTGTAGCCACTCAAAATCAAATCCTTTTTTAATGTCATTTGAATTCCTTGACATTGTATTCATTTCTTTTTTCTTGAAACCTCAAAAACTCTCCTTGGAATGCAAATTATGAAATGAACACTAGAGATAATGTGCCTAGATGATGACACAGCTTCTCTTAAACCAGTACTACATTATATGGAGATTTGTATGTTGGTATTGGGTATTGGGGATTTCATGTTCTTAAACTGCAAGCACTGACAATAAAGACCGAGTCAACTTGGCATTTGCAATTTAACAAGATAATAACTATTATTTGTTTCATTCATTGTTCAGCTGGCTTGGTTATTTTATGGTCTTCTATGGGTACGACTGGAAAGTGCAAATTATTTGGGTTTATTATTCAACACATTGTAACACTGCCCAAATGTGGTCATGGTACACAGCTGAATATTATTTTGTCATCTGTAGTCAAGCCATATCCTGCACTTACACATAATTTTGTGTGTTGGGGAGAAAATGGCAAAATATAGATTTTCTAAAGCTTGTCTGCAATAAAAGTGGGCTTTGTTATCAGTGTGTTGAAAAAATAAAACAATAATCCTGTTCAAACCTGATTTTAGCCACCTCGGCTAAGTATCAGGCGAAATTCTGCACAATTTCGCAGGATGTAACAATTATTATTGGCATTTGACTATATGAGATCCTTATGTTACCTGATGGTGGTGTGGATCTTGGGTAATTACCATACAAATCCTGTGCAAGAGAAATGTTGAAGGGAAAAAATTGTGCATAACAAACTGAATGAATGAACAGATTAAGGAACATGACTAGCTTGTACTCGGTCCTCATCAGTTTAGGAACATACTAATGGGACAAAACACTATCTGCTCTGAGACAAGGATAAGTTTATTGACTGTGACGCACTCTGGTTCTAGACTTCACCTTAACAATGCCAATAAGGACAATGGAATTGAAATTTCCTGAAGCATGGATGCCCACAGTCAAACAGCACAACAGCTGCTTGGTACCACAGCCAGTCAACACCAGCGGCTGATGAACACCAACTGTATGTAAAACAGTTGAAGCAATGAATGACACATATACTTCACAATATTGTTAGGTGAACAGTTATTATTGTGATCTATCACTTCAAACTACAATGACAAACGCCTTTCTCAACAAACTAAATGAATGTTATTGTCAAATTTGTGTAAAATAGAATAATAGGGTCCATCCCTAAAATTGCCAGCCATGGTTACTGATAATCGACAGTTTTTTTCATATCCCATTGCTGAGTCAGAGCTCAAAGGAACATTATAATAAAAAAAATTGAAGGGCTTGGTGCAAAACCAATGTAGTTGATGATCTGGCTTGAACATCCAAATTTCTCTGAATTCGATCTAGCTTATTTGGCATGCATCACACTGCTTGTGTCAGAAACAGTTTGGATTCGCCCAACAAGCTTACAACTTGATATCATAGTAAGTAAATCCCTTCAGACAGATGGTATAATCACATGATAATGCTAGAGGCTGAATGATTGTCTGAAAAAGGAACAGATGGCTAAGAAGCAAAGCTCGCAGAGCAACTGAAAATTATTGTCTGAGCAGATTTCAATGAAAAACGAAATTCAATTCACTCAATTTTTAAACCATCTTTTTTTAAGGGATGGTTATGCACAAATCCTGAACACCCAAATAAATGTACAATAATTACTTGCAAACATAAGCTCTTCAGATATTAGACTTTCAATGAACAATGATGGAGGGATTGGTGGAGGGGGATACTGGTCAATATTTAACCAAGCTGCAATACACCAAACTGTTTAAAAAATACCAACCAGTGAATAAACAACCTCAATTACTTTATTTCTGACAAACTTATGAAGAAACTTGCCCACAAAATGCACAGCAGAGCTGCGAGGTGAATAGCAAATAATTGGATCATTGCATATAATTTACAAATATTCCATAGTTTTGATTGGCTAAGGTAAGAGATGATAAAAGCCAACCCACAATGCCTATAACACCTCATTGGCTATCTATCATCTCATATCGAATCTACACTCATGGAATATTATGTAACCAAGTGTGTCAAAAACATTGGTATATACCAGAAGCGTATAACCCCTTCTGTATATACTAATGAACTATATCTTCAAAAAATGAATGAATGAATGAATCTTTTTTAAAACTATCGAATATCATGTCATACATGTACAAATATAAAATTATATGGCCATGCTTTTAGAATTTAAGGTTACACATTATTCTTAAATTCTATTTCCATCGGTGGACATGTAAATATCTCATAATTTTTCATAAAGAAAATTTTTTGCAGTTGATATAAACTTATTAACATGTGCATTTATACCTTTTTTATTTTATTATAAAATAAAAAAAAGGTATAATAAAATAAATCAAAAAAGGTATAAATGCCACTGGTATTTATAAAGAAGACAACTCGCACACTCTTCTACTTAAATAATAGAATTTATTCACATAAAATAGTTCTGTGAATACAATTTAAAGAGATCATGGGTTAAGACCTCGATAGATTTACAATGATATTTTCACGGCAGGCTAAGAAAATACTACGTGTTACATGAATCCAATGAACCAGAACAAACGAAAAAAAATGTTGAAAAATAAAGTCAACGAAAATCACTGAAAATTGCAACATTGGTACTCTAAATAAGCCCTACTACAGATTTTTAACAAGATAAATGTGGAAATGTATTTAATAAGGAATTTCAATAGTTTCGACTTGATATCTCTACTTCTCTTACAATCGTACGTTTTCGATTGAAGGATAGCTATAGAACACGTAAGCAACAGTACAGGAGATAAGTCAAATTGTTCCCTGATCCAAAATTTCTTTAAGATTCCATCTATCCCATCCTAATGCTCTGAATGATCTGAAATATTGCTGTGGAAAACAATGACGACAAGAGTTAGTGTAAGCTAGACGCTAATAACTGAATAGCGTAGTTTTCTCCGCGGCTTGGTTGAAAGTCAAAGAATCAAGCACGCGAAGCTTGTTACAGCGAAGCTTATTAATTTTCAACTTACCTGACCCACAGACAACGAAAATGAATAATCCAAGAAGAATAGGACCAACAGGATATTTTTCCTCTTGTGGCCTCTGAATGTGAACAGAGAGAAAGATAGAAATGTAAAGGTTTCCTATTACGAATGAGTAGGGAACGAGGTTGGTTTATTTCAATGGCGCATGTCGATTAAGCGGTACAAACTTCTACTCACCAGTGATTTAGGGACATTTCCTCTCGTCGTGACGTTCTGGCTGTGTTTTTCGTTAGCTACACGCATTCTCTGTTTGGCTGGCATCTTTGGAAAGCTTTCTGATGACTAGAAAACTGCTTCGAAACTCTTTAGGTCCAAACCACAACAAAGCAAACTTGTAAAGGAAGAAGAAGGGAATCTTGTGACGTAAGAATTTGCCTCAGCTCTTTGCGATTGGTTCTCCCCAAACACGTGATCAACAGATGACTAAATATTTTGGTTTATTTTTCTGAACAATATTTCAATATATTATTAAACATTTTTGACTCCCGTTCAGTAATAAAAAAAAAACATATGCCGTGGTTTTAAAGGGAAAAGTTATATACCAGTGTTATATTTGAAGTCTCCATCTGGCCTGGTGTAGAGAATAGCCTGAACACACGTAGACGTAGTTGATTGGTTAGAATTTCAGGGGTAGAGTAGGTCCGGGGCGGGGATTGCCAGCGTATTCTATGTTAAAATTTGGTGTACGTACCTTTATACCATAGATCAGTGTTGTTCAATGGGTATCCCCATAAAATGTTTTGTTTGTTGAGGTAAAAATGTGGTGACGGAGGGTCGAAACTGGCGGGAAAAAATCGACGGAAAAAAAGTAGGGAGCCTAGCTAATAAGATTCCTCCCTACTTTAGTTCTTCGTCGAATTTAATCCCATCGTTGCGACCTGTTCCTTGCCACCCAAGGGAATGACGCTAGTTTTTGTACCAAGTGCAAAGAATTGATAACATATTTTGCGTACAATCTTTTCTTGTCAGCTAGCTGATTAGGTCTCATGCTCAACAGACTACTTTAGCGCCGGATTTCTTCCCCCAGAACATTTAATGATAGCTAATCAGCTTTGGTGACTTAGGCATTATTTTGTGATTTTGATCATTTCCACCTGGTTTTCATGATTCTGTTTTGACGATTACTCTCAAAAGAATCTATTTTTGCTTGAAATCAATAAATTATGTACAAAAGTGACTCGGGTGCCAACAGACGGTTTAGTTTAGTACAACCCCGTCTGACCATGAATGATCTTTCAAATAAGATAGAGCAAAAAAAAATGAAGAATAATATAAAAGGTAAAACGAAAATATTCGTCAGCTGTGTAGCACTCATATAAAAGCTATAAAAGTTTAGTAAATGATGGAGAAGTGCCAAAACTTTGAAAAATTGCAGATGTTTCGGGCTTAGCCCTTCCTCAGTAGAAATCAATCATTTCCGAGTTGCTTTGACCCTCTAAGCCCGAAACGCCTGGAATTTTTTTTCAAATTTTTGGCACTTCTCCACCATTTATTCAAATTATAGAGCAAGAAAACTAACCCTGATTACCAAGGATCAAGGGCACTTCGCATGATTTCAGACCCAAGCATAAAACTCTCCCCCTTTTGAGACCAAACGACCTCAAAAGCATAACCCGGCTTCCTGTCGACACATTCAGATGTCACATTTGTAGTCACAGTGTTCATAGCACAAATGCTAGTGGGGCCGTGCATTATTATTTTTTTCTATGAGTATCTTCTTGAAATTCTCCTTTATGCGTAAGTCGGTCAGAACATCTTAACGCCAGTGTAAAATGAAATCTCTACGGATTTAGGAAGTACAACAAAACGGTACGGAAATTAACCTTACATTTTTAAAGAAGCAAAAGGCCTCATTGGTAAACTATATGGGTTAGGGGGAGGAGACGGCTGACATTTCAGACAATAAATAACAATTCTAAATGAATTTTTGCAACTGCTAAAGCCATTCACTCCTCTCAGGTTTCAACATTCAGGGTCGTTCGGTCGGATTAACAACAAAGGTCAGTGTGAAAGGTTTCAGAAAAAAAAAGAGGCTCGAGAAAACTCTGAGGCCCGGAAGGCTCAGTAACCAAACATCATTTGGAAACGACAGTTGTGGTCAGAAAGACAGAATGAATTACGAAACGATCAATGTCACTGCATCCAAACTAAATACCGTCAAGTCCTAAAGCGATAAAATTTGACGGTTGTTAGTAAAACCCTATGAAAGTAACTTCCCTTCGGTGGTAACCATATCATATTGAAAGTACCCCCCCCCCCCCCCTCCCCCTTAAGCTATGTAGGTATGTACGGCGCCAAAGTGTACGTTTTTGAGCCGTTTTTTGTCTGAAATAGGGTATAGATCTCAAACAAAGAGCAAGGTTGATTTCACGGCCAAAGTTACATAAACAATGATCCTCAATTTTTTTTGCTGATTACATCCTTTACTACAGGATCCGGTACTTTTATTTTGTCACGGTGGTCCTTGCAAACGCAGTTAATTACTTGTTTTTACTGTATATCTCAACCATTTGGTCTGGAAGTCTGAAATGGGTTTGGATTCTGGAAACCTGGTCTGTAAGTGGGTATCAATTTTTAGAGTCAAGGTCTGAAAAAGAGACCGAAAAATTACATTTCGGTCTAAAAAGAGAACCGCGCCGCACATCTCCACCAATAATTTCGGCAAGGAAAAGCCTAAGAAATGGGTTGGTCGAGGAAAAGGCGTGGCACGGGGGTTTGCCTTGCTCCCAACCTTTTGGAATCACAAAATGTTTTACGGCAAAATCCACAATAAGCAGGCTTGAGGTGAAGAAAAAAACAACCTTTTTTGTAAGGGGGAGAGAGGCGGGGCAGTTTGTTCGTTGACACTCACTACAAAGTGAGTGCGTTCGAATCCTTTCAATTTTTTTTTCAAGCAGAAATGTCACCGCCTTTTAATAAAGATGGTCACGGCTTTATTACAGGCCACAAATACACTCTTTAAAATGTATATTTACAGTTTGATTTGTATCTTACACAAACTCAGACATCTTAGTAAACAGTGCACCTTTAATTACTTACAGGAACGACATAAAATGAGAGACATAAAACGAAGCCGAAGAAGTGTCCTCTACCCAATGAAAACAAACGTAAGTAACACAATAAAAAATGAAAACAAAGAAGTGTCACCTGTGGACTCTCCCATACCCAGCCATGATAACCCACATAACCTATCCTTTACTATCTTAAACAAATTATATTGCTAAAAAAACACAAAATGAAAACAAACAAGTTTATTATATGTAAAGATTAGTATTTGACACCCCTTCTCATCCATTTAGCTCAAATTTTGAGCGACTCTGTTGGTTCTTCAAATCTGTTTTTGATACAAGTCTGCAATCTTTTGTAAAACGTTTCAGATCCATAATTTAATGAGCTTTTTCCGGTTTGGATTAGTCACATGTGACATTTGACAACAAAGTGTAAACAAAGAAACAAAGGAGGCTTTAAAACCCCGGGGGGGGGGGGGGGGACTCCCATATGGAACAGACAGGGATGCTTGTCGGAAATTTTGAATTTAACCCCTAAAGGAGACCATCTGGGCGTGGCTCAAGCTTTTTGTGACCCTTAAAGGAGACCAATCTGGGCGTG
Source organism: Pavona decussata (assembly GCF_977016875.1). Lineage (NCBI taxonomy): Eukaryota > Metazoa > Cnidaria > Anthozoa > Scleractinia > Agariciidae > Pavona > Pavona decussata. Next base: position 5,661,709 of record NW_028145860.1, on the reverse strand, counting down.
GCCAAAGCAAATTTTGACCCCTAATGCGGTAAACAAAACAAGTTAAAAAGAAAATTTGACTTCTGTTTCTCTTCGAGTAATTCTGTGTTTCTTCACAGAACCCTAAACAAGACCTTGGCGGCTTTAAATATTGGCGATTTGCCCAGAACACCCTAAGCGAGACCAAAATCCAAAATTTACACCCCTAAGCGAGACGACAAGCATCCCCGTCTGTTCCATGTGGGAGTCCCCCCCCCCCCCCCCCCCCGGGTTTAAAGCCTCAACTCCTGGCTAAGACTATTGAATAATTATTAAAACCTATAATTTTCTCCTATTCTACTCAATTGTATAATTTAATAATAAAATAAGTGCCTCTTAAGTTACAGCATTTTAAGCAGAAGTCGATTTCCTCTATTGCACAACTCTCAGTTGACCAAGGCAGAAAAATTTGACCCCTACAGTAATCCTTAATCCAACATTCATTATTTTATATTCTCTTGTATTATCAGAAGTTACAAAACACAGTAAGCTTGGTATATTTCAGTGTCTACTCCATTACATTTAAAATCAAAAGTTGTGTTTGCTGGTATAAAAATCACTGTTCCTCTTTTAACTGTAATTGATGTTGAAGTTTTATCTACGACACCTGATCCAGAAATCACTATGGCGATACTTGGTCCATTTAATGCTTGACTCTTGTATAATTGGCAGCTTGAGGGGATCTACAAAACAAATATATTATTATGAACTGAATTCATGATAGAGGGGAGCAGTGGCAGATCCAAAACTTTGTGTAAGGTGGGGTGGGGGGTGGGTGGAGTTTCAAAAAGGGGGCTCTGGACCGAAAGGTGTGGAGCACCACTTTCTCCCCTATCACTATTCACTCGGTTAAATATCATTAATCACAAACTTGTGTCTTCCACGCAAGTACTCTATATTTGGACCGAAGTGAAGTTGTGTAATGTTTGTGTTTTAAATTTGTGGATAGAGAAAACAGAAACAAAAACCTTAGAGCACTGATGAGTAAGAACTGCAAACTCAAACCGCACATTATGCCAAGTCTGAGATTCGACACCCAGGACATATTAAGAGACAAGTGTTCCCATCATTATTATAACCCTTCTTCTCAGCCATGTCCAATATACACAAACTGATAGAGTCTTTTAAAACAACTTTATGGTCTTTACAGTCGGTACAGACAGGCAAAGCAGAAGTCAGTCCATATACAGGTCGTTAAAGACATGCATATCTTTAATCATCAGGGCCAGTGAAAGTGTTATAATCTGTACAGTGAAGAGTTGCACAGTTTTTTCGAAATAATTTAAGGAAAGAGGATGATTCTCTATTTCTGCTTCAGGTAAGTGAGCAAGCATAGGGTGGATGAGGTGGGAGGTATGTATTACTGTTTCAATGAAGATCTACAGCAAATAAGTTTGTTTTACTGACCTGAATTCTGCCAACAGCAAAGTCAGGTACAGGGGGATCATAAATGGTAACATAAGGATCACTTGGGTCTTGGCGACAAGGAAAAATGTTCTCCTCTTTTGTGCGACACCCATAATCCAACATTTCACAGAGAGTATCCACATCTTTAAACTTTGGAGTCAGTCCAGCTCTAACGACATTATCACTACAAGCCATACATTCCATACAGTCTGAAAATATATAAATACAAATCGAACTAATATTAACATACAATTATTGAAGGGTTTTGCATAACACAATTTTTAAGGCACTGACTAAAAATGTACTAATAATTCATCAACTTATTTCCAAGAGTTCACAACAATAACTATTTATTTGATGTTTCCATAAGAACACAAACATGTGAATAGAAATTTAAAACTGAAAAGAGATGGTACAGTACAACCTTCCTGAGTGGGGACTGAGGTGACCTCTCTATACATAGCTTGTTCTAGGCTCTCGGTATGCCATGTGAGATGTCCCCCCTCGTGTTGTTCCTCTTGCTTGCTCCTTCGCGTCTCACGCAGTATACCAAGGGCCTGGAACAGGCTAATCTATACATATCAACCTCTCTTTAGTTATTTTCTGATTTAAGATGGTTAGTCGCTTAAGCGCTGAATATGTAGTACGTTCTGACTCGTGTTTCAATTTTGACACTGATATGTATCTATCATGTGCTTGATTAAGAATTACCATTTTACACATGTGACTTCAGGTAAGGGAAGATTCTCACCTCCAGCCAGGTAAGCATGAGGCAGATTTGGCCCAAGAAACATTGCTTCACCAGGTTTAAGGACAATATGGTTCAGGAAATAGATACAAAAGCAACCAACATCTCCTGGAAATTGACTGTTTAACCTAAGAAGAAGCTCTCCACAGTCTGCAGAGATGTCATCGCCTGAGACTTTCTTCTTTGTGACTCTGTCCAGAAGTTTGTTAAGTTGTTGAGAGACAACATCAGGACTGCTTGTCATTAGAGCATTGAAAGCTTTTTTTAGGGCCTGGGAATCTGTCAACAAACAATCAAATAATTGGTAAGGATTTTTTTTTATCCTTTAGAATGGTACGAAATAAAATGTTTATAACATTAGTAAAACATTAGGAGCTGCAGTGCACATGTAGTTTAGACCAGATATTTTTTGTGAGTAAGATTCTTTTTGACAGTCAATCAATAAATTATATTTCTCTCTCTAAATTATACACTAAACAAATTATGAATAGAACATTTCACCCCTTGCTTGTCCATCCCTGGTAGCTAAATGACTTTTATAAAGACAGTGCCTCCTAAATTACATGTATTAAGTATACACTGTTTTTTTCCCCAGTTTATGACTATGCAGGAAAAGCAGATCTTGGCAAGGGATTTTGAAATCCAAAATGAAAATTGCAAATGAACCGTGCATTTTTCAGGGATACTGTAATTAAGCAACAAATTATAATTCTAAAATGCTTTAACACTCTCTAATATCTTCTTTCTCACACAGTTACAAAGCATGCAAAAATACCCTTGAATATTATTATTAGTAGTAGCCACCATCCTAAAGAAATCAAAGTCCCGAGATGCACAGAACATATGCGCAGTTTAAGCAAAAGAGGGCAAATCCTTAAAAATCAGTACCAAAAACATCCTCTGAAAACAAAACTAGTTGTGACAAACCTGAACCACTTGTAAGAGCTGTAGCAGTCTCTTGTCCAATGACAGCAGCAAGTTCTGGTACAGTCTCAACGTATTTCTGGATTTCAGCCAATGGACGAAAACCACACAGACCTTCAAATGGTGTTAAAGCTGTTTGCAACAGAAATATGGAGGAGCAAGATGACATTCTGACACAGAATAATCCTAATTAATATGAGATGATGGTTAATCTTGGGCAATATTCAACAGAAGCTGGGTGATGAAAGCAAGTTTTAGGTGACAGTCCTTGCATGCTTATTTTCAAATATCCTTCTCTCACTCAACGTTGTGCAAATTTTGAACAATAAATATTTACTGCCTGTGGTAGTAAATGTGGACTAAAAAAACCCCCTCAAACCTCATCAATTTTTCAAAGGGAAGGTCATTCGCTGAAGGGTAGGTGTATGAAATCACACAAATAAGACATGACAAGTTTTAAACATTTTTTTAAAGTTTGATTAATGTTGGTGATTCTTACCAATGGCCATCTCTGGCTTGTGGTTGGGATCTTTGTATACATCAGGTCTTTCCTTGTGAAGCAGAGCTGCATGAGGTTTGTTTGGATGTGCTTGAATTGACAAAGCTTTATTAACTGACAACACTTTAAACAGGAATGGCAGTTTGCCATCAAATGCCTCTTTAACTGTGTCTCCAAGAACAGTTCTATTTGTATCAATCCACTCAGATAACATCACCTCTTTTTCGCCAGCTAGCACTTTTGATGGTCCATTTGGGTGTGTCCCCATCCAAAACTGTTAGAAAAAGTAGTCCATTAAAACTTTACCTGAAACTCACCAAGACAAAACAAATTTCTGTAATTTGCTTTTTGAGCAGTTCTGTGAGACCTGACCATGAACCTTTTTTTAAATACTTCCAGGACTAACATCAAGATTAGCTTGGCAGCCATTACCAACCCCCAAAACACTGTCCCAATGGACATGCTGTATCTTATACTTTGCTGATTCAGAGCCTGTGGAAGTAATTTGACATTACTCAACACAATTACTGGAGGCCCACCCCCAAAAAGGAATTGTAATTTGAAAGGCTCTAAGACTGTTTCCAAGAAACTGTAAGCATCACAGCATGTACTATGTATCTAATGGAAATGGAAAGATCAGGTCCAGTAGTTACAGCCTCTACAGAACCTGCTCAACCAGTGGAAACAGCTCTGCAAAAAATATCCCATACCAGGTTCTCAAAGTCTTTGATTTGGAACTTAACTTTTGTTATAATGTCTGGGGAAAATAGTAAGACTTCCTGAGCTGACATCTAAGATAAAATTCCAAAATAAGAAATCCAAAACGTTTATATTACACTTATTTACAGTATCATTCCAGCTGCACCTTGTATTATTGCATTGCTTTTGAAGAGATATACTTAGATAAAATACCTCAGAATATGGCTTGTCCTCTTCCAGCTTAAATGAAGGGGAGTGCTGTGCTAGTTGAGCCACAGTGCTGTTTAAACCAATCTTTCCCCAGGCATAACACTGAACAGCACATTTTAATTCAACCACTGTAATTGAGGAGACAGTTGATAAGAAACAAAAAAAAGATGCTTGAAGCAAGCAGAATAGATGCATCCTACCTTAAATAAACATATCCTAAATCCTCTATAAAGCCACATGGGTGGGGGGGGGGGGTGCTTATTTATTTCAGCAAATTTAAGGGGGGGTGGGGCTTGATAGAGGAGAAAGGTTATTTAATTTGTTGAAATGCAGTACAATAGAAATAAAGGAGAAGACAGGCTAGCTGAGTTACAGTAAATTAAAAGTACTGTAGAATGAGATGTCTAATGTTTTGAGCAAAGGCCATTTGTCACATTTGCAAAGATCAAGAACAAATTACTATATTGGTGTTCCAAACTTCTTTAGTCAGGGAACGTAAAGTGTTTCATCCGTGATTAATTACCGTAATAACATCTGAAGAAAAAAAGGGGGGGTGAAACCTTTCTTGCTCTAAAAGGGGAGGGGGTATTTGATTATTTAATTTCAATCAGTACCATGGGTTTTATGACAACATATAAATTTTCTTTTCAGCTAGCCATCAAATGAGAGCTTGAACCATTCATGATGACAAATGGACTGTGAGAGAGTCACTAGTTATTTTTTTCTTCAAATAAGTCGCCCCATATAATCTCAGTCTACTTTATCTTTCAAAGGTTAATAAAAAAGATGACCATTTTATAATTCACATTAAAGGCACCACATTTAATGAAGATAGATAATAACTAAATACAAGTATGGGTGAAAAAAATTCCTACACCGATGTTACCTCCCCTAGTAAAATTATTCATCTGCAAGCCAGTGCTTCGCTTATCCCTTGATCACAAACAACAGCAATTTGGGAATGCAAAGAAGATTAAGTTAACTAAATTAACGTGGATTTTATGAAAACTCTAGTTAAAGCTGAACAGTGACATATATGACTTCCAGCTCACTTATCCTAATGGTTTATTAGGTTACCACGATCGTATATTTTATGGAGAAAAGAGAACAATTCAGGAAGGAAAGACAAATATCAAAGGAACTTAGATTAACATCTACCTTCACCAGAAGAGCCAGAAGGAGGAACCATATCGACAAGACCTGGCAAACCAAATATCTTCTCACTAACCAAAATCTAGTATACGTGGAATGACAAGTTTTGACAGGCGTTTCCAAACTAAAGAGAAGGCCTGGACACCTCTTAAAGACCAACCGGAGTGGGGTGGATTTTAGGCTTTGAAATTCGTAAAAAAAACTAATTCTCAAGGTGATGAAATAAGAGACTCAAGTTTTTCCTTAAAATGAACATTATTTATTTTCGTTACAAATACTACGTTATCGAGACGGCTTCATTTCACTTGATGTGCTGCACAAAATCTCTACCCTACCCAGGCCACCCAGGCTAGAAAACGATTTATGCGCGGGAAGCGCTGGGGCTTAGTTTCCAACATGAGGCGACTGGTGTAAGATGTCGAGAGAAAAACATCAAATTATATTCTCGTTTTATTGGAAGGTAGGAGACTATAACACTTTAATATTGTTTTTGTGCTCTTGTGTGGCATTAAGCCATTTTGTCTTCAATATGCATGGTCTTTTTACAGAAGAATTTTCAGCGTACAACCACGAGAAAATGTTGAGCATGAATAGAACAAATGCCCGCACCAAATATCCTATTTCTTGAATGCTTAGTTACATCCCTAGGATATTCCTAAAAAACTTTGAAAAATATTACAACAAAGAGTAGTACTTGCATTGAAATTAACCACTAACTGTTTGGAAGAACAAGGTACCACTGCTGAGTACTCTTTGGAAATTGAACCTAACAACTATGAACTAAGGGAAGTATAGAATTATGTTGGTCACTAAATCTTAAAATTTACTGTCAAGGCTTTGTATAAAAAACTTGGTAATACAAATTTACATCAAATTCTCAGGTTAAGCTAGCGACACACTAGGTGATTTTATTCGCTGATCGCAGCAAAATTATTTGATTGCAAAACTCACAAGCGATTTTCACCCCCGATTGATGCGGACACACTTACCTATTGTTTTCACCGATCATGGCAATGTGGCACATCAACCTTGTTCCCAGTCTCCATTGTATTGCTGCTATCTGCCATTTTGGAAAGTCATGTGATAGATAGCCCATCCTGATGGATTTACTTTGCTGGTGATTCCCAGCGATGCGCAAAAAAAAATCGCGCAAACGGGTGCACTAGGCAAATGCTGGCGATTTTGATTGCTGATATCTGACAACCAGATATCAGCGATTTAATTTGCCAGTCGTGGCGATCGGCAAAAATTGCAATCACTGCACCGCAGTTTTGGGCGATCAGCGTATAAAATCGCATAGTGTGTCACCAGCTTTAGGAGGCATTATCTCTGGGGTATTTTGTTCTGGGGGCATTCTGACTATAATTTATTCCTAATACCAAGAAGGAGCTAGAAGTAATGCTGGAGAGCTTTCATTTAAATGATTATTTTTATCCACAGACTGAAAAGGTAATAACCATCTTATTAAGTAAATTAAAATTAAAATTTTAATACTTATATAGTGCCCTTTAACATCTAAATGATCAAAGGCGCTTTACAATCCAAGAAAGCTAATTACAAATCAAATCAAATCAAATCAAATCTTGGTTTTTGAGGAGAGGGGAAAACCGGAGTACCCGGAGAAAAACCTCTCGGAGCAGAGTAGAGAACCAACAAACTCAGCCCACTTATGACGCCGAGTCCGGGAATCGAACCCGGGCCACATAGGTGGAAGGCGAGTGCTCAACAACTGCGCCAACCCTGCTCCCCTGATAAACAGCACCACAGGAAAGTACTGCTCAACAGTTTTTATTTGAATGGCCACACTTTAGGATTTAGTTGGCAGCCGTAAAGCTAGAATTGCTTTATGCAGCATGGTTAATAACACTTAATCCTTTCCTGCCTGAGAACGTCCCAAATCATAACTTGGTGATTGCACTGATTGGTGACTTTATTTAAATGGTTTTCAGTAATTTAGGTTATAAATACCATAGGCTTTGTCCTTATTATTTAGGCATTATTTTTTCTTCATTTATTATTTTAAGTGCTTGAGAGGCTGAGGATTCCTCCAGCATTAACATCCTAGAACGATGGCTGGACAGCTCCCTTTCCTGAACACTTCTGGTGTAAACTTGCTTCCTTTACTTGGGAAACCTTTAGGAAATCCCCAACAGTTCTTCAACCAGATAAATTCTTTAAGAATGCCAAGGCCGAACACTAGTCAGGAATCATTTGGCCAGGAGAGTAACAGAAGACAGAGAATGCAATTCTCTGATGATCATTATAACAGAGAGCCACCAGATATCCGTGGAGACGGACCGTTCAGAGAACCTTACAACAGGTTAAGACGTAACCGATCTCAGGAAGAAGACAGTTATGCGGGTGAAAATCGGGAAAGAATCTGTGGACTGATGGACAAAGAAATTCCAGTAGATTTCCTGTTCCCAGAGATGGGAACAGACAGGTATAATGAGAAGCAAAGGAGAGACGACTTTGAAAGACGAAATCATGGTGCTTCCACAACCAGGCAAACACCCATCCGACCTTCATCAGAGTTAAGAGATCAAGAAGGTAGTCCTAGAGAGAGCAAGTATGGCTTTCGTAATGATGCAGTTCCTAACTGTTATCTAGTGCCTCCTTTGGATGACACTTATGTGCTGGCCCTGAGTGAGAAGCAGCCAGGATGTCGTACTGTTTTCATTGGTGGCCTTCCAAGCATGGCAGATGAAGACATTATCAGAGAGATTTTCGGCGTATGTGGAGCTATTGAGAAAATCACCATTAACAGTGCCCGAGCAAATAACCAAGTAAAACATTGCCAACTGCAGTTTGTCCAATATGACTCTCTTGAGAGAGCAGTCAAGTTTAACGGTCATGTGCTGGTCATTGGGGATGGACATGACGTTAAAACAAAAATTGGCCGTATCCGTGTGGATTATGACAAATTACCAAGCAAGGACATCTCAGAGACAGACAGTAATGTAGCAAACAAGCAACTGTTGAGAGATGGAAAAATATTCCTTTCAAAGAAGAAGTACAAAGATACCCAGAAGAAGGTTGGATTTACAACTCGTTATTGCAATTTTTTAATTACACTTTACGAACTCTTTGAAGAATACCCAAGACTTTGCTACTGCGCAGTTTCAATACGTGCTTTTATGTCAAACATGAAAATAATTAGAGAAATATGTGAAGAAGATGAAACATTTTGGAAAAACATTTCTTAAATTATCATATTGGGAAACGGCGTTTCCCGACAACAAACACGAATATTAATAAGATTAGTTTAATTATCATATTGGGAAACAGCGTTTCCCGACATCAAACACGCATATTAATAAGATTAGTTAAATTTGCATTTTGGGAAACGGCGTTTCCCGACACATTTTTTTGGATTTTGTAATGACAAAGAAACAGCGGCCATAAATGTCCGCCGTTGTCAATAAAACATTGTACCATTTTTTATTAATAAAGTGGGAAAGTCCCAAACGATTAGATCATCAACTTCCTGTTAAAAAATTTTCGCATGCAAATCTGAACAAACTGTCAATCTTAAGTTGCTTCGTGTGACAAACATTGTTTCTTCATTGGTTGAAAAAATAAAAACCTGTAAAAAAAATTTAAACGATTTTCTCGATTTGAAACTGAAATTGGGAGGAAAAGGCATCTTCGATTTGTTTCTCGCCAGAGAGACAAAAAATGATTTTATTGAATTAATCAAACAAAGCGATGAAATCATTTTGCAACCTGCTCCTTCTTCGCTTGTTGAAATGGCGAAAAAGAAGCAAATAAAAAACAACGTAATTTTCATGAAGAATGAGTTGGAACAAGCGCTTGGTCTTTCTTCAAAAAAAGACAAAATGAAAGAGCCTTATGTTTTTTCAAACGCCGGAAGTCGATTTGAATTCGCCACAAGAAAGGAAGCGATGAACGGAATGAATCTTTGCGCGGTTGGAATTGCAAATGCTGCGAAAAATGGGAAAATAGTGATTGGCGATGTTGAGTATGATTTCAAAAGAGAATGATTTTCAGAGAAATTCTGTGAAAATCAGATTCTTGGATTTCATTATTTGTGTTAATTCTTTATGAGTTTTCCTTTCAAAATCCATTTTAATTAGAATTTTTTCTGATTTTTTTGAAATTTTTTTTATATGACCTTGGAATTTTTTTATGCTGAATTTTTAGGATAATTTTTTTAATTAGAATTTTTTCAGATTTTTTTGAAATTTTTTTTATATGACCTTGGAATTTTTTTAGGGTAATTTCGCTTAGAGAACTGGCTCATTTTTTTACAATGACACGAGTTTTGAAAAATGAGCTGAGTCTCTCTATTTCCCTCTACTAAAGGTGTGGAGCACCACTTTCTCCCCTGTCACTATCACTCGGTTAAATATCATTAATCACAAACTTGTGTCTTCCACGCAAGTACTCTATATTTGGACCAAAGTGAAGTTGTGTGATGTTTGTTTGTTTGAAATTTGTGGATAGAGAAAACAGAAACAAAAACCTCAGAGCACTGATGAGAAAGAACTGCAAACTCAAACCGAACATTATGCCAAGTCTGAGATTCGAAACCCAGGACATATTAAGAGACAAGTGTTCCCATCATTATTATAACCATTCTTCTCAGCCATGTCCAATATACACAAACTGATAGAGTCTTTTAAAACAATTTTATGGTCTTTACAGTCGGTACAGACAGGCAAAGCAGAAGTCAGTCCATATACAGGTCATTAAAGATATGCGTATCTTTAATCATCAGGGCCAGTGAAAGTGTTATAATCTGTACAGTGAAGAGTTGCACAGTTTTTTCGAAATAATTTAAGGAAAGAGGATGATTCTCTATTTCTGCTTCAGGTAAGTGGGCAAGCATAGGGTGGATGAGGTGGGAGGTATGTATTACTGTTTCAATGAAGATCTACGGCAAATAAGTTTGTTTTACTGACCTGAATTCTGCCAACAGCAAAGTCAGGTACAGGGGGATCATAAGTGGTAACATAAGGATCACTTGGGTCTTGATGACAAGGAAAAATGTTCTCCTCTTTTGTGCGACACCCATAATCCAACATTTTACAGAGAGTATCCACATCTTTAAACTTTGGAGTCAGTCCAGCTCTAACGACATTATCACTACAAGCCATGCATTCCATACAGTCTGAAAATATATAAATACAAATTGAACTAATATTAACATACAATAAATAATTATTATTGAAGGGTTTTGCATAACACAATTTTTAAGGCACTGACTAAAAATGTACTAATGATTCATCAACTTATTTCCAAGAGTTCACAACAATAACTATTTATTTAATGTTTCCATAAGAACACAAACATGTGAAGAAAAATTTAAAACTGAAAAGAGATGGTACAGTACAACCTTCCTGAGTGGGGACTGAGGTGACCTCTCTATACATAGCTTGTTCTAGGCTCTCGGTATGCCATGTGAGATGTCCCCCCTCGTTTTGTTCCTCTTGCTTGCTCCTTCGCGTCTCACGCAGTATACCAAGGGCCTGGAACAGGCTAATCTATACATATCAACCTCTCTTTAGTTATTATCTGATTTAAGATGGTTAGTCGCTTAAGCGCTGAATATGTAGTACGTTCTGACTCGTGTTTCAATTTTGACGCTGATATGCATCTATCATGTGTTTGATTAAGAATTACCATCTTACACATGTGACTTAAGGTGAGGGAAGATTCTCACCTCCAGCCAGGTAAGCATGAGGCAGATTTGGCCCAAGAAACATTGCTTCACCAGGTTTAAGGACAATATGGTTCAGGAAATAGATACAAAAGCAACCAACATCTCCTGGAAATTGACTGTTTAACCTAAGAAGAAGCTCTCCACAGTCTGCGGAGATGTCATCGCCTGAGACTTTCTTCTTTGTGACTCTGTCCAGAAGTTTGTTAAGTTGTTGAGAGACAACATCAGGACTGCTTGTCATTAGAGCATTGAAAGCTTTTTTTAGGGCCTGAGAATCTGTCAACAAACAATCAAATAATTGGTAAGGATTTTTTTTATCCTTTAGAATGGTACGAAATAAAATGTTTATAACATTAGTGAAACATTAGGAGCTGCAGTGCACATGTAGTTTAGACCAGATATTTTTTGTGAGCAAGATTCTTTTTGACAGTCAATCAATAAATTATATTTCTCTCTCTAAATTATACATTAAACAAATTATGAATAGAACATTTCACCCCTTGCTTGTCCATCCCTGGTAGCTAAATGACTTTTATAAAGACAGTGCCTCCTAAATTACATGTATTAAGTATACACTGTATTTTTCCCCAGTTTATGACTATGCAGGAAAAGCAGATCTTGGCAAGGGATTTTGAAATCCAAAATGAAAATTGCAAATGAACCGTGCATTTTTCAGGGATACTGTAATTAAGCAACAAATTATACTTCTAAAATGGTCTAACACTCTCTAAGATCTTCTTTCTCACACAGTTACAAAGCATGCAAAAATACCCTTGAATAATATTATTAGTAGTAGCCACCATCCTAAAGAAATCAAAGTCCCGAGATGCACAGAACATATGTGCAGTTTAAGCCAAAGAAGGCAAATCCTTAAAAATCAGTACCAAAAACATCCTCTGAAAACAAAACTAGTTGTGACAAACCTGAACCACTTGTAAGAGCTGTAGCAGTCTCTTGTTCAATGACAGCAGCAAGTTCTGGTACAGTCTCAACATATTTCTGGATTTCAGCCAATGGACGAAAACCACACAGACCTTCAAATGGTGTTAAAGCTGTTTGCAACAGAAATATGGAGGAGCAAGATGACATTCTGACACAGAATAATCCTAATTAATATGAGATCATGGTTAATCTTGGGCAATATTCAACAGCAGCTGGGTGATGAAAGCAAGTTTTAGGTGACAGTCCTTGCATGCTTATTTTCAAATATCCTTCTCTCATTCAACGTTGTGCAAATTTTGAACAATAAATATTTACTGCCTGTGGTAGTAAATGTGGACTAAAAAAACCCCCTCAAAACCTCATCAAATTTTCAAAGGGAAGGTCATTCGCTGAAGGGTAGGTGTACGAAATCACACAAATAAGACATGACAAGTTTTAAACATTTTTTTTAAAGTTTGATTAATGTTGGTGATTCTTACCAATGGCCATCTCTGGCTTGTGGTTGGGATCTTTGTATACATCAGGTCTTTCCTTGTGAAGCAGAGCTGCATGAGGTTTGTTTGGATGTGCTTGAATTGACAAAGCTTTATTAACTGACAACACTTTAAACAGGAATGGCAGTTTGCCATCAAATGCCTCTTTAACTGTGTCTCCAAGAACAGTTCTATTTGTATCAATCCACTCAGATAACATCACCTCTTTTTCGCCAGCTAGCACTTTTGATGGTCCATTTGGGTGTGTCCCCATCCAAAACTGTTAGAAAAAGTAGTCCATTAAAACTTTACCTGAAACTCACCAAGACAAAACAAATTTCTGTAATTTGCTTTTTGAGCAGTTCTGTGAGACCTGACCATGAACCTTTTTTAAATACTTCCAGGACTAACATCAAGATTAGCTTGGCAGCCATTACCAACCCCCAAAACACTGTCCCAATGGACATGCTGTATCTTATACTTTGCTGATTCAGAGCCTGTGGAAGTAATTTGACATTACTCAACACAATTACTGGAGGCCCACCCCCAAAAAGGAATTGTAATTTGAAAGGCTCTAAGACTGTTTCCAAGAAACTGTAAGCATCACAGCATGTACTATGTATCTAATGGAAATGGAAAGATCAGGTCCAGTAGTTACAGCCTCTTCAGAACCTGCTCAACCGGTGGAAACAGCTCTGCAAAAAATATCCCATACCAGGTTCTCAAAGTCTTTGATTTGGAACTTAACTTTTGTTATAATGTCTGGGGAAAATAGTAAGACTTCCTGAGCTGACATCTAAGATAAAATTCCAAAATAAGAAATCCAAAACGTTTATATTACACTTATTTACAGTATCATTCCAGCTGCACCTTGTATTATTGCATTGCTTTTGAAGAGATATACTTAGATAAAATACCTCAGAATATGGCTTGTCCTCTTCCAGCTTAAATGAAGGGGAGTGCTGTGCTAGTTGAGCCACAGTGCTGTTTAAACCAATCTTTCCCCAGGCATAACACTGAACAGCACATTTTAATTCAACCACTGTAATTGAGGAGACAGTTGATAAGAAACAAAAAAAATATGCTTGAAGTAAGCGGAATGGATGCATCCTACCTTAAATAAACATACCCTAAATCCTCTATAAAGCCACCTGGGTTGGGGGGGAAGGGGCTTATTTATTTCAGCACATTTAGGGGGGGGGGGGGGGGTCTTGATAGAGGGGAAAGGTTATTTAAGGACGGTGCCTACTAATACCGAAATATTTTTGCGCGGTTTATGGCAATGCGGGAAAAGCAGATCTTAGCAAGGCCTATTGGAATCCAAAAAGAAAATTGGGGGTAACCACGCATTTTTTAGAGATAATTAAGCAGTAATATCTCTAAAAAACGCCAAAATACGAAGCAATGTATGGGATTTTTTCCTAAATTGAAGCTTAGTTATCTCTGAAAAATGCGTGGCTACCCCCAATTTTCTTTTGAGATACCAGAAGCATTTGGTAAGTTCTTCTTTCTCCGTATAGTTTTAAACCGCGCAAAATTATCCCTGTATTAGTAGGCATCACCCATAGGAAACCCGAGTATCTCCAGATGCGCAGAACGTATGCGCAGTAACAATAGTAGGCACCGTCCTTAATTTGGTGAAATGCAGTACAATGGAAATAAAGGAGGAGACAGGCTAGCTGAGTTACAGTAAATTAAAAGTACTGTAGAATGAGATGTCTAATGTTTTGAGCAAAGGCCATTTGTCACATTTGCAAAGATCAAGAACAAATAATATATACTAATTATTAGTATATTGGTGTTCCAAACTTCTTTAGTCAGCGAACGTAAAGTGTTTCATTCGTGATTAATTACCGTAATAACATCTGAAGAAAAAAAGGGGGGGGGGGTGAAACCTTTCTTGCTCTAAAAGGGGAGGGGGTATTTGATTATTTAATTTCAAATATTATCAGTACCATGGGTTTTATGACAACATACAAAATTTTCTTTTCAGCTAGCCATCAAATGAGAGCTTGAACCATTCATGATGACAAATGGACTGTGAGGGAGTCACTGGTTATTTTTTTCGTCAAATAATTTATGTTGTACAATCTCAATCTATTTTATCTTTTAAAGGTTAATAAAAAAAAAGTTGACCGTTTTCAGATTCACATCAAAGGCACCACATTTAATTAAGATAGATAATACCTAAATACAAGTATGGGTGTAAAACAAATTCTGATGTTAGGGACCGATCGTTTATTACGTCCTGGGGGAGGGGGGGGGTGGTTTTCTAAAACATCGAGTGTATGAAAATTTTAACCACCCCCCCCCCCAAGAAATCTTTCAAACAAAAGTTTTACCCCCCACCCCCCATGGTTGGCCTGGTGGTTGAATTGTTGAGAAGTTCCTGGGCACAATGTTTGGTTACATGCGGAAATCGCTAGCTCTCTGAATCTGAACTGGCAAGAGAAACAATCATAGATCATCTCTTCAATGTCTTGATAATAAGGATGTTTTGTTGTTGCTGGAGTCTATTATTCAGTTGTCAAAAGAAAGTACACAGAAGTTCAAAGCAGCTCGGGGTTTGAGAGCAGTACAGGAGCATTTGATGCATGGATGTGGATATATAGATTTTGAAGAAGCCTACCATCTCTATTTGTCTTTAAGTCAAAATTTTTTGCCCAGATAAACAAGCCTTCAGAGATAACTGCTTGATGGAATACACGGTTTGCCTGTCTATGTCATTACTCAACCTATTTAATACGTGCAAGATCTTTGTCGCTCTGAAGAATAGTAGCGATATGGAGAAGTTTCTAGTCGATTTTACCAACTCTATGATCGATGAGAAGAATAATTGCTAAATACATTTAGTTGGTACCTTTTGTATGTCTTAAAATTTTACCCCCCTCACTTTTCGTACAAGGTAAAAAATTACCCCCCCCCCCCCAAAAGAAGAGCTCATTTAAAAAATTTACCCCCCTCAAAAACCTTCGCCCCCCCTCCCCCTAGGACGTAATAAACGATAGGTCCCTTACCTCCCCTAGTAAAATTATTCATCTGCAAGCCAGTGCTTCGCTTATCCCTTGATCACAAACAACAACAATTTGGGGATGCAAAGAAGATTAAGTTAACTAAAGTAACGTGGATTTTATGAATACTCTAGTTAAAGCTGAACAGTGACATATATGACTTCCAGCTCACTTATACTAATGGTTTATTAGGTTACCACGATCGTATATTTTATGGAAAAAAGAGAACAATTCGGGAAGGAAAGACAAATATCAAAGGAACTTAGATTAACATCTACCTTCACCAGAAGAGCCAGAAGGAGGAGCCATATCGACAAGACCTGGCAAACCAAATATCTTCTCACTAACCAAAATCTAGTATACGTGGAATGACAAGTTTTGACAGGCGTTTCCAAACTAAAGAGAAGGCCTGGACACCTCTTAAAGACCAACCGGGGTGGGGTGGATTTTAGGCTTTGAAATTCGTAATAAAAACTAATTCTCAAGGTGATGAAATAAGAGACTCAAGTTTTTCCTAAAAATGAACATTACTTATTTTCGTTACAAATACTACGTTATCGAGACGGCTTCATTTCACTTGATGTGCTGCACAAAATCTCTACCCTACCCAGGCCACCCAGGCTAGAAAACGATTTATGCGCGGGAAGCGCTGGGGCTTAGTTTCCAACATGAGGCGACTGGTGTAAGATGTCGAGAGAAAAACATCAAATTATATTCTCGTTTTATTGGAAGGTAGGAGACTATAACACTTTAATATTGTATTTGTGCTCTTGTGTGGCATTAAGCCATTTTGTCTTCAATATGCATGGCCTTTTTTCAGAAGAATTTTCAGCGTACAACCACGAGAAAATGTTGAGCATGAATAGAACAAATGCCCGCACCAAATATCCTATTTCTTGAATGCTTAGTTACATCCCTAGGATATTCCCAAAAAACTTTGAAAAATATTACAACAAAGAGTAGTACTTGCATTGAAATTAAACACTAACTGTTTGGAAGAACAAGGTACCACTGCTGAGTACTCTTTGGAAATTGAACCTAACAACTATGAACTAAGGGAAGTATAGAATTATGTTGGTCACTAAATCTTAAAATTTACTATCAAGGCTTTGTATAAAAAACTTGGCAATTCAAATTTACATCAAATTCTCAGGTTAAGCCAGCGACACACAAGGTGATTTTATTCGCCAATCGCAGCAAAATTATTTGATTGCAAAACTCACAACGATTTTCACCCCCGATTGATGCAGACACACTTACCTATTTTTTTCACCAATCACGGCAATGTGGGACATCAATCTTGTTGCAAGACTCCATTGTATCGCTGCTATCTGCCATTTTGAGAAGTCATGTGATAGAATAACCCATCCTGATGGATTGACTTTGCTGGTGATTCGCAGCAATGAGCACAGAAAATCACGCAAATGGGTACACTAGGTGAATGCTGGGAAATTTAAATGCCGATATCTGACATGCCAGATGTTGGGGATTTTATATGCGAATCATGGCAATCGGCAAAAATCGCAATCACGGCACAGCAGTTTTTGGTGATCAGCGTATAAAATCGTGTAGTGCGTCACGGGCTTTAGGATGCATTATCTCAGGGGCATTATGTTCTGGGGGCATTCTGACTTTATTCCTAATACCAAAAAGGAGCTAGAAGTACTGCTGGAAAGCTTTCACTTAAATGATTATTAAAGGTAATAATTACCTTATACAGTATAAAAAGCAGCACCAAGGGAAAGTACTGCTCAACAGTTTTTATTTGAATGGCCACACTTTAGGATTAAGTTGACAGCCTTAAAGTTAGAATTGCTTTATGCAGCATGGTAAGTAACTCTTAACCCTTTCTTGCCTGAAAACCACCCAAATCATAACTTGGTGATTGCACTGATTGGTGACTTTATTTAAATGGTTTTCAGTAATTTAGGTTCTAAATACCATAGGCTTTGTCCTTATTATTTTATGCATTATTTTTTCTTCATTAATTATTTTAAGTGCATGAGAGGCTGAGGATTCCTCCAGCATTAACATCCTGGAACGATGGCTGGACAGCTCCCTTTCCTGAACACTTCTGGTGTAAACTTGCTTCCTTTACTTGGGAAACCTTTGGGAAATCCCCAACAGTTCTTCAACCAGATAAATTCATTAAGACTGCCAAGGCCGAACACTAGTCAGGAATCATTTGGCCAGGAGAGTAACAGAAGACAGAGAATGCAATTCTCTGATGATCATTATAACAGAGAGCCACCAGATATCCGTGGAGACGGGCCGTTCAGAGAACCTTACAGCAGGTTAAGACGTAACCGATCTCAGGAAGAAGACAGTTATGCTGGTGAAAATCGGGAAAGAATCCGTGGACTGATGGACAAAGAAATTCCAGTAAATTTCCTGTTCCCAGAGATGGGAACAGACAGGTATAATGAGAAGCAAAGGAGAGACAACTTTGAAAGACGAAATCATGGTGCTTCCACAACCAGGCAAACACCCATCCAACCTTCATCAGAGTCAAGAGATCAAGAAGGTAGAACTAGAGAGAGCAAGTATGGTTTTCGCAATGATGCAACTGTTCCCTGGAATGCACTTCTGCGCCGTAACTGTTATCTAGTGCCTCCTTTGGATGACACTTATGTGCTGGCCCTGAGTGAGAAGCAGCCAGGATGTCATACTGTTTTCATTGGTGGCCTTCCAAGCATGGCAGATGAAGACATCATCAGAGAGATTTTCAGCGTATGTGGAGCTATTGAGAAAATCACCATTAACAGTGCCCGAGCAAATAACCAAGTGAAACATTGCCAACTGCGGTTTGTCCAATATGACTCTCTTGAGAGGGCGGTCAAGTTTAATGGCCATGTGCTGGTAATTGGGGATGGACAGGACGTTAAAACAAAAATTGGCCGTATCCGTGTGGATTATGACAAATTACCAAGCAAGGACATCTCAGAGACAGACAGTAATGTAGCAAACAAGCAACCACAGTCTCAAATGGAGGAGAAGCCTTTGAGCTTGTTGTATAATAGAAAGCAAGCTTTCCATGTCCTTGATCTAATTCGTCATGACCAAGCCATAAAAGAGTCTCTGGATTTAGTGGCGCATTGGTTTGAAAAGGGTGAATGTAATCGCTCCACTGTGAATGTTTTCCATTCCTTGCTGACCACCGTCCACAGCCTCATCAAACGGTTAATCAACAGACGAAAGGAACATGAGCAGCGAGTTGAGAAGCAGAAGCAACAAGCTGTGGAAAGAGCCAATGAAATCAAGCAGCAATGTAAGTCAAACATAGATATCTGGCGAAATGCCTGGTAATTCCAAGAAATAACTATCTCACAAAATTCTACAATCAATAAAAGAGCTTCTCTGGACTAATATGTCAGAAAAACATTTCAGATATGATAAAAATGTTGCGTAATAATAGTTATTATTTTTCATATATGTACTTTATTCATTATTATTGTTTTATTAGAGCATTTTCATTTGAGTGTTATAAAACTAGAACCAAAATAATTACTCTGACCAATCACGACAGAGTGAACAACTCAATGAACCAAGCAGAACTCGAAAGGAAATACATACAACCATCACCAAGTGTGGGAAAATGGATGCAAGCAAATCACAATTGGATTTGACTTTGCTCCTGATTGGCTGAGAAAGTGGCGCGAGTTTTGCTAACTAATCATAGAGCATAGTAAAGCAAAACCAAAGCAAACATGAATTACTTTGGACACCGAACTGAACACCACTCAACAGTAACTAAAGTTAGACAATGGCAACAACCTTTGTGAATATTATGGAAGAGATAATTTATTGTTAGTAACCTTTTACTTAGACTCCCGTCTGTAAAATTAGAAAGTACGAAAAAAGCCTTTTTTATCATGGCTGTGTAATTTTTAATCAGATTTAGATTTTTAGTTTTTACTTTAAATATGACATTTTATAACTATTTTTATATTTGTACTAATTATCATTATTATTTCCACCCAATTTAGTTTATGATATAGGGCCTCTATGGATAGCAGTTTTTATCTTGTACAAAAACTGAAGGAGTTACCCTATTAAAATAAAGGTTTCTTATCTTATCTTATCTTTCTGTTAGGTGATGCTGTTTCGAAGGTGTTTGAAGCAGCAACTAAAAAGAGGTCATGGGACCATTTCACAAAGGCACAGCGAAAAAATATCACTCAGTGGCAAAGTGCAATTAAAAACGTGAGTACAGATTTGGTTGATGTTTTATAAACAGACTTCTGATTTGTAGGAGAATCAAAAGATGAGATTGATTTTTGCAGGTGTGCAGGAAGATGTTTTGGACATGTGGATTTAAATAATTTTCTGGAGTGTAAGGTTAATTTTTTTCTTGTTCAAAGACTGTCACTCCTTGAAGGAGAATCAAACTTCTTCAGTTGAAGTCACACTTATAGCTAAAGGACTCGCTCTTCATACAATAGACTCTCTAAATGTAGACACTATCAAGTATGCAGACAGTTCTCTCTAAAGTTGTCAGACAGAGCTGTTCCAGACATGTCCTCTTTAGAAAGTTTAGTAAGAGCTGACTGTGAGTAAAATCTTTTCACTCCAAAAATTAACAGTTTTAAATTTGAATTTTTGGTAAACATGTCACATCAGCAAGGGATATTTGAGAAGCATAGTGGTGAAGAACTTCTGTTAACAGTGATAAACATATGTTAGGAGCTTTTCTCCATCTGTCAACCTCTTTCAAACATTTGCAGTTTATTATGTTCTATCCAAATTTTTGTCTTTATCATACTAAATTGTTCCAAACCCTTTCTTTCCAAAACGAAATGTCCAAACGTAAACCTATCTGAAATGTTGGGGTTTTAATAGACATCTGAGTAGAGATGATTACTGGAGCCAAGACCCTTTTGTGCGAACAAACAAGGGATTTTGTTCGTTGCCTTGAGAATTTTCATAAATGGTCAGTAGTGTTCCATGTATCCAATCCCCTTCTTCCTTTGTTCATTGTAAGTGTTTGTTATGGCGAAGTCTTGTCTCAGTTTGATTGTTGCTGGGTGTAGTGACAAAGTTGTCACGAGAAACAGAATGTCACCCATGCTGCCTCACCCCTCCCCACAGCACAACACTCCACTGTAGCTCCCTCACCCCTCCCCACAGCACAACACTCCACTGTAGGTGACGTTTAAAAACAATTCTGCTCAGCAGAAAAGGCAAAACCTATCTGCACACTCTTGTGTAAAGTTAACATAGCATGAATTTGCCATAAGTTTACTACTGGCCCAGGATTTGGTCCCCATTCATCATACATGTAGGCTCTTACATATCTGGTTGGCAAAACACTGTGGATGAGATGGACATGTTTTGTAACTTGATCACCGACCTTACAATGGCAAGTCTAACACACTCAACCGATAGCTCCACTCAGCTTTCGGAAGAACTGGATAAATCTAAAGGTAAGTTTGCCGCAGTTCTGACTGATATCGTTATCTACCATTCCCAGGAAATCAAATCAGCCAAAGAGGCTGAGTTTCAGAATCGTGTTGAGGTAGGTATGGATTTGGATGATGAAGTACCGAGCATGGCTGGGCTTATTGAGCAACCAGCCCTGCAAATGACTGAGGGGGAAGGAAAAGCACAGCAGGGACAAGACCAAACACGCCTCTCACCTTCCAAAGCCAAAAAACGACGAGTGGAAGCTCCAGGTAATGCTATATCATGTTACTGCGCCATATACTGTTAGTCACAAATTCTTGCAACTTAATGAAGGTAAGGATTCAGTCAGCTCAGTGTAGATCTCTTTTTACGCCTGCAGGTAAGATTTTCCCTAAGCTGGTTTCAAATGTTTAATGTCTTCCCTTTAACTTGGAGGATAATGCATATATTTGCAGTCTATCATTTTCCCAGTGTAATATGTGCAAGACCATACAAGATTGTTTCAGTCTCAAGTATCTCTGGTGCCCCATTATGCCTCCAATGGAGAGAGCATCAATTATTTCTATGCAATTTCAGTACTATGTTGATCTCAGTTACCAGTTTCTTACTTTTGTGTCTAGCTTTAAGCACTCACTAGTTTTTTTTTTTTTTCCCATGGTTGATAATCTTCTGAGTAACTCCTGATTACTGCCTTTTCTGCTTGGTTTATTGGATAGTTTTTGTCTGTTTGTGCAATTGTCCAAAGCGGCCTCTTAAGTGTTGTTTTATGTAGCCCTCTCTATAATGCACTGATAGCTAACTGGTCCCTATTTATTCATTTGAGTCAAAGAGGGTATTAATGAGAGTGCAGTATCCTGTGAATCAAGGATCCAATTACTGTGGTGCTTTTTGTTATGCTGTACAAGGTGGTTCTAAGTATTGAGGTTGTGCATTGCATCCTAAAGTGATACCATTCAAGTGAAAGCCACTGAGCAGTACTTTCCTGCGGTGCTGTTTATTATGCTGTACAAGGTGGTTCTAACATTTTGAGTCTGTGGATGACATCCTAAGGTTTGATGATTCAGATGAAAGCTACTGAGCAGTTCTTTCTTGTGGTTTTGTTTATTATACTTGACAAGGTTTTCGTGACTAACTTTTGAGTCTGTGGAAAAAATCCTTAAGTGTGACCATTCCAATGAAAACTACTGAGCAGTACTTTCCTATGGTGCTGTTTATTATGCTGTACAAGGTGGTTCTAAGGTTTGAGTCTGTGGATGAAATCCTTAAGTGTGACCATTCAAATGAAAGCTACTGAGCAGTACTTTCCTGTGGCACTGTTTATTATGCTGTACAAGGTGTTTCTAACTTTTGAGTCTGAAGATGAAATCTTAAAATGTGACCATTTAAATGAAAGCTACTGAGCAGTACTTTCCTGTGGTGCTGTTTATTATGCTATACAAAGTGGTTCTAACTTTTGACTTTGTGGATGAAATCCTAAAATGTGACCATTCAGCAGTAGTTGATGACATTTGTTTCAGTCTTGAAGCTCTTTTTTTTTCTTTTGAGTATGCGAACTTGGGCCCTTGGGGCAGTAAATAATTTATTGATTAATTGATTCAAAATGGTTTTAAATTGTTCTACATTTTTTATATTATAGAATCTGACGCAGACTCATCTGATGCACTTAAGTTAGAGAATGAGAAGTTACGCACACAAGTTGAAAGTTTGAAGGCAATTGCTGAACAGAACACCAGCCTGATGTGGTCCATGCAAAACTATCAATACCAAGCTGAAAAGATCAAGCAACAGTACAGTAACCTGGTGGCACAGAAAGACTATGAGGTACAACATATTTAAGAAATCAACAGCACTTTTTTATGGTCTATACTCATTTACCATAAAATGTTCAAAACTCACGTGGTGGCTTGGCGTTTCACTGCCAAGTTTTGCACATTTTATGGTGTTATTTTATGGTCTATAAGAGTATACACCATAGAAAACCACCATCAAATTTATTTGTCTTTTACAATAACATAGAAAAAGTTTGAACAGAATTTGTCTTATTTTCCATTGAGAAAGCGTGTGCAATACATCTGATGTCATTTTTATTGTCTGTACTTTTATAGACAATAGCTACAAGCCAGTCAGCGTGCAAGAATTTTGACAGTTATTATAAAAAACATTTACATCTTGTAGTTTAAAGTTTTCACCTCCAGCCTACTGACATCACAATGCCACATTAAAGAATTGCCTGATGACAAGATTTGCCCCAAACTTAAAGGGCAAGTATCACGAAAATTTGCTGTCAATTCGACACCCAAAAATGTTTGACTGTCAGCAGAAACAACAAAATAATTGTCAAGTTTGTTAAAAATTATCACCCCAGTACAATAAAATTGTCGATTAGTGCCTCTGGCCAGAGACAGGGTGTAGGCCGGTTTCGATTGAAATTTGAAAAATATTAGGCTAATGTTTTTCAAGTTCTCGCATTTTTGTTTCCAAAATGCGCTAGAACAGATCAAAAGTTGTTTCTTTCAAGAATTGAGTTGATTTTGTTTCTCTCGTCATTCTAGAATTATTTGGCAGGTGATTGAAGGTCTTATTTCATCACTTTTAACAAAAGATATCAAAAACCCCATGATACTTCCCCTTTAAGTTATGAAATTCATGATAATAGTTATTTTTTAAATTGCTTTATTTATTTATTTATTTATTTATTTATTTATTTATTTATTTATTTTTATTATTATTATTTTTTTGGCTGTCAGATTTTTCAGCTGAAAAATGCTTTGCAAGGTGCTAATATACTCAAGGATCCACAGGTATGGAAATCACAAACAGCAATCCTGCATTGCTGTTAAAACTTAGACTACAAACATCTTATTTTTCTTAGGGATTGTAAAGCAAGCGAACCACGCAAGCCCCCACGAAAATTGCCTCCAGCAAGGAGATGCGACATACAAAGGGAAGCGTGGTTTGCACGCTTTACTATACCTAAGAACAATAAGGGACTGCTTGTAATCTAGTTAAAACTTTCTTTTTGTGACCCCTTAGTTACTGTCTTACTATCCTTGCCCATGTGTGGTGTAGCTTTCAGAGGAGGGCCTCTCCCCCACCGCATCCTTTCATCACAAAAAATTGGCTCCGAATGCCAAACATGTAAACTTGTGAACATGTTTCTTCTTCTGCCTTTTTTGCGTTGGGCCCCCACCTCAAAGTCCTTGACTTTCCACTGCTCTGTGTTTGAAGCCGTTACTCTCGAAGTCGTACTGTTATTCACCTGTTGCTGGTCTACTACATTTCCCAGCCAATGTCTGCTTACTTTTGGGCGTGAAAAAGACAGCTGTTTTGATATCTAGGTGAAGGTGCTTAGTTTTCTATCTTCATAGTGAATGTTGAATGTAACATATGCCTTTGATTTGCAGAGAGCAATGTCCGAGTTGGAAATTGTGGTGGACATGAGCAAGGATGATCCAAATGTAACTGATATGGATCTTGAAACCGGGGAGGAAGGTGCTGGAAATAACAGCAAAGAAAGCAAAGGAGAGGAAACGAAGGAGGTGGAAGCACAAAATGAGGAGAGCGCAGAAAATAACGAGAGTGAAGATGTGAAAGAGAGTAGTGCGCAACTCAATGGAGGACAGGATGGTGGTGAACAACTGGTTGATGTAAGCAACAATGAAGGAATTTCCTTAACAAACCGGGCTGAACACGAGGTAACGTTGGAAGAAGGTGATTTTGATCGTGAAGGCGATCCTGTCAGTAGCGAAAGCAGAGACAGAGAAACAGGAGAGAGTTGGATTGAAGATGGCGTGGAGGAGGCGAAGGAGGTGGAGGAGGAGGAGAAACCCATAAAGGAGGAAGAGAATCCAGAAGAAGGAGGTCAAGGAGGTGATGAAGAGGGCCAAGGAAAGGAGGAAGGGGAACGAGAAGAGGAGACGTCTGTCAAATATGAAGCAGAAAATGAAGAAAACCAGGCCACAGAGGAAGCAATACAACAAGAAGATATGGAAGTGGAAGGAAGCACTTTAGTGGAGGAAAAGGAAGGAATAAAAGAAGAAGAAGACAGAGAAGAGGAAGAAGGTCCCGCAGTGGAGGAGGACGAGGAGGAAGGAAGTGGGCGTTTTGTAGAGATAGACGATGAACAATTTGAGGTCATCGATGACATGGATGAAGAAGACAGTGATGAAGATGATTACAAGAAAGTTACTGTTCCAAGTTGCGTGGATGAAAATGACAAAGTGAATGAGCAGCTCGCTACTGAATCATCTATAAACAAGCCTGATAACAGGATACAGAAGACAGGAGACAGTGAAGATGATTACAAAGAAGTAACCACCACGCCTCTCACTACCATGACTGAAGATAATGACCAAGCAAAGGACCAGTTCCCCGCTGATTCATCATATTATGATTATGCTGCCCAGTATCAAGCCTGGCTCTCAACTGCGGCGGCCCGTTATACGACCATGGATTATGGACCCTCTCAGGTACGCATTTCTGGTGAGGAGCTCGTGCTTGCTGGTATTATATGTTCCTACCTACAGCTGTGCCCTTCAGGTGCTACAAGTGGCGAAATACGAGATTATCTATCAAGACAGTTCAAAGAACGAAGGAAAGAAGTGGTGGAAAGATTGCTGTATAGTTTGCCTGTTTTGTTCAAGGCAGATGATGCAAGTGGGAATGCCAAATGGAAGTTCTGTGGATTTGAAAACTTGGCAGAGTTTAAGAGTGCGGAGACATGAAAAGCCGATGGACTGTACACTATTTTGTGCCTTTTGTAATCAAGCTGTAGATACTACAAACACGTGATAGTGGCTCTATTGTAACCCTAAGTCCAATGAATAGGATGACAGTGCGAGGATGAAGTCACGTGGCTGTGACATATATATCAATACATGTTATATATGAAAGCAAACCAAATAAACTGTGGTACAGCTTACCTGCAGACACCCTTAAAATGGTTTAGAGTTTAAACTGTTGATACGCTTAGTATGTTAACGTTTACCAAGACGATTTTCATATCCCTTTCCATGTTTTCCATAGAAAATTTAAATTTAGGCTGTACATGTATTTCCAACAGTTTTAATTCAATTTATTGATTTAAGATGGTGCAAAGCTGTTATGACCAAAGAGAAATGTTTGAAAAAAATATGAGGTCAACCTAAGTCTCCTATTTATTTCTGTCATTTGACTTTGTGTGTTATTTTTCCTTGTTATATTTTCGATTTGCACATTCGGTTTACCGGTCCGCCGGATGTTTCCTTCATTCCAAAAATACTTTTCGACAATCCTAGGACACAACGATCGCTATGTTCCCATGTCGCAAGAAGTTTTCGTTTATTGGTTCTAATCTTTTTCAGTTATTGTATAATGCCACTGAATTGGAAACAGGAATATATGCATGACCGATGCCATTTCGAGTGTAATAAACAAGCAAAAATCGCGTAACTCACATGTTAAATCGCATTCTCTGTTTCTATCGAGCAGCTGCGTTTTTCTTACTGCAATTTCCATCAAATCTAAGGAAGAAACCAACTTTGACAGCATGTAACTGTTCGGTTACGTTGAAGGTCAAAGTTTCAGTTTATTTATTTATTATTTATTTTTCTGTCATTATTCTTGCACATCGTTACAAGATAAATGTATCTTAAAATATAAAAGATAAATAAGTAACAAAAGAGAGAGAAGCATATGGCGAGGATGCCCATAAAGAAACCATTGGGGCCTATACGAGCGACAACCTTCTAAAAAAATTCCAACTTTGAAATCAGGATTTTAGGCGTAGCTCATTTAATTTATCATTACATTTAGGTTAAAAAGCAAGCACACAACCAAACGCACACAGGCAGCAAAACATAAAACAGCACGTTCAAAACAGGAGTAGTCCATTTAGGAGAAAGCTTACAATACTAACTACTTAGAATCTTTAAGTCTCTCTTCAAAATACCAAACGTCAAATACGTGTGGTATGGTGTATCGGGGAACTCGCAGCAGCTTTTTAATTTTAACACAAACTCTTTTTCTTTTGTTACATAATAACATGTCTCTTGCTTGTTCATAGCCAGCCGTGACTCTAATACTAGTTTCCCAATTAAAATCCATTCGTCACTTGGAGGGATGTTGAGGACTTCGAGACAGACTGAGCATTTAAAGTAGCCATACTCAGATAGATTCAGCTGCAGTATAACTTGTTTTCCATCAGCAGTCTATAGGGACCACATTGGAATACCACGATGGAAAGAGTCTCAACTTTATAAACTTTAGTTTATTCAGCTAGAGGCAGGATTCTGTCGACTAGTGGGAGCATAGATACTGAGCTTCACTGAATATGCTCAACGATATAGTAAACCCCCAATTTTCTTTATGGATACCAAGAGCACTTGCTAAGTTCTGCTTTCTCCGCATAGTTTTAAACCGCGTTCAAATATCCCTGTATTGGTAGGCACCACCCATAGGAAACCCGAGTATCTCGAGATGCGCAGAACGTTTGCGCGGTAACAGAAGTAGGCACCGTCCTTAAATGCATTCCGAAAGCTCTTTCCTGCGTAAAAAAAATCATTAGATACATACACTTTACTGAGCATCCTAAAAGAGGGCTTTAAAGCATCAATATATAAAAATTAAAGAAGGCACACTAATAAACACCTACCCAAACGACGTTTGACAGTTTTCGAATACTAGCAAGGAGCAAAGCATTTTTATTCACTATATGAAGATATTATAAACTCGAAATCTCTTGCATTTTTTTTTTTTTTTTTAAGCTTGAAAATATATCCTAAGCGCTTTTAATTAATATATTGTTGTTACACAATTTGATTTTAAACTGCAACGTATAGGTTTAAAATACCTCATTAATAAATATTCTAATCGCCTTATTTTATAAATATCAAAACTTTATATTACATTGATATTGTTACGAGGAAGCCCAACACTTTTTTTTAACTTCCTTGGGACTTATTTTTTTTTTATATAATATGTATTTTTGTGCCTTTAGTTTCGCCTTCTTGTTTTATTAATGGCATTAAATAAACTTAGAACTTGGCACTAATATAGCACAAAAAATCGTCCATTTTTTACACAATTCTTATCACGTGATTGTTCGTTTCTCTGGTCATTACGTGTCTGTCATAAACATAGACATCGTCTGAGCCTGCAGTCAGTCGGATGCGGACAACTTGATTAGAGCCATGTGGCCTGGCCTTCCATATTTCACCAAACTTGCTTCGAAGAAGGCACGTGATCAGTTGAAAGTCTTTTCTCGTCCAGTGAGACCTGTTATTAAGTCGATGCGCGCCTAAAAAAAGGAAAGAAAAAACATTTCTATTAATAATAATAATAATAATAATAATAATAATAATAATAATAATAATTTACCCTCGGCAGTATTTATAGCACAAGTGCCAGAGGGGCCGAGCATTAAACCTCGTAAAGAAATAATATAAATTGAAAATAACATGGTTAAAAATCCCAACTGGCAGGAGGCAGACCAGCTGGCTATATTTACAAACATGGCCAAGGAGTTGAACTTGGGGTTACCAAGAAACAACTCCATCTAGTTGTCAGAGCGGGACTAGATGGAGTTGTTTCCTACTTGCACGATCGCGCCGTGGCAGGGAGCTTTTGGACTGCACTATCTTTGGTCTGACCGTTTACATCATGTTCATATATAGTGCATTGGAGTAGAAAGTTAAGGCAAAGAGTTCGAACAGGAGTTTGTTGTTGAATTGGTTTTTGTCCCCAGTTGCTCGAAGGCCTTTCACCGGTTTTGTAGTTTTGCCCTCCAAATCAAGACCACCATTTACAAATTGCTATTCAATCTGGATATACGGAGAGAGGCCGTGATTACCTCGCAAAACCAATTGCGGGTGAAAGAAATTTGAAATTATTTTATATTATTCATTACGAGTCTTCAGTTAATACAAAGAAAGCAACAATGACACACCTCTATCACCAAGCGCTTGAAGTGAATGACTGGAATGTCGTTGGCGTTTGATAGCAATTATTTTGTGCGTAAACCATGCAGTTGCTGTTAAACTGCTGACCATGGTAACGATAACAAACTGAGCCCAGATCAACAATGTTAACTTTCTGATCGACTCTTGAATATCTGAAAAGATAAAACAAACACGTTGGTACTGACAAAAGCATGATAGAGAAAGGAACGTGGTACATTCTTTGCCCATTTTACTTCACCTGACCATTGATTTCTCTTACTAGAGCCGGTTGTTGAAAGAGCGGATGTCTCTATCCAGTGGATAAATCGCTATCTAGCGGATAAAATGTACTCCAACCAATACATTTTTGGAAGTGACTTATATACTGGATAAAGTTATCCGCTCTTTGAACAACCGGGGCCAGACTTCGAGGTGCAAGCCTTACCTTACCACACCTGACCCCACCTTACCTTAAACTGCTCTGCCCTTCCCTCTCTTCCCTGCCCTGCCATGCTTCATTCTTCTTTACTTTGCTTTATTACACTTGTTGAAAGATCATGCGCATTCAAGCAATGGACCAAGCCAATAAACAAACGGACTATTTTGCAGTCTAACTATTCGACAAAACTCACCGCTGTTTTCCTCCTTCGCTTCAGTGACAAACAGTATCACATCTCGGTTACATCTGTCTTCCGTACAGCAGCAGTAGAAAGCAGAGGACGATGCTTCAGGGGATCCTCTTTCTTGCACCCTACACACCGATGAGGACCTGCAGTTAGGGCCGCTATCTTGTACGCATCCCTTCTTTACAACGCTCAGTTCGCCCTGGTCGTTTCGCCCAAACAGTGTAAAACATGCTGGCACTTTTCCAGGTGTGTGATCACAGCGCTGTAATGATGAACACGTGGTGTTTACAGTCGCAGTAGAGTCGGACGCCTGGCATTTCTGGTCGTATGACTCGCATTCTAATGCCAAGACCATGGTACGAAAAGCTACAAAAATACCACAAAGTAATTTTGCATTAATCCTTACATTCTTAGGGTAAAAACTTGAGTGTTGTAAAGTTTGAGTCTGTGGATCTAATCTTGAAGTGTGACCGTGTACAGAGGACCCGGCAGTACTTTGAATAACGTGTAGAAGCCAAGTTTTAGCACCAGAACCTCACTAACGACTAGCTAACGACTACACTTGTTAATCAAGGAGAACTTGCACTATTCAACTGTCCTAAGTTAAAAGTTCTTGAGGTGTGTAAACGTAGCTAATGAGTTTTCCGAAGTGTCAGTGAACGGCTCGTGCCGCGTAATTACCGTCATTACAGTTCACAAAGAAACTCACTTAGTATTCATAACTAAAAGGTTATCCTATTGAATACTCCTGAAACGCAATTACAGAACGGAGCTCAATTCAAGAGTATTCATTTCAACCGAAACCAATTTACTTCAAGTAACACTTCTAGAACTTCCAAGTTGATTAACCTTATTCAGGTCAACGAAGATAATTTGAAAATATTTTCTAGCATAGCTACTGTTGGCTTTTCTAATTACTTTCCCTTTAGTAACAAGCATGATAAAGTTTTCGAGATGAAAGCTACTGAGCAGTACTTTCCTGTGGTGCTGTTTATTATGCTGTACAAGGTGTTTCTAACTTTTAAGTCTGTGCATGAAAACCTAAAGTGTGACCATTCAAATGAAAGATACTAAGCAGTACTTTCCTGTGGTGCTGTTTATTATGCTGTACAAGGTGGTTCTAACTCAGTTTTAAGTCTGTCGATGCAGTGAAACCCATAAGTGTGGCATTTCAAATTGGAAAGCTTCTGAGCAACATTCTTCTCCTTATCATGTAATGCAAAGTGGTTCTAGCTTTTTGCCTCCTGAAGAAAGGAAACTTTCTTCATCGTATGGTTTGAGTCTCAATGTTTTTGTACACGAAAAGCAAAGACATTTTGTACATTTTTTGTAACCCCAAGGCCATGGATGGTAAAGGCTTATACACGGTATTCAATTAAGAACGGTAAAATCAAACCCAAGCAATCACTGTGGCCAGGGGCCATGCTACTTACAGAGAGAACAGAAAATGTACAACAGCCATTTGAGGGTCATTTATTTCACTCCCCGCTGAGGACAGCTTTTATCTTCAAATAACAAGAAAAAAATGTGTTAATAAGAAACTACCAGACGATGTTGAATTGAAGTGGGCCACCGTCCAACCTGCTACAATATAGGCACAGCTTACAGCGCAAAATAATCACATCAATCATTTCGTAATGTTTCAACTATCACTAGTTGTATCTTTGGTGATAAAAGATTCAGTTAACCCTTTAAGCCTTAACAGTGATCAGCATCAAATTTCTCCTTGTAATATCAGTGCTGAGGGCATGAGAATTAAGGATATGATCACCCAAGGTGAATTTTCTTGATATTTTAATAACTTCTCCACAGTACTTTTATCAGAAAAGTATGGGGACAAGAAAGGAGAATTTGTTCTTTGATCTTATGGGTTTAAGGGTTAACTAAAGACACCAGCATGCACGAGAGGAAATAAAACACTATTATCAGTTTCCGAGGACCTTTTCGTTTAGTGGATTTTGCAGAGAACGTTATCTGGGAAAGTTGGTAAACGAACCTTTTTTGTCATTCGTTCAGTCAAGCTTTTGTTTGCCAGATTGTTGTATCGGGCCGATCCACAGAGTTTTGTTGTTTTCACTTGTGTTTGCATTTAACATACCCATACCGTCGGTCTAAAGCCAACGACACACCTGGCGATTTAATACGCCGATCGCGGCGAATTTGATCGCAAGCGATTTTCGCCACCGATTGACATGATGCGGACACACCTGGCGATTTTTTTCGCCGATCACAGCAATGTGGCAGTTTTGAAAACTCATGTGATAAAATCGCCCAACCTGATGGGTTGGCTTTACTGGCGATTCACAGCAATAAACGTAGAAAATCGCGGGAACGGGCACGCTTGGCGAATGCCGACGAATTTAATCGCCGATCGCGACGATCGGCGAAAGTCGCAATCGCTGCACCGGGCACACCTGGCGATTTTCGCCGATCGCGGCGATCGGCGTATAAAATCGCCAAGTGTGTCGCTGGCTTTACAGACAACTTCACACCACACGATTTTCACTCTGCGATAGCAAATATCGGAGATAAAGAAAATATATTCGGAGGCAACTTCGTGGGTTTTACTGCTCGCTGAGAGCGTGTTTGGCTGCTTGGCAACGCAACAGTTTGGAAGAGAGGAAGTCCTAAGTTTTATGCTCACAATATTAGGTATTCTTCACCGAGGGGTAACAAAACTGTCAAATTGCTCTAAAAATAGTAATAATCTACCAAAACATTTTTCGTCATTAATTATTCTGGTTGAGAATTTAGTAGTATTCAAACGGTCAAGGTGTTTTAAAGCACCTTTAACTGTTTATAGCGTTTATGCCTTATTATTTTTGTGACTATCTTTTGCGGTACTTAAATTCGTCACATCAACTTTTATTTCCACGAATCATGGAGCTGATAGACATTGTACAAAGATGTGGTCTTTTTCCTCGCGTTTTTTAACACATCATGAAAGTTTAACTTTTACAAATAAGGCAGGAAATGTTAGGAAAACTGTAAGATCATTAATCAGCCTCAAGTTGTTCGGGTTGAAAATCACTTCCTAAACTAATGATTTATGCCAGGTGTCAGATCAGGGCATAATTTATTTACCCTCGGAACTGGCTGGAGCTGATCAGGCCCAGAGCATTGTGCATTTAAAAGTTTTACAATCAGTGGTAATATGCTAGGGAATAAACACGTTAGAACCTAATGGGCTAGATGCCAGCAACAAAACCTTTTAAATATTTAAGTGTATGTATCTCCTGTTATTTTCAATCATATTGTATTACATAATTTCAAAATAGCTATCATATATAACACATCCGTATGTAATTTTGCATTTTCAATCAATTTAACTCTACGTTGTGTCTGCCTTGCTTCTTTTTCTGTATTATATTTTAGCCGGTCAGATCTATATTGATCCAACGTATACCAGTAGATTTTCGTACATCATTGCCTGCTACTTCTTGCTTCACCAAGGAACACTCATTCACAACTATCAAATCCCACTCAGGATACCGACAGACTCTCTTTTTACCCAAGAACTGTTCGACTATGGAATGCTTTACCTAAATTTGTATTGTTGAAGCCTTAAAAAAACGTAGATTTGTTTAGAACCCAAATTTCAACTATGTAGACTTCTGCTATTAAACCACCCGCGCGATCGATAATCCTTATCATTGAGGGACGGCCGTATTGGAAAATAAATTAAAAGTAGTGTTTCTACCCCCCCTCCCCCCCCCCCCCCCTACCTTGAGTGAGATGCTATTCCATCACGGGCTAACGAGCTTGAAGCGACCAACAGTGTTATGTCTAGATGGGATCGGCTAGTCTATCACAGGTTTACCTCCATCATTTTGTTCAGAGTACCCTCTATCGGTGTGCTGATTCTCATTTATGATAACCACAGCTGAATCAGTGATGTTTTGATAACGGACAGGAAATAAGAATTAGATAAAGAGCAATGCCGGCAAGTTTAGAAATCAGTCCTCAACTCATTCTGACGTAGCCGGTTGTCTCTGACCAATTTCACTCTCATAGTCAAACGTTGTTTGAGTTTGTGGGTGAAATATCAAGTGTGGCCATTCAAATGAAAGCTACTGAGGAAAAGCTTTTTTGGCGTCGATCACACGCAGCGGATGTCGTTAAGGAAGTCGTTATACCTACTTGAGGTTGTTTATCGAGTCTATAGATGAAATCCTAAAGTGTGACCATTCAAATGAAAGCAACTGAGCAGTACTTGCCTGTGGTGCTGTTTTAAATTCATTGTACAGTTTACTTTGTATTCTCTTTGTCGATAGCATTTTAGTAAAACAACTTTGGAATTTTTTTTTTGTTGTGACCTCAGACGTCAAAACAGGAAAACGAAAATAAAGGAGTAGACATGATTGAACAAGTGTGATTTAGGAAGGAAACTCTGACTTATAAACGTGAACTGATAAGACTTTTAAATTCCTTGAATAGGAATATGAACAACTATGAACTGCAGGATATTAGAGTTAGAGATTTAAACTTAAATCTGTGACTCAAAACAATATTCAAATCAGGAGGATAACAGTAAACTTACCTTTTTGAAAAATATCACAAAGACTGCGCTTGTAAAGAACTAAAATTACCAACTGGTTGGTAACTCGCTCCCTTACTACGTCCTTAGTTAAGAGTTTTGAAAGCCTCGTGAATAAAGAGAACTATCAAATTTGAATGTGTTTATTCCTGTGTCTAACTGAAGCAAGGTGCTTGCCAATCACTTTATATTTAGCCAATCAAATGACAACGTGCCACCAACAATTATGTCTGCCACCAATCGTTATCCAAACGTCTGGAAAAAATTCAAATCTGTTTTCTGCCGGGAAACGAATTTTGACTAAAAATTGTTGAGTCACTAAGAACCAAATCGGGAATTATTTTAATAACATATGAATTCATGGGACAGTTCTCTCAGTGGCACACAACGAGGAAATTTTGGAAAAAATAATAAGAATGCTGTTTCCTAGATAAACACAATTTGACATGTTCGATACCTGAGCTGAATGGTCTAGAGGTAGGAAGGAAAACAACATGTTATTCCTTGTATTTTTGTCATATTTTCCTAAACCCAAGGTAGTTTGCTTCCGTAGCCAAAACTTCAGAAAACAAAAGAAAATAATTCACATAATTCTCGATAATTTCAACGTTCTCAGAGCACGTGACGAAGCATACTGTTAAATAAAGAAAACCGATCTTGTTTTTTCATGACTGACAATTCAATCCCAAAAGAACAGGTTTTTTAGGCTTTCCATAAAATATTGCAGGTAAACAGGACATCCCCTGTGTTTCATCAGTGGTGACAAATGATTTCAAGTATTTTCTCATCACTTTAATACAACGAGAGGGTGAACAAGAAAAGAAGACTAAACAAACCACGCTAGCGAAATTGAACAATGTTAGCAGACAGGGCATAGAAGCCGAGCACTTTAGACAGTGATATGATTTGTCAGACATAAAGCAACAGATGTCAGAACTGGTGATTAATGACACAAATTAAACAAACTGAGGAAGTCAGTTGATATTGCAGGTGGCCAAGGAAAGTGCAATTATCTTCATTGTTGAACACAAGGTCGCTTCAGTCAAGGGCACCCGGCTTAACACGCGCATGCGCACTATTTCCTCCTTTCACCCGCACTCGGTAAGACTTCCGCTCGTCGTCCCAAACGCGACAGGAAGTTAATTTAACTCCTCGCAGTTTACAAACGAAATCATAAGGGGGTTAGTTTTTCATTAAAGAAACTGCGGTGTTGTGTCGGTTGGGAGTGGAAACGAATGTTTGGTTTATCAACAGAGTTGATAACTAGAGGTAAATTGGCCACCGTAAAGAGATTCGAGTGCTGATGTTTCGAACGTTATCCTTTGCGTCAGAACGCCGGAATCCAAGCGCTGATGAAGGGCTAACTCTCGAAACGTCAGCACTCGAATCTCTTTACGTTGGCCAAATACCTTTTCAACTCTATTGATAAAACTAAACATTCGTAGAAACGAAATCAGTTTGAATTTTTCTCGCTGTGTTGCTTGTGACTCCTACACCACCCAGCAAATTAATTTTGATTTATTGTTCAATTTGTTATTCAAGCCCAAGGAAAACTGAAAGGGCGTTTTTCTGTGGCATACCACAGGTTATCCAAGTAGAATATGAAGAATTCGTGAACATTTTACTTCTTTCTTCTACACCGTGCTAACAAGAGCCAACCAGCTCAAAACAGCTGTCCACAGTACGTTGCATTTTGACTCTCGGTTATGTCTCATCATGTCGCTGTCGTGTTAAGTTTTCTACGCAGCCAAATCAGCCTTGCAGTTATTGTAGTTACTTATCAAATAAGTAAACCAGGTAAATACTCTAAATGAAGTTATTATACGTTGTTAGGTCCATGGATGACGATTCAAATGAACGTTACTGAGCAGTACTTTCCTGTGGTGCTGTTTATTATGCTGTGCAAGATGGTTCTACGTTTTGTGTCTGTGGATAAAATCCTAAAGTGTGGCTATTCAAATGAAAGATACTGAGCAGTACTTTCCTGTGGTACTGTTTATTATGCTGTACAAGGTGGTTCTAACGTTTGAGTCTGTGGATGAAATCCTAAAGTGTGACCATTCAAATGAAACCTACTGAGCAGTACTCTCCCGTGGTGATGTTTTTTATGCTGTACAGGTTGGCTGGCATGTTCTCTTAGAGGTGATTATAACTTTTGTCTCTGTGCCTAGATGACCTTTCAAATCAAAACGGATTAGTATTTTCTGAGTTTCTATTTATTTATCAATTCCTCTCTGCTGAAATTTGCCAAGACAGCAGTTACTAAAGGTCCACAACTGAAACAGATTCAGTTTTTGGCAACAGTTCGATTTACGATGTGAGATATGAATTGATGTTAGCCACCTTTCTTGCTTGTGTTTTGTATTTTTTATCAGATCTTCAATAACCCAACACGTTTTGTTATGGCTTGGTTTTCTTTCCGTTGCTTCCTGTCACTGTTATAAAAATGGTGAGATTTCATGAAAGAAATTTCAAGTAAACAGTCATGAACTCGTCCATTTTTTGAGCTGTAAGGTTTGTTATATCCTCAGTTAATTAATAATTTTACCGGCCACATTTGGACGATTGTTAGTGAATTGAAAAATCAACAAAGTAAAAAAGCATAGGCGCAAAATTTAAGTTCACATCACCAACCTCTGACTTGACTGTTTTCCGTGGACGTTCGCGTGTGAAAATCACAAGGTTAAAATTCACTGTTATAATTATTGGATTTTAATTACCTTGTCGGTAATAATTATTTGTTCCCTAACTGCCAATCACAAGATATATCTCAGTATAAGAAATTGGTACTATCAGTGGGGGTGTCAGCGGGAGGTAAGTCTTCAGGAACATTTTCGACAGGAATTGGAGGTGGCCGGGGAGGGGTGGGTAGGGCCGGTGGGGTGGGGAGGGTCTAATGACGAAGGAAGTAACCTTGTGATAGCGATGTAAGCTTCCGTCTTTTGAAGTTACTGATAAAAAAGTGGAATTAAGAAATTGTAGTCAGGTTTCCAAAAACCGTATTTTAGAATTACGCAAAGCATTTTGATTTTCAATGGGTGGAATCATCTTTAATTTCACTCCGATGTCCGAAAATAATATTGTCTACACGAGCTAAATTACCACTGCTCACTCGGATCGATCTTTATTCGACGGCTGGAAATCGGTCCTTAAAAGACTATTTGGGCAGGAAATTGCACTGATAAAGGTTGCTGTAAACGCAAATACACGAGAAAGATTAGCGGTGAGAAGGGCAACTAAGTAGTTTGAAAGAACTATGGTTTGTTTGACGTTGTCTTTTTCTTTTAACTCATAACGACAATTACACAAAAAGCCAACCGATTGGTATCGCGTAACAGTTCTAAGGAAAACATCTCTCCCCTCTCTCCCCTCTCCTCCTTATCCCCACCCCCTTCCCCGGTGTCTCGTCGCAAGTTAAGCAGTCAAGCGAAATAAATATCGTTATGATTATAAGCACGCTGACACGTGTCCCTTGTTAACTACAGGATTCTTAAGGAATACGTCAACAGATTTATTTAACCACGTGGCGAATATTACTGAATTTAGTGCGTTTAAGGGAAATTTTTTTTGGAAATAATTTTCCTGCTAGGTTTTTAGACAATGTCTTGTATCTTTCTTCGTGGAGTTGGTGACTTCGAAACAATTGTATTTTGTAAATATTTGGTAGTTTTAAGCTTACAATAAATTGTTAATGACCTTTTAAAGAAAGTTAATAACATCACCTGTTTCTTCCCGATCTAGACATCGCAACTAGTTGTAAACACCAGGTGCAATAGTATTGTTTAAGCTTCTTTGGTTTGGTGGTTTAAGTGACCGACAATTTAGTCTTGAAGAAAACAAGCAAGGAAACGTTTTTGTAGGTGATATTTTTTCAGGTGCAAACTTCTTCCCTCGATTGATTCACTGAAAAAGTCTTGAAGTTGAAAGGAAAAAAATTACAATTGACAAGCTAGACATCGATAAAACAAATCACTTGATTTTTCTGTGTTCAGTCACTGAAGCAATGTCCGTAAATTTCATTTCACATTTTTCTGGAGGGGTCCTCCCGATTTCAGGGTAACTTGAGAGTCGTGAGTTTGTTCCGGCGAGTGAACAAAGAATCTTACCAAGGAGAAGGATCTCAGTACTTAAGATTCACAGTTAACGGTGTCTCTGTTTGGAAGACCATGCCCCAGTTGTTCAAAGAGCGGATAATTTTATCCACTGGATAGGTTGCTATCCGGCAGTTAAAATGTGTGCAGTATTTTCCCGATAATCCTAAAATTTGTGAATAGAGTAGAAGCATATCTCAAATTTAAGTATGGAATTGCGTGGAAAACTTGCCAGAAGCGTTGGTTGGAGTACATTTGCTCCGCTAGATAGCGACTTATCCACTGGATAAAGTTATCCGCTCTTTGAAACACTGGGACCACACCTTTAGTTTCAAGATTTAGCACTTGAATATTCAAGATTTTGTCAGCTGAAAAATTCTCACCCAAACCCAAACACCTTAATTTTATTATTGAAAAGTAAGCTCATTTTTCCAGCTGATTTAAACCATCGTGTTGCTTGTATTGTCGCTTGTGAATGTAGCACCATCTATTTGCTAACTGTCGAGACAAATTAACAGGTTGATTGGAAACAATACAAAGAGAGGTTTCAACCAGAAACTCGTGCCTTTGAAGCCGCGAGGCTTTTTAAGTGCATTTTTTTCAATGTCATTTTCGCTAATTGTGACTTAACTGGCCATTAAAAATGTGGCGAAAAAAGACAAAAGGATTCACAGCTTTCTTTGTTATGCCACCCTAAAAGCTATAGAAACAACGCGGGTGGGTTTTTTTTTTTCATTTGTTCCGGGTGAGCAAAGGGAGGGACCAAGGTTACTTTTAATAATGCATGTCAGCTGCTGTGAATAGCTACTTCGCTTAGACACAACGAGCTAAACACTTATCGTACGCGACGGACGGTGTTTTCTTTGTGTTTAAACTTTTATTCAACATCGATTAAACATTTCCTTTGCCCTCAAAAATGTTGAATGGTGTTGAAGCCGTTTGAACACTCCGTTCAACATTAATTTTTGCCCAACATTGATCAGTCAATAAAACTTGTCAAGCAAAGATTTTTATGTGCCGTTATTTCTCTTAACATTAGATAATTCAAGTTGAACAGATGTTGGGCAAATGTTGGACTAGTGTTGAAGGGAGTGTTCCTGAATAGCTTAAACATTTTAAAGCTTAAACTCTTTAACATTTTAAAGAGCAAAGGAAATGTTGATTCGATGTTGAATGAAAGTTTAAACCAATTTAAATCTGATTCAACAAGCTTTCAACATTTTTCACACTTTCAACAATGTTGAACCACCTGTTCAAACGCCCCCGAAATTGACAGGTTAATTCCCTACTCGCTGGATAGGATATGCTTACTTAGTGCAGTAAAACAAAATAACAGTGAAGCGAGCAAGTGGTCCGTTTAGAGACAATAGTTTTGCTTCAAATGAAGACGCCTCTTGATCCCGGTTTTAGCGATTCAATCCTTCGACACTCAAAAGGGTGCTGTACTAAAAAATGCTGGCATTCATCACGATTTAAATAAAGGAGACATTGCCAGACCTGTTCACGCATGTCATCACTTATATAACAAAGTAACTTTTCCATAAAGAGCAAATGTCACGGAGTGAGCCATTTGTAGAGTCTGATTGGACTCTTTTACAATCCTTGATATAACAAATTTTCGCTCGTTATGGACAAATTATTTGGTCCCAGTAATAAACACCTGTATCTAAAAGACATTGAACTTTAGACCGGTCATCACTTATATAACAATAAGTTTATGAAAGCAAGGAGCCAAGAAACTACAGTCAGATGTTTCATAACAGGTTTAATCCCATAACAAAAAACACTAGTACTTCTCATTTCTGTCTTTTTGTTTTAATTTTTGGATTGGGGGCATTAGGATTTTCTCCTTTATAAAACTCCTTTAATAAATTAACAGCTGTGCTCGCTAAAATGCCAGGGATACACTCAAATGGTTTTGTGCCAACGTTTGAAAAGGTCCTCACCGCATGCAGCGAGTCTGGCTCATTTGATTGTGTTTGTGACAACATTTTTTGTGTAGGATCCATTAAAGTGTCTTCATGACTTTTGTTCCAGATGCTTTCCACTGCATTTATGGTATTGGAAGGATTTTCCGAGGCAAAATCTGATGAGGTTTCGTTGAATGTCTCGTAAGAAGCACAGTCTGATAATTTTCTTGTGAAATTACAAACAGTGCCTTCTGGTAACTTTCCAGAAGTGCTTTCTTTTGTGGAATGACATGAAGCATCAGCGGAATAATTATCAGTATGAATGTTCAGGATTGATCCACATCCTCCAAATCGTTCATTTGCACAACCAAAAACTACTTTTGGAATTCCTAAAAGCCTCAGCGCTGCTGCGCACATAATACACGGCTCAACTGTCACATAAAGGCAGCAATCATGTAACACGTCTTCAAAACCAAGGCGTTCATTTTTACACCAGAGTTTAACTCGATCAATGGCCACCATCTCCGCGTGTCTTGTCGCATTCTTCGTTTTGTTGACTTCATTTCTTCCTGTTCCAATCACTTCGTTCTTGTATATCATTATGCAACCAACGGGAACTTCACCCACTTTCAAAGCTTTCCTCGCCTTTGAAAGAATTTTAAAAATAACCATTAGGACTACATATGGTGCTGTCTGGTTTGAACCCAGGAATATCTCATTTGGGAGGTTGTGGGGGTGGGCGTCGTACCTTTTAGAGGCCAACATTTCTGGATTAGAGCCCGTTATGGGGCTAA
Source organism: Pavona decussata (assembly GCF_977016875.1). Taxonomy (NCBI): domain Eukaryota; kingdom Metazoa; phylum Cnidaria; class Anthozoa; order Scleractinia; family Agariciidae; genus Pavona; species Pavona decussata. The sequence goes on along the minus strand of NW_028145860.1, from coordinate 5,620,663 downwards.
ATGCAAAAACAACCGGCGTTAGAGTTATCGCAGTACTTATCAGGGTATTGAATCGAAGAATCTGAGAATCAGTAGTTTGTACTATTAAACGTGATCGCCGGCAATCGCCGCGTGTTTGAAAGCGATCTGTGTTTGTTGCTGACAGCTGACGGATGCATCGATTTGCGATAAAATAACATCTCTTCCTTGAACTGTTATCAATTGTTTAGAAGAACCCTAAAAGTCTCCCTAAGCTACACAGATATTTCAATATTTTCTCACCAAATTTAAAGCTTCTTTCATCCACTTCTCGTCCACTTCGTCCGCCATCTTGTTATTCCCTCCCCAGTGCTCTCTCTTCCCTCACATATCTGCCTCAGAGAAGAGTCTGGGTACGAGACTTCCGTGTCGGAAGATGAAATGTTGTGTTTTCCTCTTCCTTCTTCGATCAATTTTGTTCCTGTCTTTCTCTGAAACAGACATTCCTCCATCAAATAAGCCAAAATACAAGGACGTTTTCAACAGATTTACCGATAGCTAATGGATTCTGAAGAGGTAAGTTTGAGTTGACTGATCGTGAATTGAAAGGGTCTGAAAGAATCGTGTTGATTGAAACAAAAATAATGCAAAAAAAAAAAAAAGCAATTTAGATAACGTTCTTAGCAGGTCGATTTGTGAAATATCCGTGTAGAGGTGTCCATCTTGCTCTTAGAGGGACACCTCTCAAATGTGGCTCTTGACGCAATATACTGGTCTTTGGATGTCTGCCTTTTAGAGGTATCTGGTAGCGCTGCATCCATAAGGTGAAATTAAATTTAATATTCATTGAATTATAAGATCATTTCGCTTTAAAAAAGAACAGCAAAATTGAGGAAAGATTTCCGCACAGCCCCATGCATTAATTATACACATGCACCACTGTCATACTAAAACTCTTCCACAAACTTTTGGTATCATTTTTAACGTTGGCGTGATGTCTATAACCCCGGGGTAGTCAATCGATAAAAATTGATATCGGAAAATCATTCGATAAATCGATATCTATCGATAAATTGAATTTAAACGATATCGATTTTATCGGTCAATCGATAAAATTCGATACTCACACGCCGACGAAGTGTTAATGTTATCGATTGTATCGGATTCATCGATCGTTATTGAATCGATAAAAATTATCCTGTTTCCGTTGACGGAGCATTTGATTGTGACTCTTTAGTACTCTTTAAATATAGATTTCAAAGGCAGCAATGAAATGATTCGTTGACAAACACTGTACAAGAGACTAAAGAGACTGCATTGGGATTTTCTTCCTGATTTTATTGTTCGATTACAAACGTAAATTAGTTTTCCTTTTCCGGGTTCTCGGCTTCAAGGTTGTCGTCTAATTTTTTCTCTTTCTTTGTTCCGTTGGTTTTGAAACCACGTTTTCACCTAAGAAATATGGGGAACAAGAAGAATTTAGATTACGAGCCCGAGGCGGTCTAGGTGATTTGTTCATATCTTTACAACGAGCGTGCGATTGTGTTACATCAGCAAATAAATAAAACAGTGGAATAATCAACCAGGGATCTATATCGGATTTCAAATACAACACACGCTGAGTAATACTAAAAGTTTGTAGAAAAGATGAAGCAATTTATATCGTTTAACGAACAGGGAAGTTGTTATTTATTGTCTCTGCGAGTTCTTTAATATCTTTTGGTGTTTGCCGTTTCGAAAATTGGAACGATAATTCAGTTTCGATAAAATCGATAGCCCTGACTCAGAAATCGATAATTATCGATTACTCACAACGAAATCTTTTATCGATTTTTATCAAATTTCGAAAGAATTAATCGATTTTTATCGATTGTTATTGAATGCTATCGATTATCGATATTATCGATTGACTACCCCGGGCTATAACGACCTTTACCGACGAAATTAAATGTAAATGCAAACAGTAAGAGTTTGAGTCAGAAAATATATACGTAATTAATGTCTGGGGCTGTGTAGAAATTTTGCCCAACATTAATCTGAAACAACAAATATGGCAAGGAAATTTAGATTTTTGTCCTCGCTAATTTATTACATATGGTTCTCACAAAAGTTTAGTTAAATTTCATGCATCTTTTAGTCTTGTATTTTGTGGAAAGCTGAAAACACCTTGAAAAATCACAATTTTAAAGTCTTAAATTAGCATTCAACCCCTTATCATGAAAAATAAGTTAATATGTTCATACACACTGTCTACCCATTTATCCATTTTTTTTTCTTTTTCTTCAGGGAAACAAGTTGTGGGGTGGAAGGTTTTCTGGTAAAGTTGACCCAGAGATGGAGAAATTTAACGCTTCCATTGGATTTGATAAACGAATGTGGAAAGAGGACATTATGGTAATGATAAGGAAATAATATTAGACATGACATGCATAACCGTGAAAATATTTAGCAAACTATTAAGTGAAACTTAGCTACTTCTGTTTAAAATAAAACAATAATCAAATCTTAACAGTCTACCATCGCATGATATATTTTGTCATTTCTATGTGGGAATGGGATGAGATGGGCAACTGTTTACAGCTCTGTAATGATATTGCTTGTTAGCTTTTTTAATTTGACCATTCTGTACATTTTTGGGCAGTTGACGTTAGCATTAAATTTTTGTGACAAATTTGGCAATGATGGTGTTTCCTGTTGAAATCGTTTGATCTACAGTTTGCTTCTAAATTTAGGTTATTCTTGGTGAAATTGAGGTTGGTTTTTAGATAGTTTGCACATGAAATATCAATGATGTTTTGACCTTCCATCAAGAATCAATCAAACATGTCTGTGACTTCTTTTCCTAGGCTAATTAGATTCTCATTTCAATTTCTTTAGTACAGTTAATTCAGTCAGTTGTCTGTCAGTCAGTCAGTCAATCAATCAATCAATCAATCAATGAATCGATGAATCAATCAATCAATCAATCAATCGGTCAATCAATCAATCAATCAATCGGTCAATCAATCAATCAATCAATCAATCAATCAATCAATCAATCAATCAATCAGTCAATCAGTCAATCAGTCAATCAACCAACCAACCAATCAATCAATTAATCAATCAACCAATCAATCAATCAATCAATCAATCAATCAATCAATCAATCAATCAATCAATCAGTCAATCAGTCAATCAATCAATCAATCAATCAACCAACCAACCAATCAATCAATCAATTAATCAATCAATCAACCAACCAATTAATCAAACAATCAATCTGACTAGATCAGTTGTTTAATAATATCAGTCTCCATATTACGTTGACTGATTAAAAAATAAGTAGATTACATTCTTTTATTGTGTATTCATTCACCCACTGTCACGATGGTTTCCTTTCTGTAAAGGGGAGTGAGGCATATGTCAAAGCAATAGAGAAGGTTGGTTTGGTCACCAATGAAGAAATGAAAGAAATCTTGAGTGGTTTAGAAAAGGTCAGTCATTTTCCTTTTGATTCATAATTTAATCATCCTGTATGGTTACTAAAGATTATTCATTCATTCCTCCATCCAACTGTCCATCTGTCTGTCTGTCCATCCATCTATCTATACATGATGTTTGAATTATCAAGATTCCAGTGTGTGTATTACAGTGAAACCTCAATCCATTTTATGTTCAGTTGTCTGACAAGTCTGAATAATTGAGGTCAAATTTCTTTTTGTTTTGTTTTTGTTTTTGTTTCTATTACGAAGAGTTTTCTTTGTTTTTAACCTTAGGTAAAAGATGAGTGGTCAGGAGGGGAATTTGTGCTTCACCCTTCAGATGAAGATATTCATACAGCCAATGAGAGAAGACTGAAGGTGCAGTGTGGTTAAACTTCAATTCACAACACTACACTACCCTTGAACTCCCAGAGTCCCACTTTAGTTCATGAAGGTGGTTCTAATTTTTTAGTCTGGATGAAATCTTAAAGCGTTTTATTCAAATGAAAGCTACTGAGCAGTATTTTTCTGTGGTGCTGTTTCCTGACTCCAGTAGCCCGTGCCTTTCCCGCATAATCATAAACTGCACAAAAATACTTCTTAAAATCTGTAATTCAGGAGGCACTTTCCTGTCCTTAACTGCATCTCCTAGGCTACAGTTGCAACAATATCATTAAACCCAACTGGGACTGTTTTGAATGGTGTAAAACTGTCAATAGCTATAGCTTATGCTCTACCTTAGGAGACAATTGAGTGAGATAGAGACAGAAAGGGGAACTAATTTTTGAGTAGGCTGATGGTTGTACTTGCCTGTGGGGCTGTTTGTTGTGTCATGTATAGGTGGTTCTAATATGTGAGTCAGTAAATGAAACTTGAAAGTGCGCAGTGAACCATTTGAGGGATGTGTTCATAAGTGATGTTGCTTGTTTTTCAGTAAACTATATGATTTTGGCTGTTAATAATAAAAATATTAATGATCAAAATGGTACATTACAAAGAGAACATTTTTTGTTGTTGTTTTAGGAAATTGTTGGAAGTGTTGGCGGTAAGCTTCATACAGGGAGGAGCAGGAATGATCAGGTAATATGTAAAATATATTTTTTTTTAACATTACTGGGATTGATTGCATTGCTATTGTCAAAAGTTTTCTTTCAGGATTTTCATGATTTCATTGTTAATTAATTCAAATTGGTGGCTAAATGGCATGTCACTGCTTGATGAAGGGACAATTCCTGGAAAGATCCCACTAATGGGTACACAGGAATCCCACAAAATTACAGGAACCCCATAAGATTATATATAATTTGAACAAAAAATGTGTTAAGTGTGTACATCGTAGAGGTACACTGTAAATATTGTCACTTTGTGGTGATAAATATTTTACACTTGTGTATAGCTGCAGTCGCATAAAATTATTCTTTTTATTTTTGTTTTCTAAGGCTCAAGTGGATGCAAGGTAACTGGCACAAAGTTTTATCATGTTGTGGTGACAAACATTATTGGTTTTATTTTTTACTTACTATTATTGGTTTAATTGTTGCAAGAATTAGAAAGGTATGATTTAATAATTAAATCATACCTTTCTTTCAATAATAATTATTATTACACATGCATGCTAATTTTAACGATATTATTTAAATTCTATGTTTTTGTAGGTTATGGCTGAAGAATGAAATCAAAACTCTTCACTCCTTGTTAATTGAGTTGATCAGAGCCTTTATCACAAGAGCTAAAGTGTAAGTTTGAGATACCAATGAGCCAGATCTAAAACTAATATCTGGTAGGATTTACTAGCATTATAATTAATAAATATTAAACACCAAGTGTTTTTGCCTCAAGGGGAATTTCAAAAATTGATGTTGGTGAGTGAGTTTCCATTTACAAATGCAGATTTATTTAATGCTGGCGACCTTATGTGACAGTGAAATTTTAAGACTGTACTTACTGATGATACAAAGCCATTGAGTTCTTGAAACAGTAATAGAAACACTTGCCTTTGTTAGGGATGCTTTCAAAGGATGTCCTTTTGTTTTGGTAAAATTTCCATTTGATGCACACATTCCACTTGCATATCAACCAGTTGAACTAAAAATTTTGGCTGAATCAGCGTTGCCGCGGTCAGGGAAAAGCATAATTATTTTTTTTAAGGTCTGAGAATTTTACATCAAGCCAGGGATGTTCTAAATCCTAACCAAAAAATTATCAGTGAAAAGTCAGGGAATTATATTTTTGGCTATTCCAGAGTAGGGTCAGTCAAACCCACCCTAAATCACAGCTGCTCCACAAAATGATTCAGAAAATTGCACTTTTTCTGCCTTTATAACTTTTTGTTTTGTGATTGTAGAGAAATGGATGTGTTGATGCCAGGATATACTCACATGCAGGTCAGTACTGAAACGTAATAGTATATTAATTTTATCCTTGCCTTTTATGTTTGTGCAAGTTTAATCATTTTTTTAAGTTTGAATAAGTGAATGATTATCCCAGTTACATGTGCAACAATTAAAGCACTTTAAATTTCATTTTTAATGTTTCTTCAAAATTAAATCCAAAACATATCTCAACAGAAAGAAATAGGAAAGTGATTACCAGTCTGTGCTTGGCTGTTTGTCATATGAGGGTGTAAATGCAATTATTAAGTGGTGACAGCTGATGACTTCTGTTATTGACAATAAAACTCTCTTTTTTGGATTGAAGGTTCCTGGGGTTTTTTTGTTGTTGCCATTTTTGTGTGTTTGAATGTGTGGTTTATCAACAGTGTTGATAACTAAAGGTAAATTGACCACCGTAAAGAGATTCAAGTGCTGACATTTCAAGCGTTAGCCCTTCGTCAGATTTGGATTTGAATTCGCTCAGATGAAGGCCTGATGCTCGAATTGTCAGCACTCAAATCTCTTTATGTGGTGGTGGTCAATTTACCTTATCAACTCTGTTGATATACCAAACATTTTTTTTTCACTCCTCATCAATACAGCACTGCAGTTTCTTTAGAACGTAACCCCCTTATCCATTTATTTTTGTATGTATCTTGCTGGGATGGGGGATGGGTAGTGGTACTTGACAAGCTCCTCCTGTGTTGGAGGATCAAATGCTTATTGAAATGGTACCCCTTTTACATAGTTACATAAAACAAAACGTTTTACCCACTTCTTTTACCTCAAAGATGTGCTAAGGACAGAAAATGTCTTTTATGTTGTTGGGACAGCAGGACTCTTCACACTGATCTTTGCATTGTGATTTGACTGTCAAGAACTTTTACCCTGAATTTGTTTCTAATTACTTGGATTTAGTTACCGCCCTTTTGGTTCACATGTTGTTTTTTTGGCCCTTTGAAATACCAATTAAAAGTTATTGTAAATTTTTCTACCCCTTCACATACTAAGAGGTTGAAAAAGGCACCCCTTTCATTCAGTGCCTTCCTGTAGTCCCACTAAAGTACATGAACTACCCTCCCCTCCAGGATATGTTTTCAAATATAAAAAATTCTACTGTCCAATTTTGAATAATTTTTGTGAACTGTATGACCCATGAAAATTTATTTTATTTTCTTCTTCTCCCACACTTTACTTTTTTTGATATATATAAATTTAACATATTTTCAGCGTGCTCAACCTATCAGATGGAGCCACTGGCTTTTGAGGTACTACTACTTTTAGTATTGTAATTCTTGTGATAGCAAAGTTCCAATAAGCAACATAACAAAGCAATTGGAGTTCATATAGCAATACATGTAACAGGCTTCCAGCACTTGAAGACACACATTCATTTAAGAAATGATTAGTTTTGGATTTACATTGTGGTGCTAACAATATTATTTTTGAGAATGATGATTATTCTAGAAAGTGACGCAGGCATACTCGGAAAAAAGAAATCCGAGTGCTCCTATCAGGAGTCGAACCTAAGACCTTCCGATTACTAGTTCGGATGCTCTACCACTGAGCTACAGGAGACTCGTGGGAGCTAAGGGCATTAAACTAGGTTCATGGGACAAACATCCTGCATACTGCTAGGATTTGAATGTCAAACGTGTGGTATATGAAAGAAATGTAATGTTATATTTCCAGCCTGGTGAATGAATGAGAATGATGATTATGGTAGAAAGTGACGCAGGCATACGCGGAAAAAAGAAATCCGAGTGCCGAATATTATTTTTCTTTACCAATTTCTCAGCATAAGGAAACACAACCAAAGGAAATGCAAGTTTCCTTTGATGCTCAGTTAAATATTTAAAAACTATGCTTAGACTTTAACCTTAGTTTGTTTTCAATCCAGTTATTCCTGGGCATTGAAGAGAGATGCCGACAGACTGGAGGAACTCACAAAAAGAGTTGATGTCAATCCTCTAGGAAGGTAAAGAATTTTACTAATTGATCAGCTGAAAAGTTAACGCAGTATATCATAGTCTAAAATTGAATCTCTCAGGGCATAACCAACTTATGGTTAGATCGCTTTTTATTATTTTAGCTCATAAAGCATTGGAGAAACGTTTCCTGAAGGAATTCACGGCGACACACAAAAACTTTGGTGAATCTGAGCAACAACAAAACATGATCTGAAATGCACCATAGGCCAGCCGGTTATGCCCCGAGCACTTCAATTATGCAGAACAGTAACATTAACTAACACTTATTTATAGAAATGATCTTTATTATTTATACCGTGCAGCAGTTTGATCAAATTTCTTTATCATTCATTAACATCAAATATATCTTTTCAGCGGTGCTATTGCTGGAAATCCTTTCAATATTGATCGGCAGTTTATTGCTGATGGTAAGTAGTTTCCCCACTGCCAAGGCTAACGTATAAATTTTTTGTTATCTATAAAAGTAATGCTTCTTTAAACCAATCTTAATTTTACATTCGAAAACTTGTTCATTTCCACTAGTAACTGCAGTTTTTATGTGGCTTGCAGGAAATGTTTTCTTGATGAACAACCTGAATTCCATAAATAATAGTGTTCTTAAAATTAATTTTCGTTGCTAAAAACGAAAAAGTAAGAACAGAAAGCCCTTCAATGTTTGAGATGTCAACTTTAGGAACTTTCTTATATATTGTAATTTCCTTTTGTTGTAAACCATTGAAATAGTGCATAATAATAAAAACCTTAAAACCTTGAAACAGTAAAACCCTTTTGTAGAGACTGAAATGTCCCAAAGCTTTAGCTAGCGTTGGCTAAACAAGAGTAAGGGTTGATGAGAGTTCGAATACGTTCACTGAGAGGACGTAAGAGTAGGTGACAGCATTTAAGAATTAGAGCACAAAAAGAAGAACTGACATTGATTCCAGTGAAAATTGAACAAATTTTTAATTTGAGTTTAAACACAAGGTCAACTCAGTGAAAGCGCATTTGTAATAGTCATTGTTAGTGCAGGAGTTGCAGGCCAAACGAAATTATGTAAGACTTTGATCTTCCATGGCATGCAAGAGTCTTAAGAGAACATGCTAGTTTCAAGCTAACCCAGGTTTGCCATAATTAGATCGATCAAAAAATTTTATGTTGAATCCTTTTTACAGAATTAGACTTCTCAGCTGTAACAGGGAACAGTATGGATGCCGTCGGGGACAGAGATTACATTGCAGAATTTCTCTTTTGGGCTTCACTCTTGTCAACACATCTAAGGTTAGTTCAATCTGCCCCTCCTAGCTTCAAACGTAAGTCAGCAGTTGTGATTCTAACCTTTGAGACCAGCTGTGTATGTTGTTGTTCTGCACCAGGGGTCATTATAGCTCTCAGGCCAACCCCTTCAGCCTGAGGATTCTGCACAGCGTGCTTCTCGTAATCACACCCATTAAGTCTTGCGTGGAAAATTTCGTCTCCATGGGTCTCGTCGCTAAGGCGAAATCCTAAAGTGAGACAAGTGTACAAGGTGGTGCAAATTTTCAGTCTGTGGATAAAATGTTAACGTGTAACCATTCAAACGAAAGCTACTGAGCAGTACTTTCCTGCAGTCCTGTTTATTATGCTGTACAAGTTGGCTCTAACTTTTGAGTCTGTGGATGAAACACTAAAGTGTGACAATTCAAATAAAAGCTACTAAACAGTACTTTCCTGCGGTCCTGTTTATTGTGCTGTACAAGGTGGTTCTAACTTTTGAGTTCGGTTTTTTGTGTTCTGTTGACAGTCGCTGGGCAGAAGATATGATTCTGTATTCCACAAAGGAGTTTGGATTCATTTCATTATCAGATGCTTACAGGTAACTATGGTAATCATGACCGGGCTAACTTTTTTTTGAAAGGGAATGGCCTTTCCTGATGGGAACCAGACATTAAAAGTTCAATGGTTCCTACCGTTTTGCATTCCTTTCCTCAGCTGGCTAATTGCACAATTTATTTAGAAAAAAGCTAAGAAAATGAAATAACCAGTCGCACAGACTGACGTTTGAACGCAAAAGTGTTCTCTTTTCCTTGAATAATTTCCGCTTGGATCTGACCGTTCCGTTTCATTTGAAACTAGAGTACTCAGAACGTTTGGTTTCATGAAAAGTAACCTTTCTTTCAAACTATCACATTTGGCCATCAATTGTAAATACTGGAACAGTTGCTCAAGGAAGTTTTAAAGGCGAGCAAGCAAAACGGAATAGTGATAACACTAAACAGCATTGATGTAGATCTAATGTAAACTCACCGGCTCTGCATTCAAGCATTCAGTCAGTAGTCTGTACCAAGCATTCAGTAGTGTGGGCCGTAGCAAAGAATCCTCCCCCCCACCCCCTCGTCTCCCTCCCCCCTCCCCCCCGCAACTGGGAACGGACTAAAAATGGCCGAAATCATCAGGGAATTTCCATTTCATTTGTTCACTCACGATGGAGTATCCATCTTTATCTTTTTCTTTCTTTCTTTTTTAAAACTTCCCCCCTCCCCTTGTCATCTGTACATCTAAATGTGACAGGTGACTTGTGTTTGTATCTTAGCACTGGCAGCAGTTTGATGCCACAGAAAAAAAATGCAGACAGTTTGGAACTTATCAGAGGAAAGGCAGGAAGGATATTTGGTCGAGTAAGTAATACGGAAGAAAAAAACAGCACTTTCACTGAGTATGTTCCCTCAATTCCATGTTGTCCATGTTTCAGCAACAGTTCTGCAAATTAACAAAGGAATCCCAGACAAACTAGTCTGAAATGTCAACTGTCTCCTCTCCCTCGCCCCCTGTGGGTTAGGGGAGGAGACGGCTGATATTTCAGACTACATGCAAACTTGAAAAAGTGAGCTTGTCAGTTTTGTTATCCAGCTTTATCCTCGCCATTGTTTATTATTTCTTCCTAGCGTTTTCCTGCATGTCATTTGTAACGTAATAAATGTGCTTTAATTTAATTTACCCAACATTAAGGTATCACTTAAGACCAGCTCTCAGCAACCTTGCTAGTTTGTAGCGAAATTGTCAGTGTTTACGTATACGGAAAGTTAAAAGGTTTGTTTTGGCCATCGGTGTAATAAGTTTTCAGAATTAACAACCTATCTTGTTTGTTTGCAGTGTGCGGGTATGCAGATGACATTAAAGGTGAAATGCCTTGAATTCAGTGTTTTAATTTAACCTTGTTAAGAGTTAGTTGTTTGTTTGTTTGTTTGTTATTGTCGTTGTCTGTTTCAGTTGATAAAAAGTCAAAATCAGCATCAATACTGTTAGGATACGCAAGAGTGCGTAAGAGGGCGTGTGGCAAAACACGATTCTTGCTTATGCTTGATTGAGATGATGAAGTCTAGATCTTGTACCTGATTGGTCAAAAATCTTCTCGTTTCTTTTGTGGGTGTGTAGTTTCGACGAAGCGTCGATGTCGTGACTTGTTGCGTTTATACTGAATTGCTCCTCATTCTGTTTTTTTCTTTTGACACAGGGAATACCTAGTACTTACAACAAAGACTTGCAGGTCAGTGTTTTTTGGTTGGTAGTTTTCTTTAACTCTTAGGAAACCTTAAAGTGAAAAATAGAAAGATACCAAAGAAATAAATAACAGCAAAACGTAACTAAATATAACCAGGATTTTAAGGAATTTAGCCTGCGAATACAGCCGCCTCTCATCGCTCCCGGCCCCGAGGGTGCTAATATATCAATGCTTTGTCCTTGCCTTCTGATAAACTGAACACAGTGCTCAAGCGCGAGCTCTATAGCTGCGAAGGTTCCTCACAGACACTTGCTTGTAGACGAATTGATGGGTACCGTACCCATCAAGTACCCATATTTAGCCTATACCTTAGACTTTCAGTACAGGTTTTCAAATGGAAAGCAGAGGAAGGCCGGACTTGTGCTTGTCAACGACTATGACAAGAAAAAATAGAATATTCGTTGTTTGATGTTTACCCTAGTTTGTCAAACGCAATGTAGGACTCGGATCACTGCATGAAACGCACTATCCGTACCAGATTCAGACTCAGGTTCAAACGATGCATTTCCGAACGAAGATTGTTCGGCTTGTAATCGGTTTAGCCTAAAAAAAGAATGGAAACCCGAATTTTCAATCGTAGAATCCACAGTTTGGTAATTCTGGCAATTCATGATACTTTTCAGGAAGATAAGGAGCCCCTGTTTGACGTGTGTGACACACTGAGGGGCGTATTGCAAGTGGCCACGGGAACGTTAATCACGCTACAGGTGAGAGCTCAACATCTTTTCCACGGTCTCTCCTCTTCCTGTCCCCTGGAGGGAGGGGACGGGGAGAGGAGAGACCCTAGGAACGAGGTTGGTGAGAGCTACCAAGACGGCCTTGATTTCAGTTGTCTATCATGTTAAAGGCAAGGTTAGCTCGCTCAGTGACTGGTGACTGTCAGTTAAGTGTAATCAATCTTAATAATCGTCTTTAAGACGAGTAGGTCACGGTTTTCAGTGGTTTGGTCACGCATTCTCGCTCTAGGTTATTCCTTTACGCTTGCTTATGCTTGGTCATGCTCTCGTGCTTGTTTATTTGATGACTCTTTCGCGCAAGTTCATTCACGGTCACGTTGGGTCACACAGTCTTCGGTCGTTCCGAGTTGCTAGGTCAACGTTTCAAATGATTTTGTCACGCTAGATCATGCCATTTTTGGTGATCATAGTTAGGCCCCCTTTCAGTGGTGATTCTGTCTGGCTTTTTACTATGCTGTTTAAGTCATTCTATTTCGTCCAAGGTTGGAGTGGACCAACCTACTCCCCCTGTGTTCGGTATAAAGCGCAAAGGACTTGCGAGATACTAGGTGATCATACACTACCTAACGTACTTCTTCTGTTATTTGATCAGATTCACAAGGACAACATGTTAGCTGCTCTGAGTCCTGACATGCTGGCTACTGACCTTGCCTATTATCTGGCGAGGAAAGGGGTAGGTACTGGAGATACTGACCCGGCGACCTAGCTCCAAAAATCTATAAATAAAAGATAAATAAAAATCACTTTACAGTCGAACCTGTATTGAGCGGTCACCCTCGGGGAATGGCAAAGTGGCCGCTTAATACAGGTTGACCGCTTAATACAGGTTGTACAGAATACATCACTCACTTGGTTAAGAAAGTTCGGCGTTAAAATGGTATGACAAAGAAGAGCATGGTATTGAAACGGACTAGTAAAACGTTAACGCCACGATTGTGCAGCTCATTAGAAACTCAATTGCCTGGCACGCTATTTTTTACCATATTTAAGTGGTTTCCTTTTACAAAGTGACCGGTTAAAACAGGTCAAGACAATAGAAATCAGCTTGTTGGGACTTAGTTTTGGGTGACCGCGACCGCTTAATAGAGGTGACCGTTTAATACAGGTCAGGATTACAGTAATTAAGGGAAGTAATTTTCAGGACTTCGACAACTGACCGCTTAATAGAGGGAGACCGCTTAATACGGTGCCGCTTAGTACAGGTTCGACTGTATTTAATTGTAAATGTCTTTAGCGCAGAGTACTACTTGGGACACTTTCCAAATCGAATTAAAATTTACAAATGTTGGTTTTTGAGGAGAGGGGAAAACCGGAGTACCCGGAGAAAAACCTCTCGGAGCAAAGACGAGAACGAACAACAAACTCAACCCACATATGACGCCGAGTCCGGGAATCGAACCCGGGCCACATTGGTCGGCGGCGAGTGCTCTCACCACTGCGCCATCCCTGCTCCCCCTCTTGTTACGCGAATGGTACTGTTGTTTTTAGGGTCAGTTGTACACAGAGCAACAACTGATGCATGGGCTCAGATGCAGCAGCTGCGTAAATTATCTTTTAAAGCGTTTAAATCTTAATTTTTTTTTCAGGTTCCCTTCCGTGAGGCTCATGGTTTGTCAGGAGCTGCTGTTCAAGCTGCTGAAAATAAAGGCTGTCCATTGAACGAGCTTACTGTTGACGACTTAAAAGAAGTCAGGTGTGTTTAATGGACTCCTGATGAAATGACATAAGCTTACATATCTTATATGTTTGCACTGAGAATTTTGAGGTGTCCACTTGTTGAACAAGTGTCCGCTTGATAGAGGTGTCCGTCTAAGGCAGGTGTCCGTTGGCGCAGGTTCGGCTGCAGGTACCGCTGATCAACTGTATTTTCGGGTGGTGGTCAAGATTGTTCTACCTTTTCAGTACCCTGTAATTTGATGTGGTCCTGTTTGGTTTTAAGTTGAAGCAGTGGGAACTTTTAGATGGGAATTAAAGGGTTACAATTGAAGACCTTTGTTTCATTCTTTTTTGTTTTAAAGCCCTCTCTTTGACGAAGATGTCAGTGATGTGTGGGATTATGAACACAGCGTGGAGCAGTACACGGCTGAAGGAGGGACGGCAAAGAGCTCTGTTGAGGGACAGATAAACAAACTGCAACAATGGTTAGATTACTACGGAAAGAACGAGCCATCAGCATAGGTAATAACACTGCAATTGTGGCATTCCTTGTTAACAGTTCCATTAATGACATTAATCGCGTCGTACAAGTTTTTGTAATTTGTAAATGTTCATGTTCATTTGATGTGATGTTAGCTTATTCACTAGTGGGCCGCGAATTAATTTTCTCGGATACTAGTAATTGTGTACATTGTTCTTTTCTTGATAGGTGCTGAGTTGGACAATCTTTATCTTTATCTTCTTTAATAGTTTGGCGATACAAAGAACAAGTATTGACAGGAAAACCCTAAACAGGACCTAAGCCTACATTAACTAAAAGTTAAACAGCTACTAAAGTCAACAAGAATGAATGCTACGATTGCGTAGACATTTCTTGAATTGGTTTATTTAAAAAGTTGTAGTCGAATTGGAGTACTTTGTGTCATTTACACTCGAAACGTATTCGCTACCAATATAGTACGAGCTGGTAGTATCACAGCAGTAGAGAGAATCAATCAGAACGGGCGATTGCAAACAAGGACTGACGTATGAGCTCACGTGACATTATCACGTGAGCGAGTCCCAGTCTCCTTTCTTGACCGTGCAAACCACAGTTCGTCGGTTCTCGCTGAGGTTTTAAATCCAGCTTTACTAACGAAAGGTATAATCTCCTTCGCAGCTGCCGTTTGGGCGGGAGCGCGTGACAAGCCCAAACGACGGCTGCGAAGGAGACTATCAAAGGTATTGCAATAGCAAACTGTTGGGTATAGGTATTTCTTTGCATCGGTTTACTGGTCAAGTCAGTTGTACTCACATCCAAAAATTCATAACTTATATTGAGAAATGTGTAACTTATTCCACATTATGTCAACTTTCTTATTTCAAATTTTAAAATTTTCCTTTATTTATCGCTATACTTTATATAATGGTAGTTAAATTTATTGAAGTTAATATATGGTTTGGAATCTATAAAGAGACCACAAGTCTTATGACATTAAGACCTGTCTTAAACGGCTTGCTGCTGCAAAGCTTGATAGAATACAAGTTACTGGTAGATATCTGAACCAAGTTCAAATGCATTAGTATTTTCATTAAAATGACGGTATTCTTTAGATTGCTTTTAATATAATGAGCCAAAAGGGCTATATTTTAACTTACTGGGTGTTTATAGGAGTCGATATATTTAAGGGTAAAATATTTTCATAAACGTTTCAAATGTTGTTCAGTTTCAAAATTGTATTTGAACTTTTAATTATCTACTTATGGAAATATTTTAGTGGGAATCGTTTCTTATTGAAAGTTTTGAACTCAGCTATAAAATTGAACAGTTAGTATTTGCAAAATGTTTTAGTTAACTTAAACACTGTTAAAATTTTTAAGGAGATGTACGTTAACGCTCGCAGCACTCAAATCTGTCAAATGGGACGCCTGAGAAATCTCAGTTAATAAAGGTGTTTAAACGCGGGGATCAAAGTGACGAGTAATTACTCTTAACTGGTTACCATTATTTTTGTTGTTGTTTCCCATTTAAACGGTTGGGCCTAGTTCTTCCACAATAGCAGATCTATACGTACTAAACCAAGTACTATTTCCTGCTTTTAAAACAGTGATCACAACTGAGAAAGGAGGAACAAGGCTCGTTTTACCGAAGCCATTAAAAGGAAGTTGATATCGGAATTCAAAGTGAAAGTTCACGCCAATGCTACACAAAGATAATCGTACTTTGAGCAGTGTGTAGATGTGAAGCAAAGATTCTTGTCGAACGAAATAACGTAACAGCTTAAAATGACAACCCAACGCGCTAACCATATGACGGCGATGGTTCCAAAAGTGAAGCGTTGGTCCCCTCTCCCAATAACGCCCTACGTAGACGTCTACGTATCATCTTTTTTCACTAACATCCAATGCTTTTTAGCCTCCCACGCAGTCGTTTTTACGAGTCCTCTAAAAACGACTGCGTGGGAGGCTAAATGTTTGTGGCCTCGGGCGTTTATTAGTTGTTTGTCAATTTATAAAACCGACCAACAATCCCAGGCTATATACTTGCAAAGTTCTAGTGAATCGTCAGGGAGAGAGCGGGGATGTGATACGCGAGGGGGGAATTTTTTGAACATGGGAAAGCCGGTCGTACTGTGACATGTGCACACACATGTGCGTACTTACGTAAATCACGTAGTAACGTAATCCCCCACGCCCATTCAGTAGCGCTCTTTTTGGGATCACGGAACAAGACCTTCCCAAACTCAACCTTGTACCCAGGGAGTTTGTCCCACACTCCTAATGGCATAATATCAACGTTGTTTGTCAATTATCGGGCAGAGGACTCAGATCAAGCACGCTTTATTTTCAAGCGACCCTCAAACAGCTTGGAACGGGCGCGGGACTGCGGGACGCCGACGGGAAGGTGTTCAGTTCAAGACCCAGACCTCCCCGGTTGAATGAAAACTCAATATGGCGGACGTGCCAATGAATGTGGTAGAAAAGGCATTTCCTGGATATTGCTCCAGACATCCGCAAAAATGAGGCTTTCAAAATTTTCTCGCAGAAAGAAATTTATTATTGTGGTTTTTATAGTCTTTTTCGTGATCAAATACGCTGCTCAACCAATTTACAGGACTTTGGAAAGGTTCGTATTGCCTAAATAAGTTTGTTTTTATTTTAACTAACATATCTCAAGTTATATTTGGTTAAACCGAGCGAGCAGAGCACTCGGAAAACTCTTGAAGATGTTGTTTATTGTTTCATATTATCTTTAATCTATTGAAGCATTAATTGGAAGAGTTAAGAGTAGATCTTACCGATATTCTATGCTAATATACTTCATCTCATCAATCTTATTCACCCACTAAGCTAAAATTTCCCACCAACAATAAGCTTCAAGAATAATTGAGACTTTTCTATTAATGTTTAAGCGATATTTCCGGGCATCCCCATGCTTGTTTATGTATACCTTAAAGAAGCTTATAGATCTTTTTCGCGGGACGAAAAAAAAACAACAACAACAATAATAAATATTTATTGGGAAAGATTTCTGCACAGCAGCCCATGAATAAATTTATACATTAACACCACTGTAATACTATAGTCAAACGGCGAGTGAGAATACAGTGAGTTGGAAAAATGTATACATAATTAATGGCCTGCTCGGAAATCTTGCCCTCATCTTCAGTGTCAATTGCATTTCTTCACCGCTATGAAAAAGGTGAAGTACAGTGTAGCACACAGCATTAGAGCAACCAGCACAAGCATCACAACAAACAAAGTATCACTAACAAGTAAACACAATGAATAAAACAATGATGTATGCAAAACATCCTTGCCTAAATGTAGGACAGAAAGGTTAAAAAAGAGCTTTTTCCCAGCAATATCGTATAGACTCAATAAGCGTTAAATATGTAAACTTTAGTAGAAACATTTTAAGTAACCAAAATTATTGTAATATAGTTTTTCATATTTGTAATCCCAGCCCCCTTGTAGCTTTGATATAAGACATTGCAAATTTTCAAATTGTCTGTAAACACATTGTAATTCACTTTTAGGTGCGACTATGCGATATTTAATAAACCATCATTTATTTATTAATTTATAAATCTGTTTCCTTAACCAGGACATTTCAAACAAAGCCACCACAAAACCCCATACAAGTCTTATAGTTTAAAATTCAAACCTGCTGTATTTTTTATTTTATTTATTTACGTTCATTCATTCATGATTTTTTTCAGGAATATGTGTCACCCAGTTAATAACATTCTGTTTCTCAAAACTCACAAGACTGGTGGAAGTTCGATAACCAATGTATTATTTAGATTTGCAAAGAGCAGAGGTTTAACAGTAGCATTGCCAAGGAAACAAATCTATTCATTTTACTGGCCTTGGAGCTTTCAAGTGAACTTTATGGATAATCTTCCCAGCCAGAAGCCAAACATCTTGTGTAGTCATGCAAGGTAAGTAAATTTTATTGTTTACTTCTTAATTTAAATCAGTCATACCACTCTGTGGAAGGGCAGGTGTTGAGTGCTTAAATGTATCAAAATGTGGCTGGTTTGAGTCCTTGTGTCTGTCTTTATTTTGTGGACATATTTAAGAAACAAATGATGGATCCGAGAATTAACTCTGCAGTGTATGTTAAAGTGCTGAGGTGAACCCATGAATTTCCTGTTGAGCAGTAGCCCAAGTAAAGAAATGAGAGAAAAACATTGAAAATTTAGCTATTCATTGTACATATTGGGTATGCCCTTGGTATGCCCCTAAACTATAGCCTAATGTATAGCTCTCAGTGCATTGCTTGTTGTAAGATATCAACTGGCCCAATACAAAAGAAAAAAATTCCAAAACTTTGAAGGGTGGTAAATCAAGTCTCATATAGAAGGGGGGCATGATTTTATGCCTTTAATTTGTAGATCTTTTGGTTGTGCAAATTTCACACAAAATGACCAGATACTGAGCTCATAATTGTGTCTTGTGCCGTATGGTACTTGTGGGTAGGTAAGGGTTAAAGACAATTTGCTGTGGCTCAGAGAGTCATTTGCTAAAGACACAAAGTTTCCCATTTATATGAGTGCAGACATAATGAGCTGATATAAATGATATAGCTTATTTAGTATAAACTTGTTTTTATTTGTGAAACATTTTCAGATACAACCAAACCACAATGCGAGCATTAATGCCACCTGGGACAAAATTTATCACAATCCTTCGACATCCTATCTCAAGGTTTGAATCGGCCTTTCTCTTTGAAGATTTCCCAGCATTTCTTGGTGTTCCAAGTTCTTCCAATCCCTTTCATTATTTCATGGAGCGAATTGAGAAGTTCAAGCCTGATATAAGCACAATGTACACTCTAAGAAATGGAATGAGCTTTGATCTTGGTTTGGAGCCAGAGGAATTTGATGAGACAGAAGTGATAAAAAATTTCATCACCTCGGTGGAGAGAGATTTTGATCTTGTATTAATCATGGAATATTTTGATGAGTCTTTGATATTGCTGAAGCAACATTTTTGTTGGAGTTTGGAGGATGTGTTGTATCTAAAACATAATTCAAGGTTGCAGTCATTGAAGAAACATCACATCCCAAAGCAATTTAGGAATAAATATTTGGATTGGAACAAGGCTGATGTGCTACTTTATAAGCACTTTAATCAAACATTTTGGAAAAAGGTGAACTCCCAAGGTGAATACTTCTGGGCTGAAGTAAGACTGTTGAAAAAAAGATCATTAGAAATGGCAACAGAATGCTTACTTGCAGGGGAACACAATGGTGACATCAGAAAACGAACTGTTGCAAGACTTATTTTAAATCCAAAAGTAGGTCAGAATCACGAACAGCTGTGTAGGGACCTGGTGCAAGACGAAGATGTTTATCTGAAATATTTTAGGGATAAACAATCAAACGGCTAAAGAAATTAGATTTAAATACAAGTCGTTCGCATCTCTAGTATTTCGCGTAGTCAGCTTGTTTACTTCCCAAGCGAACTACGCAGAATACTTGAGACAAACAACTTTGTACATGCTAAAAGACTTGCCAAAAATAAACCTCTGCTAGCAGGGTATTATTTAAATGATGGGAAATGAATGCTAATTATTGTGTACAAAACGTCAAGAAAGTGTTAAATTAAAATTCAAAAGAAGGGTGCTTGGTAAATTTTCGTGTATTTTATTCTTATATGATTTGGATGCAGTCTTCCATCTACATTAACCATTGACCACCTTGATTTTGGTGAGGGAACATGGCTGCTAGGAATTTGGTGTAAACCTATTTCAGACAGAAACTGTTTGACTTGTTCCGTATTTTAGGCCTTACCTTTTGAATTATCTCCGTTTTTGAAGGGAAAATGGCAAAAACCTGTACCCTATTTCAGATCGTATGGCTCTTTTTGACCAAGCATAAATTGGTTGATGTTAACTCAGTCAGGCCTTCTGCTAATTTGATTTGTCGCCCTCTCTTCTACTTTGCAATGGAAAAACACTTTGCCCTCTTGACATGCCTCCCTGCTTTTTCAGCCACACAGCCTGTAGCTATCTGCACATACCGATAAACAGTGGAACCTGATATAGGGAAGTGCCAAGGGCCTGAGGAAATGTGTTCGTTTTAATGGCGGTTCATTATAAACGAAACTCCGTTAGAAAGAATTTGTGGGAAGGCGACCAAAATCTTCTCCATGTCGGGATTTGGCTAATAATTAATTTGATAATTTTTGATAAGAGACAATGAATAAAGCAGCGTAGATATCAATATAATCCATCTTTAGTTTAGTAAATAACCGGCAAGCCGTTTACAGAAACTTACTTCCTTACCTGGCATCTCTGTTGATCTGTTTTGCAAGTATCTTCAGGCACGTAATGACAGTTGTATAAACACATGTAAACAGGGAAGATGTTAAGTTTGGGCTCATGGATTGCGTTCTTCATAACGGGGATATCATCATACCGAGGTTCTTTATATCAGAGGTTCTGTTCCATACATTTTACTGTAGTTTTGGTTGGGCCGGATAACATCGTTCGTTATACCGGCGGGAATTTCGTTATACAGAGGTCCTTGATATCGGGGTTCCATCATAACTTTTTATGTATCTGAAGAAGGCAAAACCATGTTCATTTGAGTAATGTAGGAAGTGGCTTTGTGTTTTCTACATTTCTCGAGTGTTCCCAAATGGTTGCAGTGTTTTATGGTAATATCATGCATGGAAAAGAATTCTGGTAACTCAGCTTTTTTTCATCAATCACTGTTTTTGCTACTTATTTCAAAATCAATTGTCTTCATTCTAAGATATCCTGCAAAAAAAGAAATAGCAAAAAAACAAACAAACAAACAAACAAACACTCTTTCTTTCAGTTAACATCACGGTTTTATTTTTTGTCTTGCAGAACACAACCTTGAAAATATTTAATCACGCTTTTCTGTGTGTTACATTGGCATCATGGTTTTAGCCAATCAGCTTCCAATCTATACATTTACTATAAAAGAAATTAAAACGTCTTCCTTTCGGAATTTCCAAATAACTTCTATTACTCATGTTCACAATGCTTATGTTATTAGAAAAAAAAACGTTCAACTTTAAAAGCTGACTTTCACTACTTTACAAAGTATTTTAACGGCACACTAAGCCGTGGAATATCATAATATGGGGGATACGCGGGGTCACCTAACATGGGGAAATTCCCTTCATAGGGGTAGTTGGTCATGTCCTTGTCCACACGTAAAAATGTGCAAAACACTAGGTAAGGGAAGTGCTGTCATACTCAGTGAGGGAAAACCGGCCATGACTGAATCGTAGATCTGATCACAAACAGTTTATTTTTAACCTTTAATTTCACTTCCATGGGTTGTTTTATAGATGCACTATAGTTTAAAGATTTGATTCACAGTCCAGGCTTCCTTTGAATCTCTCTTCATTACAAAACATGAATGTCTTCTGGCACGACTCATGAGTTATTAGAAAGACTTTTTAGAGCCTGGGCCATTATTCGGTTCTCAGGAGGTACTGATGTTTTTTTATAAACATGAATGTTTAGGGACTTGTTTCAGTCTTGCTATCTGCTTTAGAATCTCTTGAGAGTCAGGTAATTGGCAATGTACCCACGGAATAACTTAGAAGTAATGCTGAATCAACTTGGTAAAGTTCAGTTTACAAATGCAACACTTTTCGCTGTTATTACAGATTTTGTTTTACTTCATGTGAAATTCATCGTAGTGTTGCACTCCCTCGTGAGCAGAATCAAAAATAAATTTACATATTTTACAAACATAGTTTGCGTCAAGCCAGTCCAAGAGTGTGGTTCTTCTACCGTCGATCACCCACGCCGACACTCTCTTGTCCTTTCGTAAAATCTTCGCCAATTCTTCGTAACGCCGACCCTCGCCCGAAACCAAATACACATCGGGCTTCTTGAATCGGGAAAAGTCGTACGAACTGGCGTAGTAAACGAGTATGTCTTCGACAGCGTTCGGAAACGTGGTGAGAGACGAGTGCTTTACGACGACTGGCCGACCATCGTCGTATTGCTTTTTATCGGGAATAGTGCTGCGAAGATGGTTAACATCGGAGTCTTTTCGGTGAAATATGTGAATTTCGATTTGGCTCCGTGATGGGAATCGTATGTCCCGCAAAAAATCCTTACACGCCTCCCACTCTATGAAGAACACTGTGTATACAAATGTCATCTTTCACGAACAAACCCAATGTCTGAAAGAATAAATAAACGGCTATGATGATAAGGAAAAGAAGCTGAATGTGGAAAATAATTGTTGGTAAATGTGATAGCGCTTTAACAGTTCCAAAGAGAGCATTTACAGCCAGTAGTTTATCAAAGAGATTATTGAACGAAGCAGTAAAATTCACGAACGGAAATTCATAGTTTTTATCTCTCCAGTTGGAAACAACAAAGATCATCCCAAATTTATTTTACAGAATATCCGACGAGAAACAAACAATACGGCTCAATTGCTTCCGATTGGTATCAACTGTCTCTATTATCTCAGGGATAAAAAAACTATTTCAGGGCCAAGTCCGTCAAGTCCTTGTATTTAGACTTACATCGTACCTTGGTATAAAACTATAGACAAACAAGAGATGCTAGGGACAATTTTTCGAGAAATCATTTAACCAATTTGAAAATATCCTCAACGCGACGAAAACAGCTCTAATACAAGAGATAAATCATTAATTTTAAAGCTACATAGGCTTAAGATAAACAATGAAACAAAAAGTCGAAAATATCGCCAGTAAGGCGTGGTTTTCACTAGCGAACGACGCAAGCTCGCGGCGGGCAGACAGAAGCATAGCTAATAATGGAAAGTGAAAAGGTTACCACTAAGAATCATTGAGATATAAGTAAAAGCGCATAAAGAAGACGAAAATTTGCACTCTTGTGCTTTCGTTAATAGGGATCTTCGGATTGAACTACGAGACCGTACGGGATTGAGTACGAGGACGACTTTTCAAATCTAGTTTGCGCGGTTTAGATAACCACTTCACACCAATCTTTTTTCTAGAGTCTCCTTATCTGCTGGTAAACCGCAACAGGAAGGAGCGAGAGTTCTGGGGATGTTACTGATTTGATACTTGAAAGTCGTACTCGTTCTCTGATCTGTAGTTCCCTAATACTTGCGCCGAGCCCGCTTTGACATTTACAGATGAATGTTGTGAAGCTTCCTCCTGACTTGCGTCACCCGTGAAAACCAGACATCAAGTTATATCAGTATTCTGCTTACCACTGAGCTGTGAATTAATCACATACTACTTGATAAAAGAGCGGCCAACATTAATAAATTGACTGGAGTCTGTTTTTACAGCTGTTTTCAGTTATCCTTAACTTCTACTTTTTTCCATTATTCGATTGAAATAACGAGAACATGTTTTCTTTAGTTTTCAAAATAAATCCACAAAAGATTTATGTTTTTCTATCGAAGTAAACAAAAAAAAAACAATGTTTTGGTCAATCAGAGCATCCATTTTGTATGGTCCATTTTATACAATTAAGGTGAATGCTTCTTAGCAAAATTAATTCTTTTATCGTAACAAGCTTTATGTCCACCTGGTTTTTTTTTTCTTCTCTCCCTTCATGACACTCGAAAACATAAAATACAATTCATTTTTACGTCAGTCGGAAGCATAACAAATTCTGTTGATAGCTGGTAGTTTATTATGCATAAGCTAAATTCAACCGAATCATTTTGCGATGAATATTTATTTTCACCGTGCGTTTTAGACGGTAAATTTGTTGATTTTTTTTCTCGTTTATGCTTCAATTAGAGATTACTTTAGCGATCCATCGGTGTGTAAGAGAAACTGGAGTCGACTTCTCAGCGGCGTTGCTAAGCAACATGGCATATCTGATCGCTCTTGTGTATCATAGATAGCTTATTTTCTCTCTGGTTTACTTTGCCATGCAATTTTTTTCTTCAATCAAAAAAGCAAGCACAGGCTTTGAGTTAATGCGCAACTTTTAGCTGCTAAGAACTAGTTTGGTTTATTTGTAGTCTGTATTCAGAGCTTACACACTGAAATCAGTACTCAGGATTGCTTACGACTGTGCTCGACAAAACCAGTTCTAAGAATAAAACTGAGGGAGATTTTTTTTCTTAAACCACCATTTTCTCTTAACAAATACAACTTTCTAGTCTCCAGGGAACGTGACATTACTGCCTTCAATTTCTTTCACTTTTCAATTTTAGGTGAGAATTCATATTTATTTAATTTTTTTCGCTCATGTGTAGTCAATTCTGCTACATCAAAGATAATTTCATCTTACCTTCAACGTACTTACTTTGGTATTGTTTGCATTAAAACATTTTGATCTCCTCTCATAAACCAACGCACGAGAAAAAGGCTAGGATATTAAACTGTTAAACGAGCTGATTTTGTGGAAGTTTTTTCCGTATAATTAAGCCAAATTTACATATGGGCCCACTTCCTTGCCGGAAACCGTCGACATCAATTGAACCAAAATGAGTTTTCTTTTCATCCAATCCGTTCCGGATAATTTAAAGGTGTTATTGCTTCATTAACCTTTCAATAGACTGCAGTCTACAATGCAAACTGACAGAAAGATAAACGATTTGCTGGTTATATTTTCTTTTACTCATACAAGATGACAGCAGATTGCTTTGGAAGTTTTTTTATATCATTTGTGATACTGAATTGACATATTGGCATTTACGAGCACTGCCTAACACATCTTAGAATATTTTTCCTTCATTCGTCACACTTCTAGTTTAAACTGAACCAGTTCGGTCAAAGGTTGTGTCTTTGAAAAAATAATAATAAAAACTGTTTTGAACGAGATTCTGGCTGCGTCTGTATCGACTGGTTTGCCAATTTTCTTCTTCCTCTTAAAGATAAGCCGGTCTTTCTCCTCGGCACATCAAAGAAGATTGACTAAACATCTAGACCATGCAGCAACAAACTTGATTTTTTTGCTATCTCTATATCTATGCCTTGGCCGGAATTTCCCATCTGCCAAATTAAAAATTTATGACTGGAAAGCTTTTTCTTACATCTTCCTCTTGTATTCAATAGGATTGGAATTTTCACCGAGGGCTTAAACGTTTAAAACGAACAAAGAGTTTTGTAGCATCTATGTACACTAATAAAGGATGTATCACTCTAAAGAGTTTATATCTTACTGTTAAATTAAATAAAACGAAACGTATGAAAATAAAGTATTTCCTGCTTCGAGGATTTGTAGGCACCGCGAATACACAACAACTAACATGGATCCTTACGTCTCTTTCGTATAAACAAACAGTGGTGAAAAGGAAAGTTGAGTATCCATTGAATGTTAGTGTTAGCGAAGCAAAAAGTTAAAAAAAAAACTTACCTTTTGTTCCTGTATGTTTCAAGATGCTAGCACTTATTTGTCTGCGTCACTTCGGTTGAAAACTCTAGATGAGATAACACCGCCGAATTTTCGCTAAAATAATTTTGTGCGCCCGCTGGGCTGTGGCGTAATCTTAGTTTTATCAAAAATGATACAAAATGAATCTTATTGGCTGGATATTGACCTCAAAACATGTGAAAATTTATAATGAAAACAAAAAGTTATTTTCGTAATATGTGTAACAACCATTCTCCTGAAATTAAAAGATGTTGTTTTTACAGAATTAAAAAGTAACCCTGGGCATGGGAGACGAACCAAAAGTATTTTTCAGCAAAATATTTTATAATAGAATTGTACAATGCAGATATGCAGATATGCAATGTTTTGCGCAACGCTTAAATTTATTATTCATTCAGTCTCATAACTTCAAAGTTCTTTTAAAGATAATTTTTAAGCCAATGCTATGAATTATCTTAATGCATACTTGATGGTTTTTTAACACTAAAAGCCTGTTGAAAAAAATCACAAATTTAATTATGAAAAATATCGAAAAACGACCGCAACCACATAACCAATATCTTCCATTCATTTGGTCACACAGATTTCAAAATTAGTACTGCAGTGTCGGTAACCCTTGTTTTATTTAGATACTCAATTAGAAGGTTAAAATGCAACCTGAAGCTGATGCGCTAAACTAATCTAACCTAAATTATACAATAAAATCTACAATTTTATGCTATTAATTTTGAATAAAATTACACCTGTCTATAACTTTATTCAAACAACAAAACGACAGTGATCCACATAGTCCAGGCGGGTGCAATACAAAAACAAATAGCACTAAAATAATATATACAAAATATTAATTTACAGACTAAAAAAGCATTCCTAAGTTTAGTTTGTTATCGTGTGCCAGTGTACAAGATAACGGCTTGGCCCTGGGCGTGGCACTTAATACTTCGCTATTGTTTAAACTTCAAAGTTCGTAATTTAATCTGAGAATAACTATAAAACTCCAGTAAAACTGTCTGCTGCATTCACTCCCAAGAACGTTAAAAATCAAACTTCAAAAAAGCTAGCGAATCTTATTCAGTAAAATGCTACAAAACAAACAGCGCCATAGAGAAATCCTAATGAAGAACCTTTTAAACACAGGAAGGTCCGAGACAGTGATGGATTCAGAGCTTTTCGTAAGATGGGGGCCTGGAGTCAACAAGGGGATAAAGGGTGGAGTGGGATGTTGCAGAAAATCTTTGCCGAAGTTTCAAGTCCCCTTATTTCCGGTTCCAATCATGAATCCCTCTTTTCAAGGTAAAAGAAAAGCGAAATCACCTGTTTGTTACCTTCAAATTAATTTATCGTAAGGTATTACTATAGCTTGCGGAAACGCTGAGAAACGTTACTCTGTCGTGAAAAACAAAAGAAAAATAATAATAATAATAATAATAATAATAATAATAATAATACGAATTAATCCTAGGGCTTTCTAAATAGTTTCATGATAGGAATTTTAACACACACTCTGTGAAGTGATATATAGCTTTAGTAGTTTTGATGGATATAGTTTTATTGGGAAAAGATTACATTCCCTTTGGCAACATGGGTTACGCTGTGCGCCCCATGTAACTATTTTATTAAGCATTCGTACGTTTTACATTGATTCATAATAATAATAATAATAATAATAATAATAATAATAATAATAATAATAATAACATGTACTAATTTTTAAAGCCTATCGTCGACTAGAATCAAGCCCAAGGTGTGGTATTGTGATTTACTTTTGTCTGTGCTAAAAAAAAGCTAAGTTGTTGCCGTTCTTCGAACAAGCAGCTTTATACTTTGCGCGCTGAAACCTCGTTTACTTCTTACTAAGTTTACGTCGAATCTGTCGAGCTCTCACAGATCGTTCCCCGCACCCAAGCGCAGTACGCAGCATTTTCAACGCGTCACGCTCGTATCTCTCGTCATATTCTTCCTGCTCAGAGAGCCAATTGGCCAACAGAAACGTTTGACCCCTGCTGCTTCCGGTCACCTCCATGGCTTTTCTTTTGACTTCATTCTTGTCTTGAAATTTTATTACGTCTTCGTGAGTGACAACTGTCACTATGGTAACACCTTTCGGGGAAACAACAAAAGGAATTAATAATAATAATAATAATAATAATAATAATAATAATAACAACAACAATAATAATAATAATAATAATCTTTATTTCTATAGCTATTTCTACTAGTTAAGGTGATTCCATCGAATTGCATTGCGCATCCTTGCTGCGCATAATTTTCCGCGTCATTTAGCGCGCGCACGCACAACATTACGGGATTTCCTTGAGGTTAAGCTCGGCAGGAAAATAAATGGTCCTTTTCTTCTAAACGAGCACGGTGACACCCATTTTTTAATGCATCAATTTAAATGTCATACGGTTGACTACTATATATCGCGATTTAAAGAAAAGTTTAATACTCTACTTTGAGATATTTTTATTTGAATGCTTTAAAAAGCACGTATTTAGTTAGTGCTGCTTACGTGCACACGCAGCAAAATCTTTAATTTCTTTTATAATCTTTATTCCAGTTTAATTAAAATAGTTTGTTGTGTCAGATTAAAGTAAATTTTGGTTAACTGCTTCGATATTTTAATGCAAGAAATTAATTTTTCTAGAAATGATAGTTCCCTTTTCTGATTACTAGCGTTCCTAATATAAACCTCGTGGGTCGTCTATTTACTATAATAGCCATCCAGGTTGCACAAAAACGAGCACGGTGACCCCCATTTTTTATTGCATTTTTGTAATGCTCATAACATAGTCATGAACTGTACCAAGTCTTAGACAATTTTAAATACTCCTTCTTTTTCGATGGAATCACCTTAAGCAATAGCGCTTAACAAAACTACTAAAGCCCGCCGCACACGTGAGGAAAGAGCTGAGCAAAATGCCTCGCGAGGCAGATAGCTCAGCCGTTTCCTCTCGTGTGCGGCGGGCTTAAGATAGTTATAATACTCGTTAGTATAAAGACATATGAAAAATAAGAAACATTTCAAAGCAACGACTAAATAAAAGGGTCTTAACTCTGGTTTTAAAAGAACTTAGACAAGCTGTAGTTCTTATATCAACCGCGATAGATTATTCCAAAGTGTGGGTGCAATGATTGAAGGAAAACGTTATACAGCTGTTTCGACAAAGGTTGTCCAAAAAAGCGTAAAATCGTACGCGACAATGCCGAAAGGTATAGTCTGGGAAATACCCAATAAATTTCAATAAGAGCTCAGAATCCACAATGCTTCGACCTTACAGCGAAGACTTGAGATGGCGGGAAATATGGACTCAGAACTTTTATTGAAATTTATTGGGTATTTTCCAGACTACCTTTTGACATTGTCGCGTACGATTTACGCTTTTTTTGGACAACCTTTGTCGAAACAGCTGTATATGATTGAAAAACGTAGCCGAGTGATAAGACGTCGAACAGAAACAAGAATCATTTTAAAAGAAGAAAAATGAAGACTTTGAATGGGAAGCTATGTCATGTAGTGAGCAGGAAATGTCACACTAGGATACCCATAAAAAAAGGCGTGGGCGCTAAAGGGAGCACCCATGTAAGGACATTTCATGGCGTATGACGGAGGACTAACGCTCGAAACGTCAGTTTTTGTATCTTTTTACGGTGGCTGCTAATTTAATCTCTCGATAAAAGAAAACATTCATTTTCACTCCCCCACCGATGTAGCACCACAGTTTCGTGAGCAATTTTTTATTCCCCCTTAAAATTTATGTTTTGATAGTTATTCTTGTAAGAAGCAATGTCGACTTGACTTAACCAATTCATAGACGGAGCGGGGAGGGGGGAGGGGTGGGGTGCAAGAAAGTGAAGACTATAGTGAGGAAAAATAAAAGAAATTATCACCGAAGGCCTTGACATGAATGTATCTCCACGTAAACTCACCTTCTCTGTTCAAAATTTGCCGAACGAAATCAAATTTGTCGTGATATTGGTCATTCACAAACCGAATATCATTAGCCTTGATTACCCACAATACCACATGGACCTGGTCAGCAATCGGAGGCTTTTCGAGCCTGTGAGCAGCCTGGCCAGCTTTCTCAGCCATTTTATTTGCCCAGTCTCCTCGCTTTATATGCTCTCCCGGTTCAACATTGCCGTACAGAACTCGAAAGAGTTCATCTAAAGTAAAGAGTTACACACAATATATAAACGATTGTGAAACGTTAACTGGCTACTGTGGACGGAGAAGTGTATTGATAAGAAAGGCGAAACCAAGGGGGTGGGGGACGAGGAGTTGTTTGGCCGCATGGGGTCGTGAAGGGGGGGGGGGGGTTGGGCAAATGTGGGGCATATGAATTTAACTGAGATTTTTTGTTTAAATGCTCCACAGCAGGTCGTTTTTGAATGGTCAAAAGAGTCACTAAACGTCTTTGAATTTTTCTAAAATGTACACAAGTAATACGGTCAGATTTTACTGTCAAATCCCGGGCCTATGCCTGGCGGCCTCCCCCATAGTTTTGTTCTTGACTGAAAATTTCTGTGAAGTGCTAAAAATGACCATGAAACCCCTCCGCCGTAACAGTGGTGAGGGGGAGGGAGTGGGCATATCCCCGCTATAGACTCGAGATTCAAAAGTTCCTAGGAAACCGGAAGTGCCGTCGAAACCGAAAAGCTGATCGATTCTGTTTCCACGCTGTTCCACGAAATATATGTACGTTATAAAAAAACGAAAACATAGAAGTCAAAATTGTTTTAAAAGAAAGTATCATCATCATGAACACTTACTTTCTTCAGCATTGCTGAAATCGAAGTTAAATCCTCTTGTATCATTAAACACAAAACCTCCAAGTTGATTTCCAGCTGCCGATCGTGAGTGGAAATCTTCCAGAATTTGTGTTCCTTCGGCGCCTGATGACTGCTCTATAGCAGGGGTGCTTTCCTTTCCGTACAAGGACTTCCAAATCGTATTTACCAACGACGATTTTCCGGTTCCAGTCATTCCAAACACCGCGATTCGTATTTGCATGCCTTCCATCTCGCCTTCAAGGGCGTCCGTGAAAGTATGCAGTCCTTCGATACTTCCGGCTTTGTAGTTTTTGAGCTTCGCCTTCAAATCACAGATTTCCCTTTGCACCTCTACACTGGCCATTCTGTTTGACGGTATGTTGATGATATGCTAACTGATATTACCGTTGTCTGTTTGCTTTCTCTTCTTG
Source organism: Pavona decussata (assembly GCF_977016875.1). NCBI lineage: Eukaryota > Metazoa > Cnidaria > Anthozoa > Scleractinia > Agariciidae > Pavona > Pavona decussata. The sequence continues at coordinate 5,589,949 of NW_028145860.1, read as the reverse complement.
GTTCAGTTCTAAAGCGAATGTGAAGTTATACGTCAATAATGAATATTTATCTTTGCGGGGATTCCCAGAAAACTTAATTTCTCGGAAACGACTTATCCCCAATCCCCTGATGCGTACCCAAGGTCAGTGATCTCGCCTCAGTGCTTAAAAGTTTTCAAGGAGTTCATTCACAATACAGTCATTCCAAGTTACCATGAACAAGTTAACATTCTATCCGGGCTTACTTGTCCGAGTTCCCCTGTTCACCTTCGAGGGTTCCGCGCGCGCAATAGCGCGATCGACCGCGCGTGGAAAGTTTTGCGCGTAGGAAGCTCCAGAGTGTTTGTAGCGATAATTGGTAGAATATGATACAAACTATCTTTTATCCCATGCCATAGAGAATACAGCCAATCAGAAAGCTAGAAACCCGTTGCATATTTTGCGGTATGCAACGGGTAGTGTTCCACGAAAAATCCCGGCGTTCCTTGCGGCCTACAAAGGCTTTTAAACATTTAATGAGCAGTATCTATTTATATTTTTTAATTTTTTATCAAAAATATGTACTTTCAAGAAACGTTGCCAACCTTTTGAATATTTTTCACGGATTATATTTGCTGTTAAAGTATTAAAGAGTGACGTTTTGTGTTAATTCAATGAGTGGCATGGGATAAATTAGTTATGCAAAGCTTTCTCGTTGTATACCATGAAATACCCCACTCGTGACTAGATTTTTCTTTGTTTACCCACTCGCCTAAAGGCTCGTGTGTATACTAGGAAAAATCTAGTCACTCGTGGGATATTTCATGGTATACCACTCGAAAGCAGTGTGCACCTAGTATGTATATTGTCATGGAATCCAAAATGGCGGCGCGCAGAAAATTTAACAGCAAAAATAGCCGATAATGAAATACTCTAAAAAAAGACAAAGGCTGATTTCACGGTCAGGGAAGTATATTTTCCAATATTTCGAAAGGCACGGCCTTTCTTCTTCAGGGTATGTTTGAGACTGACCCTGTGGCAAGATACGTTACAATTTAAACAGTTACAATCGATACCTGAAAAAAGGCTAAAGTTACATAAACAAAAACGTTACAATTTGAAATTTGAAAATACAACTGGTAAATAGGTATAAGCTAACGTTACAACGTGGTAGACGAAAACAAAATACATAACAATGAGTTAATTACATAACTTAGGAAGATGAAAGACGGGAAAAATGTGGGTTTGGAACTGTTTGTTTGTCCAAACCCACCACAGTTTCAGAACATTTTCTTTCTAACGACCATAACGCTTCTGACACGGTACTAATTCCTCTCGAACTCATCAAATCTAATCGTGACAGTGTACGCAAAGCTAGAGAGGCATACCTCATCGACAGAGGTCAAACTATTGAACCCTTAGGTCTTAATAGGAGAGATGAGACATGAACATTTTTCCCGTCTTTCATCTTCCTCAGTTATGTAATTAACTCATTGTTACGTATTTTGTTTTCGTCTACCACGTTGTAACGTTAGCTTATACCTATTTACCAGTTGTATTTTCAAATTTCAAATTGTAACGTTTTTGTTTATGTAACTTTAGCCTTTTTTCAGGTATCTATTGTAACTGTTTAAATTGTAACGTATCTTGCCACAGGGTCAGTCTCAAACATACCCTGAAGAAGAAAGGCCGTGCCTTTCGAAATATTGGAAAATTTACTTCCCTGACCGTGAAATCAGCCTTGCTCTTTTTTTAGATTATTTGCTTTACAATTTTTTTGCTGATTAGATCCTTTACTACAGGATCCGGTACTTTTATTTTGTCACGGTGGTCCTTGCAAACGCAGTTTATCACTGGTTTTTACTGATAATGAAATACAATTTTTACATCACTAAAATGCTATGTCCGCTTTTTAAATTAAGATTGAAATTAAGAGTGGATTTTCCCATAAAAACCTTCGTGAAACTAAAAAGTCAGGAAGGAAGAGGAAAATTCAGTAAGCCGGCGAAATTAAAGCCTACGAGCGATTGAAGGACAACAGAAATTGTTTGGTGATAATTCAGTCGCATCTCCCATGGCTTGAGTTTCTCCCTGCTTTGAGGATCCAATCTTCGCTGGTTCAGTCTCCGGGTTTTTTCTCAGTAAACATTTCTAAATTACAATTAGGGGAAAAATCCGAGGTTTGTTAAAATATGAAGAGCTACTCTTGTTAGCAAGAAGTTTTTTTAGTACCTACACCCCCGCCGATTTTTTACCGTTATCAGTTATTTCACTGCGTTCCCGAAAAGTTTTCCAGTTATTATACTTTAATATTTTTGCCCAGCCATCGCCCAAGCATTTGAACTTTAGATTTTCCTCCGAAAGGAAAATAACTGAGCGATTCGAAATTGAGGCTCAACATTTGAATTGTAGATTATTACTAAATTATTCGTCTTTTTCTCACACCTATCATCACCACGAGGAACTACAACGGTAAAACCTAACTCCGTCCTTATAGCTGTTTCCTGGACAAAATATTTCAAAACACTGATGTTAATGTTGCGGTTTATTTCATGGAGTACAGTCCATACCGCCATGACAGACTTCTGTTCATACCAGTTAAACTTGAAGCTTTCTTGAACTGATGGTCGGAAACCGACGGCGTTTCAGGACATTCAACATGGACGAATTCAAGATTCGAGAGGTATTTACCCGATATCACTCGTTTCCTATTTCGCTCGCATAGTACGTTGTTTAAAATTAAGTTTTTTTTATCGTAGAGTAAGTAGATATTGTTGTTCCTAAGAGTTTGTGGTTTAAGACAGTACCGCTTGTATCAAGTACTGAGCATGTAACGGTTACGAGTATTGCCTTTCCCCTGGATTGGAAGCTGTTACGTCCCAGTTTTAAAACTTTTGCATATTTGGTTCAAAGATTTGCTTAACAAATCAATGATTGAATTCGGATACAAGTTGTTTCAGTAAAACTTTTTGGTTGGCGAGCAAGGTAGTTAAGTCTACAGGAACTTTTGCAAGCTTTTGTACATGTCATCTTGAAAATTTTTAGCGACGGGATATGAGTCAATGATTGCCTCTTTCAGTATACAAACCGATATCTTTAATTTCTTGTTATTTAGATGCAGGAGATTTTGTGATTTGTATGGACAGATTTCCAAAGAGACAGAATTCTTCTGATCTCCGGTGAGTAGATTACGAGCATAACCATTCTTATTTTAAGAAACATTTTGTGTGTTCGTAAGAAAGCTAACAGATATTCTTGAATTACGATATTACCTTTTAATGATAGTTTAATTTACAAAATAAATAGCAGAACTCTAGAAATAAATAAATAGAACTCGTTCCACCTCTTCCCTTCCCACACCTCCCCCCTCTATCATAACACAGAATTAAAATGAACAAGAGGAAAATAGATTTTTCAGGGGGAAGGGGCGAGAGAGTAAACATTGTTTTCATGCTGCTATTGTTTCCTTCCATGCAGATACCACGCACAGAATGGCTCAATTTGGAAACTCAACTTCAGGATAAAGATCTATTAAAAAGGTGAGATATTAATTCGTTTGCAGAGTGATCAGAATCAAATTTCTCCTCAGATATTTTTATATAATCAACTGTTAGCCAGAGTTATACACGTACTGATTTCATTCCTGTGCACATTGTCACAGTCTCTCTGTCACATGACAAAAATACCGAAACTTTTGGCCCGTGGTATTTATAAAAGCTAGAAGAATTCTTCACATTTCCTATGTTAATTTAAAATTGCAAGGTCATTACATTGCTTGCATTTATTTTATTAATAGAGTTTTTCTGTTTTGGATGTTAGTTGCAAGTTTTATTTACAAGTCAAGAGGGAACAACAACATCGATCGGTAAAGAGAGTGGACTGGACTGCAGACTGCGGACAGAAGACTCCATAAATCAGTTGGCCCCAAGGTTAATTTCTTGAAAACTTTAACTTACATACTTAAAACTGATGGTTCAATTGTTCAAAAGCCGGATTAAAAGCTAATCCAGAATACCGCTTTGGTTTCACTTGCCAAAAACGGTTGGAAAAAGTATTTTAAAATAAAAAAAAATTCAGCGTTCTGCAATTCCCAATTTATGTTTCAGTGATTAAAATACAGGAAAATCGTCCATTCAAACTTGCAACTTATTCTGGATTAGCATGATCGTGTTTTGAACACTTGGGCCATGGTCTCCATAGTTTCATTCATAAGAAGGTCTGACTGAGTGCTTGTGGTCAATTCTCGGATATTGGGCAAAATTCAATTCATTTCTCAGCCTTAAGTTTACCTCTTCACTCTGGGAGAACACAGAGGGAAGTACTACTCAACAAATTTCATTTGAATCATTACACTTTTTCATTCGCACTCACAAGAGTTGGAATCATCAGAATCATTTTCCACCAATCAGGTAGATTCCTGCCACACTTTAGAATTTCATGCTTAGACTCTATGTTTAAAACTAACCTGTACAACATAACAAACACTGTACCACAGGAAAGTACTGCTCAGGAGCTTTCATTTGGATGGTCACACTTTAGGATTCACGTCCACAGACTCAAAAGTTAGAACCACCTTTACTGCATAGTACGCATTGCCACAGAAAAGTACTGCTCGGTAGCTTTCATTTCAGGATTTGATCCACAGACTGAAAAGTTAGAACTACCTCGTAACAGCACCACACGAAAGTACTGCTCAGTACTTTTCCTTTGAATTTTCACACTTTAGGATTTCTTTCAGGGACTCAAGTTGAACCACTTGTACAGCATAATAAACAGTAACACAGGAAAGTACTGCTCAGTAGCTTTCATTTGAATGGTCACGCTTTAGGATTTCATCCACAGACTCAAAAGTTAGAACCACCTTGTACAGCGTAATAAACAGCACCACCGGAAAGTACTGCACAGTAGCTCTCACTTTTTAGCATTCAGTTACTGACTTGTAATTCGAGAGTTCAACCATTAGTGTAGTGAACGTACGCTTCATGTCATACGGTTGCCAGGGTAAAAGCAAATGTTTTCACATTCTTGGAAGAGGAAACAAAATTTCTTAGCTATTAGCGAAAGAACAGGTTCTTTCTCAGCTTATAGTTGGAGCTCAATCAGACCTTTTTATACGAATATATTTCACAATAGATGTAACACTATTTATAGTCACCCTGATGCCTTTTATTTTTGCGATGGTTTAATTTTCACTCATTTTGTGATGAGTAAGAATTTTAAAGATAACCAGAACTGTCGATCATTGATGATTGGTAACGACAGAGAAGAGTAATGACAAAACAAAAGACGAAAAAATGATGTTAATTGACAAAATAGAGAACGAGACTAGAGCGAAACGATGACAACTGACAGATGACTAAAAGATAAGATAACCATGTAAAGCAAACTGGTTCAATAGAGTGTGGGAGAAACAACAGATAAATATTGGAACATGAGAAATAGGACGGAAAAAAGACAGCGGAGAAAACAGTAGTGAAATAACAAAGAAACGATACAAACACGCCAGAGAACAAAACCATAAGAAAAAAAAATATAGAGAAACAATGTAAAGCCAAACATGGAAAGATGATCGTAGAGACAAGAGATAAACGCTAAAAAGAAAAGTGAACTGATCTACAAAGAAATTTGAAGAACGAAAGAGGCTCGAGGAAAATTGTAGAGAAAACTAAAAACGAAACAACATCTGAACAAGAACAATTATAGATCAACGAAAAAAATGCATGACAAAGTAGTGCAGAGGAGAATACTAAACAAACAGGCCTTTAAAAGATTGACAGAAAAACCTTAAGCCAAAAAAGCATAGCGAGCCAGGAACAAATCGTGACAGGAAAGCCTAAGATTAAACTATAGAGTGATATTAAAGGACAAAAAAGACGGAAAAACAAGAACAGTGAAGAGGAGAAAAATATGGCTACAAAGGGAGAAAATGCTAAAATATATTGAGAGCAAAACATAACAGAAACAAGAACATAATAACTAAAAAAGAACAAAACAGTTCAAAACAATTAGAACAAAACGTGACAGAGAAGGCGAAATTTTTAAACAGACAGTAGCAGAACATGACAGGAACTAGCCTGCGAACGCAGACGTATTTCCGGCTGTCGCTTCACTCCGGCGGAGTGAAGCGACAGCCGGAAATACGTCTGCGTTCGCAGGCTAGACAGGAACAGAGTGCAAACTTGTAGAGGTTCTCTGGAGAAACGACTGAAAAACGAAAACAAAGCTAGTAAGAAAGAAAATCAAACGATGACAGAACTTATGATACCTTGCCTGCGAAGAATGGAAAGGAAAACGACAGGAGAGCTATTGCAGAAAACAAAAGAAAACGTGGAAGAAAAATGAGAACAAAGTTTTGTAGATGAAAAAAGATGGCTTTTGGAAAAAAAAAAAAAAAAAGGAAAACTATAGAGGAACAGGACAGAACAGCAGCAGTTAAGAGGAAATACATAGCAAAATTGATAAAACCAAGGGAAAATTTTAGAGAAACAAGACAAATTTGACAAACATGAGGAGAAAAGGAAAACAACTTGTGAAATAAAACTAACATTTCACTATTGTGAGACGCGAGACAAATTTGGTACGAAAAGATATGAGCAAAAAAGAATAGGAATGAGACTTGGATGCCATAAAAACTGAAAACGACGACAAAACCACAGAGAAACGAGGCATGAATGAAAGGAATAGCGGATATAGACCGATTGAATTAATGACAAGGCAAGTATTTATGACAGACAATACTTCAAAAGCAAGACTATCGAGCAGCTAGGCAAACGTTAGGGCAGAACGATTCTAAGATATCTGATAAAAACCTGAAAATTCCGATAAATCTGACAGAAGAAAGCTACAACTGTTTGCTTAAGAGTTAAGATACTCCAAGGTTGTCGATGCTGTATTCGTTTTGGTATTTTCCTCCTGACCCAGTTTCAGGTTTTGTGAAAGGGAGGGTCACCACTGAAGTCACAGGTTGAAAATGTTTTGCTAAGAGAGTGTATTGTCTAGGAAAACTTCTGATTTTGGTAGGTGGATCGACCATTTTGCAACCGGTTGTAGAAAAACTACTGAAACATTCAGATACATTAACATCAGACATGCAGAAAAAAAGACAATGAAACAGAACAAAACATGACAGAATTGAACAAGAAGAGCAAATTTACCAACTGAGAATAACTAAAACACGGCTCGACAGTTATAGAGCTTGAAATCTGAAAGATTGTGAAAGTTTCGTTCATCATATTCCTGATTTTATACGCGTTATTCAACTCAAGTTAAATCAAATTGCTACCACTGCGAAAAAAAAGGCATCAGGGTTATTTAATGATGTCGGATTAAAGTCTTTGTAAGCATATGAGACAAGACCGGTGGTGGTGTGGGTAGTTTATTCTAAATCATTGCTAAAAAACCCATTTACTTCCGGAGTTGGTTTTTGTTAACTCAGTTTTCATTAGGAGGCTGGGGGAGGATTATTGAAAGCTATATCATTCACCTCGCGGTCTTGTCGCCTGGGCTTAAAGATTTGATCCGACATCACGAATTAAAATGGGGAACTTGAGCAACGACGGCAATGGCAACGCCACAAACCAATACGTTGCGTTTTTTTTTTTTTTTTGCCGTACTTCGTCTGCAAAACTGAACAACGTAAAATGGACAAATTCAAGGTTCTGTGTACAACATTAGCACACTTAAGTGATTTTTATATTCTTTTCAGCTCTTTATTTGTTGTTCGTACCAATTCAGGTTTTTGAAAAGGTTGAAATATTGAACGATTGACAACGTAAATTTATTAGTAGTTTCGTTGCCGTTCCGTTGTCCTCATGGTTGCTTAAGATCCCTAGTAATTTTATAAGTATGGAGCTCAGTTAATTGAAGCTGATCAGCATTTATCCAGGACTGAATTGAAACAAATTAGCAAGTTTTTTTCTCTCGAATGTTTCAACACGACTCACTGTTAATTTTTTGGTGACAAAGTAACGTTACCAAAAGTTCAAAACAAATTCTTTCATAGATTTTGACAGACTGAAGTTTCACTTGGCTTTTAATTCCTGGATAAGCTTAATCGTGCTTCGTTGACTGAGCTCTTAAGGTAGCTGGCATTGGTTTGTAGCACTTTCCAGCACCTACACTTTAATTGATCAATACTACCACTCTTTATCAGTTGATACATTAATAATGGTATCAAACATATACCTAATCATTGGTGAATAAGTTACGGTTGCCTTCTCGACATAATAGGTTACCATAGCAACAATAGTAACTTTTCAAAAACACCCCTAATTTTAGCTTTTAGTGGTTATATCTCAAAAGCGAGCTCGGTGGCCCCATTTTTATTACGGAACTATAATTAGCATGTTCAGATACAACTTTTTGGACAATAGGAGGAGGTTAATAGCCACCTTAAATTTTCAAAAATTTAATGTGGATCTTAACTCCATCTTACAATTGTTTTTTTAAACTCTGCGAAGTGTTGAATCTGAATTTGCTACTTACAGTTCCATGATAAAAATAAGGGTCACCTAGCTCGTTTCTGAGTTGTAACTACTTGAAAGTTAATATTAGGGGTGCTTTTAACAGTATATGCTGTTAGTTCCATAACCTATCATGTCAAGAAAATGACCATAACTGGTTAATCATTGATTCGGCATTTGTTTGATACCATTATTGCTGCATCAACTGATAAAGAATGCTAGTATTGATCAATTTAAGTATTGGTGCTTAAAAGAGCTGGAAACCGGTGTCAGTCACCTTAAATATTTTTACCTTAGCTCCAAAAAGCGCGTTTTTAAGAGTTTTCAACTTTTCAGAAATTAAATGCTTTTAAGAGTGAAATATAGCATTCTAAACAATTTTTCGGATTTAAAAAGAAAAAATTCAAGTTTTTTTTTAAAATTTTTGTCTGGAAATGTAATTATCAAGTAGTCAGAAGCAGCAAATAAACGAGTCAAAAATATTTTTAAGTCTTTTGGCGGGAAAAAGTTTTCGCTTTCATAATTCACGAGTCAAAAATATTCTAAGTCTTTTGGCGGGAAAATTTTTCGCCTTTATATGGGTTGAAGGAAAAACGCGCTTTTAAAGGGGGCTTTGGTAATTAGTTATTTTGTAGTCTATTTCTTTTACACATTTTTGCCTTTCCTAAGAAAAAAAAGCGCTGTGCTTTTGATGGGGGTGTTCTAGCATCGAGTCAAAAAAAACTAAGTCTTTTGGCGGGAAAAATCCGTGCAGGTTTTACACGGATTTAGCCCTTCAAAAGCTAAGTTATATTTTGATTTTGTGCTAGATCCCGTGTTAAAAGTGCAGGACTTTTTTTCTTCTCGGCAACCTCTCCTAGGCAAAAAAAAGTAAAAGAGATAGCCTACAAAATGACTAGTTACCAGGCCCCCTTTAAAAGCGCGAGTTTTTTTAATTCATTTATTATTGTAATTACCAGAAGACAAATAAAGTTGAACAATAAATAGTTTTGAATTCTTTATTGACTAATTGATATTAATTGCAAGTTATTGTAACTAATTAACTATATAAGAACTAATTGCTACTTAAGAGTAGTTAAGAATATAAATCAGATGGTGAAAGTAAATAAACTACTTTGGTTGACAAAACATTGTGTGAAAGGAATTACTGAAGTCAAAAACGAAGCATTATAAAACTTCAAGTTTTTTTGCTTTGAAATGTTAGCTAAAGGCTAAGTTTTGGGTCACAAAAAGTGTTCGAATTTTCTTAGAGTCGAATCGTAGTTTAGATAAGTTAGCAATTTTTCAGCCGCTTCGGAACTCATTGAAAACATGGCGCGAAATACAGTGTTTGTAAAGAAATTGAAACTTCACAAATTTTTCGTGGAGTTTTCCAATTGTCGACTTTCAATACTAACACTGTATTTCGCGAAATGTTTCAGCCTGTTTCAAAACGACGGAAAGATTACTAACTTGTCTGACTAGAAAAATATGAGTGCACGATACAAGACTCGATTTTCTACTGTTTTTATGTCTGGATTTGTGCCAAAAGAAATAGCTAAATAGTTTTCAAAACCATAAGTGTGTAATTTCGGAATTTGAAATTTTGGTCTTATAAACAGCAATTGTTTAAGCTAAAATCCACCGAAATCAGGCTGGCCCTGGTTGTTCAAAGAGCGGATAACTTTATCCAGTGGATTCGTCACTAACCAGTAGATAAAACATATTGGTTGGAATACATTTTATCAGCTGGATAGGATTTATCCAGTGGATAAAGATACCCGCTCTTTGTACAACCGAGGCCTATGCCGTGAATGTTTTGTATCGTGCACTCATAAGAGAACTGTGCCTAATGTTCCGTTCAAGTAACTGACACTTAAAACAAGAAAGTTCCACTATAAAAGGCAAATAACATTCTAGAATTCAACGTCTTTTTCATTTCCAATTGTCAAAAAATCTAATGTTTCTAATCAGCGCTGAAAACTATGTTTAAGTTTGTTTTTGGTGCACACTTTCTGAAATCTTATATTTTTGTTTGAATGTTTGTTGGAATTTGTTATCGGCCCTTGCTGTTGTTTTAAATTCTGGAATTCAAAGAATTGTTCAGTTCCAATTGTCATCAAATCTAATGTTTCTAATCATCAAAATTATGTTTAAGATTGTTGTTGGTGGACACTTGCTGAAATATGTTTGCTTGAATGTTCAGTGTTGGAATTTGTTATCGACCCTTGCTGTTGTTTTAAATTCTAGAATTCAGAGATTTGCTCAGTTCCAATTGTCATAAAATATAATGTTTCTAATCAGCAAAATTGTGTCTAAGATTATTGTTTTTGGTGAACTTTTGCTGAAATCTTGTATTTTGTTTGAATGTTATTGGAATTTGTTATCGACCCTTGCTGTTTTTTTTAAACTTGAGTTTATTCAAACAACTCTTATAATGGAACTTTCTGTACAAGCGCTCGTTAAAACAGTGCATTTTCTACCTTAAAATATGCCCAAAAAGTTCAGCTATGTCCAGTCTTTCTCTTGTCCTACTTGCTTGTGTATACTTTCCAGCTTGCGAAGGCGATTTGTTGTTCATCTTTTGTTTCAGTTCAACTTGAGATTGACAGCTAAAAGAAAAGGAACTTGACATTAATTTCATGTAACACAACAAACAGCATCTATAATTAACTGAATCATTCGTTTTCGAAAAGCGTGTTGTGTGTACCAAGGTCACTCGCTTTCTGAAATCGCGAAATTTTGATTGCGAAAATTCTCGCATTTCTCCATAGTCGCGTTTAGGAGAAAGTAAGGTTTATAATTTGTACACGCTGTGACCTGAACAAGGAGAAGGCCATTTTCGTACCTAAGTACGCTTGAAAACACTGGCTATTCTTCAATGTCAAATGATATGAAACCAAGATGAATTTTTGCAGTTAGTGTTGTTTTTCCACTTGTAAACTTGTTTGTCTTATTTACATCATTTGCACGCGCGCACGACCTATGTTGTCATTGGTTACGAAGCAAAGGCGACACGAACCAATTAATAAAACATGAGGCTCACAACCTATTTGCAGTCAATTTTGACCGTTCTTTGTTAAGCAATTCCAAGGTGGTCTTGTGGTTGAAAGCTTACGCCCTGAATAGATGAACGACGGCCTTATCTCTGCCGTCGTTAAATTTAAGTAGCTTCGAAGGGGCTTGGTTCAAGCCCCGATACCCCAGCAATTTTCTTTTTTTTTTTTCTTTAAGCAAATTTCTGAGCCAAAATTCACTTTTTTAAGGTTCAAAATTATCGATGACAAAGACAAGGAAAAATTTAAAAAGATATTTTGGGATTTTTGTCAAGTTTGCTCTTTTCTACTGTGCTTCTGGCGTCAGTTTTCATAATTTTTCATCCCATTCGAACGAGTCTTGTTTAATTATATATGATCACAGTTCGACCTAATTATTTTCACAAGCAGAATCAAGGCGAAGTTATTTCAAAGGCGATTATCTCCACAAAATCTAATATTAAATGCTCTGCGAGGGTTCCGTTGTACACTGATCAATTTTTAGCTTCTCCTTTTTTTTTTTTTTTTTGTTTCGTCGATTTTATCTTAGTATCTGTTTGGGAAACACGCCAACTTACAAAACGTCGAAATCTCTCTTCTAAAACGTCACTTTGTTTTCAATCATTCGAGACAAAAATAACACAAATGTAGTCAAAATGAACTTGTGAAAATGAGTCTAAATTTACGTGCACGGTCTCAAAATATTTTCAAATACGTAGTATTAACAATGAATATCATTTGAAGCATTGTTGTTTACTTCTATGAGAGTTGAATTTACAAAATATGGGGTAGACTTCCTTGAAATTAAGTTTAATGCAATTTCGTTTCTATGGTAAATTGTTTGGTTTAAAAAAACCAAATAAAAGTTATATGCCTGGATCAAGGTTGCAATGTAGAAAAAAAAAATGGCCGTTATTTCGTCCGCATTATCGTTTTTAAAAAGACTACGCAAAGACTACTCAATTTCCTACCACTCTACTGAACGTCAACACAATTCACGATTAAAACCTTCGCATTTCCCGAAAAACAAAAGACATATGCATCTTAAAAAATTAGACAACGACAAAATCTCGATTTTTTTTCAGGCTTTCCTTTCGCAACTGCTTAAGTTGCGTAAATATCTGTGAGGATCTTTCTTCTATTTAATCTTTCACCCACAGTTCAAATATATGTTTTATGTAGTCATATTTATTTAAAATCTCGATACCTAAAAGCCGCGTTTTCAATCATCGGCGACGAAAATGACTCAGAGTACAAAACTACTCAAATTCAACTTTTGAAAAATTATTCTAGATTTTCTCTGAAACAGTCTTTTCTAATATGTAGTATTGCTCGCGAACACAGTCTGAAGTATTGTGGTTTATTTCTGTCTGGTTTTTTATAAATTTGAGAAATTAGGCTTCTTTGAAATTGAATGTCACGTGATTTCGTTTCTTTGTAAATTGTTTTGCTTGGAAATAAAAGTCTTATGTCTTGGATCAAGGAACAAAATGAAAGGCTTTACTTTTTCCAAATTATTATTTTAATCGCATTGAACTCTCAGACTACTACCAAGATTATCTGCTACAAGTCTACTGAAGGTCAGCCTTTCAATCAATGGTTGTATTTTGAATAAATCACTCTCTGGTAAATTTTTTTTTTGCCTTGAAGATCTCTTTATCAATTTCTAGGTATTGGTATTCTAGTAAGTACAAAATTGTCTCAACATAGATACTTTTGATGCGGAGATCGATGATAGATCACGTTACCAAATTTTGTATACAAATCTTTTCCAGATTATTGATAAGAAATGTTTGTTCTAGCCTTTGAAATCCTTCTCTCAATTGTAAAGGGGCCACTTTTTCTGTGATCCTGTTAAGATATGGAGATATCAAGCTGTGCCATACGTTTCTGAAACTGGTTTCTTGTTAAAGACGCTCGCAGCAGTTTTTCTGATCTGACCTATGGTCAAAGACTATCTTTTATTGGTTTCCAGGCAACGTTGATGCGTAGCCCTCCACTCTAAATGATGTCAATTATCTAGAAATCAAGGAAGACACTCTACAACAAAACTTAACGGATTTTAACTGCTCACTCTATAAAAGGTGTAGGTGAACTTAGAAAAAACTCTCTAGGAGTGTTTTGAAGTAAATCAAGAATCAATTATTGAGGACTGAACATGGTTATTCGGGCATTCTTCGTCAATATCTTACGAAACATGAAACATACAATCATTTATCATAGCAAAATAATCAAAACGTACATTGAGCTTCTCAGCTCAGCTGCCTACGATTTTAAGATATTTATGTTGAAAAATTGCTAAAATAAAATCCAAATCAAACAAACAGCTCGTAATTTGAGTAAATCGAAATACTGTATTTCAAAAATGGCAAGCCGTTAGAACAATAATCCTTAACTTTCGAGAAAACTTTAAGGCGTGATAGGAATTTCTGTTGTTACATAGGAAGGCCGAAACTAAGTTTTAGTCGCTGTAGCGTACTATGAAGGAAATCGAAGCTTGCCTCCTATAGATGCAAAATTTTGATATTAAAAAAGATCCACTCTCAGGTCATGCAGAAAAACTGTCGCCATCCTCCTCAAATTAGGTCCTTGGATGATTAATATATTCTGAGTCACAGATTACAGTAACATTCTCAGGCTCAAAACCTCAATTTGTTAAATGATTTTGTATCAATTCTCGTACAACTGACCTACCCACTATTCGAAAGCTTAGCAAACAATATATGCTTGATTTTTTGGCGCTAAATATATGAGGAAAATATACGTGACCTTGTCAGGCATCGCCAAGAGACAATAATTTGGGACTTAGATATTCAAACGTGATCTCTTTATGTAAAGATTGTGCAATTTAAAATAACGATACTGGTTTGTTTGATGCAATGTTTCGTCCAAATACAAAATAAGGCTATCGACTCCAAAGACGAAACAAACTTGCTGCATTTGTGGCCGAGGCTATGTTAAATTTATGATCAGTTTCACACAGACAGCAGATTTGGGTTTCGACGCTTTCATAACAGTCATCGTTTTACTTAAAGATTAAAAAAAAAAAAAAAAAAAAAGAAGCAGACGGAAACTGTTGCGAAAATGTTATGTAAATGCTTCAAAATATGAAAGAGCTTAATTTACTATATAGTCCTGGATAAGGAGTTAAAATGATTGAGTTTGATCTAAAAAAAAATTGTAGGAAAAATAATGGCTGGCATGATTCGCTTCATCTGAATAAAAAGTTACCTACCCTCCGATATCCGTTTATTTCGCTGTTTGATGAAAACAATTAATCTATAGTCGAGTCCACCAAGTTTTCTTTCGTTGAAATAATTAAGAGATTCAGTGAGTCATTATTTTCTGAAGAAATTCATTATCCGATATGTCATTTTAAAGTTCTTACCTTTGGAGCATGTCCGTTCTCTTTCCAGATTTCAGCTTCTCTTGCATTCCGTCCTTTCGTTTCCCCTTTTCAGTAATTTACTGAATGACTCTCCTGGAAAAAAAGAGTCAGCTTAATATTTTGCAGCAAATGCTATATTATTGGAGAAAGGAAACGGGCCAAAATTTCATCTTAATAAAAGGTGAAGTCGGAATTATGATCACCGGAAATAAAACCTGCAGGAAACATCTGTTTTTATCTCGAAATTTTGGGCGAAGATCTATCTTGATTGTTTGTATGCATGCAACATTCAGTTTGGCTTTGCAACAAAGCAAGAAAACGGTAAGTCACTGAATAGTCTTTTGAGATAATTTGCAAAAACCGATATTAAGAGGTCCTTTTTGTGGAACTGACCTGTTGCCATGGTAACCACTATGACGTTGAAACTAGCCTTAAAGCATTCCTCAACAGCCAGTTAAGACGATGTTTATAGTTTGCCCATATAACCAAATACAATATAATTCGTAACCTTTCATCATTTCAAACACTACAAAAATGAAAAACCATTATTACGAGCCCCCTTAAACTAGTAAGCCTCAATATCTCTAGTGGCCAGTATGTGATTTCTTCTTATTTGTATCTGATTTATCTGATTTCTTCCGCAACATGCAATTTTTCATGACAAACATGTAGGTTATGAGAGTATACGGAGTGATCACCCCCCCACTTGTTTGAGGATTAAATTCTCCCAACTAGTGACAGAAGAACGACGAGGAGAATATGTGTGATGTCGGGAGTGAAGGTTAAACCGCCACGGGTTTATTGTATCATGACAAAGTTCTTACCTTTGAAGTAATTCCAGCTTGTTCCCTCGGTTTCTGATCACATTTCACTTGCGGGTCTGAAGATACAAATTATCATATCAATTATCAAATTATCATATTAGTAATGCTGCAGAACAAGTAAATAATTACGCCATGTTTCTAATCGGGAAAACGTCAATTTTTATTGAGGCATCAATTCTGTACGCTCTTTAAACTTTCGTAGCAACATTAAGAGTACTTCTAATATAAGAGCGAGACCAAGTTTTGAATAATTTGAAAACAGTCAAAAAGTTTCAATCGATGTTTTCAACGAGCAGCAAGCCAACTCACGTGCGAAGTCAGCAACTGAATATATCCCTGGTTTGCTTGTAGCATCCACAAAAACTTTAAGCAATATTTGAAAAATAGGACTCACCTTTAGCGTGTACTTCTTTCTATGCTTTAAGCCTTTGCATTTCATCATTTTTCTTTGTTAAAGAGGACCGTCAAAACCACTCCTTTCAACGGATTTCGTTCAAATCCGAGAACTGCGTGTGAAGTTAGTTATGAATATGGATTAGAAACCGAAACCAATCACTGACAACGGAATTTGCTCGCACCTAATAAAAGAAACATACTGCACGTGCTGGCAAAGTGCGCATGCAAAATGGAAAAAGATTTGTTGGGCACAAAAATATGACCACTCTTTGCTTATGTGTCGGAGAGGTAGTAAAAATATCCCATCCACACGCACCGTTTCCGTTTGAAAAGCCGATAAAAAAGTTTGTGTAAATCCACATCTGACTGTAATACGCATCTGATAATATTTTTCTCGGACATTTTCACGCGTTAGATGTGATCAGGAGCTTATCCTGATGTGATATGGTAGATAACCATCAAGGTACGTAGCGCCGAGTTGGCTATAGGAACATTGTAGACACTCGCGCGCGTCTTTGGCTATAGTGATCCCGTATCCAGCAGGCACGAGTGGAAAACCTATTTTGATAATCACTCCTTCAAATTGCTGTATTTGTGAACCAACCCTTTCTGGTCGGCATTCGGACAGGCTGGGGAAGAAACAATTTTATCTGCGCCCCGTCCTTCGCCTCTCCTCCCGGAGAGAGGTCGATTTCTTACACGCACGTGATTAAGGTTGACTGAATCTCTGATTACAGAAACGGCAAGAGCACTCTCCTCGTAAATTTTGGCGTGCTTTTTAACGAAGACCCGACCCACTGATGGGTCAGTAATCGAAGGTCGACTCGTCAAAGCAATGTATCTGCTCCCCAGCACAAGCTTAAGCTTACAGATTCTAGAAACTGAATAAAACCAAAAGTTCTCTTTTGTAACCCGCTAAACAAGCAGGGGACAAACTTCATCAAATGACTGTTTGACGCTTTAAATGGCTGTCTCCCTAAGATCCTCATACAAAATAGATTTACTTGAAATCTTGCATGTGAATTTACTTTGTAAACACTTCTCGTTTGGTCGTAGAGTTCCAGATATCGAATTGCGCTACACAGGAATGTAGAAGAAAGGTGTAATCGACTGACGGACTGGTGGGAGATGTGAAATACCGAGAGGGAAGAAGGGAAGAAGAGGCTGTTGGAAATTAAAAACAACAACAACAACAACAAAAACAACAAGTTGGGGGTAACTTCGCGTTTTTTAAAGATAATAACGCTTACAAAGTAGAGAGCAAATTGGTTTACAGACAATTTTTCAAAGAGTTGTGACCTCTAAGACTTTTTTCATTTGGTTATTCCGAAGGTAAGGCAGCCATAAGCATAAACGAGGCGCCGAGTTGGCTATAATCATCTCATATCCAACAAGCGCAAGTGGAATCAGTGTTTTATTAAAATCAATCAAGAAATATTGCTAGATCTTGCTGATTTCGCTATACAAGAACAACCAGAAGCCCACTCTTAGTCGCTTATTCTTGGGCATGTATAATGGCTCATACACCACGGCCGCAAAGCCAATCAAATACCTGAAATTGCATAATACAATGATCCAGTTTTAAATATGGCTTATAAATATACTTACAATATATGATGCGGAAAACTACAGTAACTCATGAGAAATCAAATAATTGAGATAAAACAAATTAACTATAGCTACAACCTTACTCGCGTGAGCAGATCCAAAAATTTCTTTCTCGCCTGAGTAAACAGTGGTGGCACCATGAGAACGACCTGAACAATATCCGTTTACTTAAGCTACTATCTAACACACTGGCCTGTATGTACAATAGCAACAGAATAACAGTACAATTGGGAAGCTTAATACATACAAAAATGTGATAAATTGTAAAGGCGTACCTCTCTGGTACAAGAAATTCAGATTCCCGATTCACAAAAAAGGGTGGTAACAAAATTGTTAACCATAAAAAGGCTCCAGCATGTAGAAAATTCTTCCGCTCGTCTAGTCACTTATTCCCTGAAATGGTGCTTTAAAATACTATTATTGTATTGTATCCTGTTTTATTTCCTGTATAATTACGATTATTATTTTAAACAAGAAGTTCTTAGTGGTATGAAATGGGATTGTTCTACCCATTCTCGCATTAGGTCATCAATCAACTGCAAGAGTATAAATAACCGACAAGCAAAAAATGAAATGTTTTTTCCAAACATTACTGGCAGAATAAATAATTGGTAAATGATAAATAATTCTACACTACCCGCCTAGATTAGCAAATGCTATTTGCGGGTCCAGTGTTATTGTAAATAACTAGGAAGATTAATAAAGTTGAAAGTTGAAAATTTGTGTAATTTTCGAACTAAGCTTGTTAAGGGAATTATGAACTAAAATCTTGCATTCTGAGGGCATACCTTCAGTTTGTTTTAAAGACAGTTTGAGGGTATGCGGAGAAAGCAGAACTTACCAAATGCTCTTGGTATCAAAAAAGAAAATTGGGGGTAACCATGCATTTTTCAGAGATAACAAAGCCTCAATGTGGAAAAAAAATACCATAGTATGTAGTACTATGTAAAATGAAGATTTAAGGTTTCTAGACCCTTTCTTAGCACAACGTTTTCTTCAAGCCATCCTCCAACTTGTGGAGGCCCAGTAAACAGTGAAGTGCTTAACATATTGAACTTTTGATCAGATTCGCAACGCCAATACCCAGTGTCAACACACATCTTCTCTTTACCGTCCCCCAGCTATTTCTTATAGAACTAGCTGAAAGAATTTGTTTAAACATCAAGACACTTTATCTTTAGTGATCATGTCCCTTCTTCCATCACCTGTTCACTTGATCAAGAACTACTATTGTAAGGAGAAAATAGATGCTGATCACTACTGGGGCTTAAAAGGTTTATGCTTTTCTACAGGAACCCTGATATCTGTGTTGTTCCATACCCTCCCACTGAAGGGGTTTTGGTTTGGACCACCCTCCCATCCCTAGATGTAAATTCTAGTTAAGCTTCACACTCTTCTTTCAAAAACTTTCACTTTTGAGAATACTCCCACCTCCACTTTTCTGTAACTGAAAATTCATTATTCTACAAATTACTTTGTTACAAGGCAATGTATATGAGACATGAGACATGCTCTGGCCAATGGTCAAATCTGTGCAATACACACTGTGCACACTGAGCATGGTATCAGTTGTTTGAATGTTCAAAGAACATGAAATCCTGCAAAAACAAAGAGATATTCAACATTAGAATTCTGTGCAAGATATATTTTATTACTACCATCAATGTGCAGTTCCAGAAAATAACCATGCTCCCCCCACAGAAGGGTTTTTGTTTTGTACTCTCCCTCCCCCCAGGAAATTCCAGTTTAGCTTCATACTTTGCTTTTAAAATTTTGACTTGTAAGACCCCCTCCCCCTAGGAATTTCCGATGACCTTTCATGGGGTGGGTATGGATTTTTTCTGGAACTGAACAATAATTGGACTGGTAAGAGGCAGCTATGTTGTACAGGGTTGTTAGCAATTAACTTTTTTGAACCTCAGGGTCAAGTAATAATTACCTTGCAATCTGTGTTTGTTGTTATGTCAATAAAATCAAACTCTAAACAGCTGATTCTACTCTACCCTGTTTACACGCAGAGATTATAGGGACCTTCAGATTTAATACAGTCAACTCTCTCGTAAGCGACCACCCTTGGTGCACAACACCAAGGTCGCTTACGGGAGGTGGTCGCTTACGGGAAAGATCAATAAAATAAGCCTAATGCTGGACTGATAAATTAATTACCTAAAAATATTACCCTAGCAGCTAAAATTAGGCTAATAGAAACTAATTTATTTGATTTTTTCACATCTATTTATTCTTCTGACGAAACTTTGTGTAACATTTTGGATCAGATCACTGTAACAATTCCCATTTACCTACAGATCTAATTATAGTAATCTTCTCTGTCTGTAAACTGTCAGTAGTCTGGGGTAGCGTCAGTAAAAATTGAACATTTTTTACTTCTGAGTAATTATTTACTCAGATAATACGCGAATATGTTGCGTGGTCGCTTACCGGAAACTGAAAACAAAAGAATATGTCAAATTTCTGGCCTAAAAAGTGGTCGCGGTCCCTTAGAAATTTGAGTGGTGGTCGCTTACGAGAGAGCTCTTGAAACAGTATTTAACTGTGAAACAAAACGGTTGTTTACGATGTGGTCGCTTACGGGAGGTGGTCGCTTACGAGAAGTGGTTGCTTTGAGAGAGTTGACTGTACAAGTCCAGGATTGAGTATGAGTACAACTTTTCAGATGGAATGTGATGGAATATTTTAAGCCTGGTGACTAAATGAGTCAGAATGATGTATTACGCAGCAAGTGACACAGGCATACTCGGAAAAAAATCTGAGTGCTCCTATCAGGAGTCGAACCTAAGACCTAGCAGTATGCAGGATGTTTGTCCCATGAACCAAGTTTAATGGTCTTAGCTTCCACGAGTCTCCTGTAGCTCAGTGGTAGAGCATCCGAACTAATTATCGGAAGGTCTTAGGTTCGACTCCTGATAGGAGCAATCAGATTTTTTTTTTCCTAGTATGCCTGTGTCACTTGCTGAGTAATACATCATTCTCAACTTTTCAGATCTAGTTATTTTGGTTAAGATAACCGCTTGTCACACCAATCTTGTTTCTAGGGTCTCCTTATCTACTGGTAAACAACAGGAAGGCGTAAATTTGAAATTTGAAAGTCATACTTGTACTCTAATCTGAAGGTACCTACTCCCTTCCTATGGGAAACTACTTTTTTGGGTTAGAATGCCAAGGATTATACTTACAACCAGGAAACAGGCTCCCATTAAAATGGCTTTGAACTTGACATCCAAGTCTTGAGGGACTGCAAATCAGAGAATAAAGTTAGTAATAAAATGTACAGGTTTCTCGACTAATAATATTCTATATGTGTTGAAATAAGTACGTAGGCCATTATTGACAACCCTGAAAAATGGTATTTACAGTCGAACCTGTATATAATGGCCACCCTCGGGACTTGAGGAACTGGCCGCTTAATACAGGATCACTAAAAATACTCACTGGGCATTGTCTAATGTCAATTTTAATGGTGTATCATACAAAAACATTTCATGCAAGGAAACAATAGGACAATCAACACTCTTTCAAGAGATCAATAAAGTTTAGTGCCAACTTGTAACTTAATGAATGATATAATATATGTAACAGTGTGCAAAAGCACTGTGCAATAAATTGTCCTCTACTCTTGTACGGTGTACAGTGCTATATTTCTAACTCACTTTAAGGCTTACGTGACTTGCAGTTCACAACGAAATATCTCATTCTGTCATTTCGTAGTTGTTACAATCGAAGTGGAATTATAATGGTAATGTTGCTAATTAAAAGTAACACAAAATTGGAATAGGGTAAAAATTACAGCGACTTAAAAAAGTCCGCACGTGCATTTGGCGCCTCGCAATTTGAAACTTTTGTTTGTAGAGCAAGTCATTGACTGTCGGCACTGCCAGCGACAATTCCTGTTATCCACGGTACTGTTCATATGACTTAGTTTCCATTCAAGAATGGCCGCTTAATACAGGTAAAAATAACAAAGAAAGACAAACATATGACTGCTACAGGGTGGCCGCGGCCGCTTAATAGAGGTGGCTGCCTAATACAGGTAACAAATACAGCGTTTGTATGCGTGAAAAATCAGGACTTTAAAAACTGGCCGCTTAATAGAGGGTGGCCGCTTAATTCAGGGCCGTTATATACAGGTTCGACTGTATTTATTTAATAGTAATTTAACTGTATGATTAGTGACCCATCATTACAGTGCATAGTAGCTGGTAGTAACTGGTTAAAAAAAATTGAAAGTTTGCACTTTGTTTGCCTTAGTTTTGAGCCTGTGTGACATAATAAACCAGAAACATCACAACCTGTATGTAGCTGGAAAGTCCACCGACCGAGATTTTTACATAAACTAGTATACCTGCCAACTTTTTCTGAGTCAAACGCGTGAGATTTTTGTCTCGTCGTGACTGGGATTTCCGAAAACGTCTGAGCCACTTCTGATGATTTCCGACGATTTCCGAAGACTTCCGAACGTTTTAGAAAATGTGCGAAGATATTCCGACGACCTTGGAACACTTACGATTCAAACGTATTTTACACATTTGAAAGCTTTTGTGATTGTAATAAAGAGAAAAGAAATAGTACATAACAAATCTGAAATGAAATGAAGTTTTTTAGAACAGTTCGTCCGGATTTGTGTAGTCAGGCATGAGAAATTGTCCTTGATACGTGAGATCAATATCTTTAGTCCACAGGCGTGAGACTCACACATAATGCGTGAGAGTTGGCAGGTATAAACTAGAAAAACCACAATGTCCCCATATTGCCTTTCCTCAACCTTCCCTTCCTCCCAATCGTGTACTCTGCACTCAAAGATATATCCTTACAGTTACACTTACAACGGAAACTAAGTATATCGACAAACAGTACAACAACATGAGTGATAACTCCTTACATTGAATCCCAAAGGTCTCAGCATCTGTAAAAAATTCTCGTGTAAATCCACTCCAGTATTTGGCAACCATTCCAATTTGAGTGCCCCCATTGACTAAACTGATCTGAGATATCAAGACAATAATGTTGACAGGCTGGGTCAAAAGCTGTGCAATGTGGAAATTTGTCTAAAACTAAGTATTTCAGCATATTTGGCAGGAGAGCAAGTAGCACACACTAATACACTGAATTGCAGAACAGTCTTCCACTGAAATAAGACCTTTGCCTAGCTACAAAATAATTCTAGAACAACAAGTCAGGAAGAAATCAGCTCAATTCTTGAAAGGAACAACTTGTAATCCGTTCTACTTCATTTCAGAAACAAAAATGTGTGAACTTGAAACTTTCAACTCATTCTGACCTACTTTGTCTCAGGCCAGAGGCACTAAATGACAGTTTTATTGCACTGGGATGATAATTTATCACAAAACTAGACAATTACTTTTTTTATTTCTGTTGACAGACATTTTTGGTTCTTGAAATGACACCAAATTTGTGTGATACTTCTTCTTTTACTCAACTATTGTAACTTAAAGGGTGTGTGTGTGTGTGTTGGAGAAATTCACTTTGAGTTTTCAGCCATTTCCCTAACCATTTGGATTCTGCTTCCTAGCAGCTGCTCTCCATTAACAGAAGAATAAAAGATACCCCATACATTTCTGACCAGTTTCTGCCATTCCTATCAGTCCCAAACCCCATCCCCTCAATGACTACAGTATTCATTCATTGTTTTATTTTCTGGTAGAGCCACCCTCCAGGTTGAGGATTATTAGTTGGGTGTGGTCAGTAGCTAGTTTACCCAAGGCCAAAAATCAGACCCATGAATGCTTGTGGGTTGTCTGCAGCTCTTACAAAGATGCCTTCTGCCAATATACTGTCCCAATTATTTAACAGTCCCAGCGTGACAAGACTGTTTGTTCAGTCTGACACTTAATGGTCATGGGTACTAAACTTATTTAATTTTAACGTTTCTCCATTCCTGATAGTTTTCATGTTACATTAACTCACTGGGAATTCCACATCTGATCCACAGCTACAGGGGCAGCATGGTCCATTGATCGTCATGATAGGCTGACGCTGTGCATCTTGGACTTCTAACTTGGCCTTCCACAACGTCCACCTGTAGTTAAACAATCATGCTATTCAGCAGTCCAATCAAACTTGGAACATACATGTATTACAAAGAACATCCCTCCACACCTCAAGGCACAACTCGCCTGGCATCAAACAATAACACAGCTACAGGTTTGTTTTCAGTTTCCCTTGTTCTACAGAGTAACTTTTTGAGACATACAGATATGTAAGTTTTTCAGGTCTAAAGTCAGCCAGCTGTTTTCAACTCACAGGTTTGCAAAGACCACTACAGCCTAAACCCTATAACCCCTAATATTAAAAAACAAATTCTCCTTTCTCGTCCCCATACTCCCTATACTTTTTGTATAAAAGTATTCTGGAGAAGTTATTATTAAAATACCAAGACAATTCACCTTCAGTTGGTGATCATATTCTTAATTCTCATGACCTCAGGGTTTGAATACATATTGATATTACAAGGAGAAATTTGATGCTGAACACTGTTAGGGCTTAAAGGGTTAAAACAGGAACTGTCAAAGTTAACAGTGAAAGGGTAGTGTTCTACTGTATAGAGACTTCATCCAATCTGTACTAAACACTCCACATTCCTTACAATGGCCAACAACTTTGCAACACAGGGGACGGATTCATAAGGCCCTCTAAGGTTAAGGTGTATCCCAATTATTATTCTCCCGACAATAGACTATTGCTCACAGACAATAATAATATTAGGATACATCTTAAAGTCCTGGTCAAAAGGCGCATGATAGTCAATGATCGTTAAAACTCACTCACTCATTTGACCACCAACTATCATGCACTATCAACTATCGTCAGCTATCATATTCACTTTAAGCGTGTTCAAATTCTTCATGATAGATGATGATAGTTTTTCACACACATGATAGTTGATCATCAACTATCATGTGTGTGAAAGACTATCATGCGCCATTTGACCTGGTCCCAGGTTCATTAAACAATGCATGGTTACAGAAAGAAAACTCAAGTTCTATTTTTCTGCATAATTTGAAAACCAATTATTTTTAACAATTTGCACGGCGTAGCAGAGTGTAATGCAATATTCTTTCCCTTGGCAACTCTAAGTGCATTTTGCTGGCTTTATTCTTTGTGGTCAACTCTGTGAAACAAGTGGCTCAATACATTTCAATGCTCCTTTTCAGTAGGAAATGGAGCCTTTGTTTAATAAGCTGCTGAAAACAATGCATAGCCTTTATAAACTTGGCAATCAATGCAGCCAATGTTAATTAGTTCCAATCTGTTTTCAATACGTCAGTTCTTAATCAATGACAGAAGGATACCAGTTTCCATATCCCCATAGGGCACAGATAAATTATTGCGAGCCCCTGGAAGACCTACATGTATGAGGAAGGGGATAAGAATCTCCTCATGCTTAGAATTCCATAACAAGTGGAACCATAAGAACTTATACAAATAAGAACTACTCCATCAAAATTGCCAGTAACCCCAAACCAGAAACAGTCATCAACTTTCCATATATTGCCCTTAGTGGCTAAAATTTCTACAATGGCTCACTTTTGCTCAACATATCCAACAACCGTCCCCGGAGGTGACTGCACTTCAATTTCCTGAAGACAGCAAGGACAACAGCAGCACTGACACCGGAGGGGTCGGGACAGATGTATCACTTCTCTTTGAAAGTTGTCAAAGATTTTCATCTCAAATGGACGGCCAGGGCCACAACATTGTCGAGTACAACAGTCATTGTCTGAAAGTTCATAAACATTTAATCAGCCATGGCTAAAATGGAATTATAACCTACATTGATTGTCATAATTATTTTACTGTTTCATTTTATAAGTAAGCAAGACAATGTCATGTACACTCTTGCTAATCATCTTCTCAGTTGCCGATATTACCTGTTAAGAAGACAGAGAGCGAACTGGCGTGTGCATGGATAGAGCGCGCACACGCATTGAGACATTTGAATTATTGAATTATTGTTATTGAGACATTTTTGGGGATTTTTTTGGTAAAGTTTAGTGCCAACCACGTTACCGTTTTTAAGGGGCTTTTTGGCCGATTACCGTGCCTTTTTCTTAGAAGACTTTTGTGCAACTGATTGCGAACATTACCATAATCTGCAAATAAATTTATATTAACAGGCCTAGCAAATAATTTCTATATGTTAGTATGTCAGAAGGGTTACCTTTCTCCTCAAAAATGTTAATCTTCAAGCCAATGTTAATCTTCAAGTTGACTTTCGTATAGAATTAAGGGGCTATGTTTCAACCTAGGCTGGAAGTCAATGTAGCAGGATTGCACAATGTAAAAGTTCATCATATTTTGTGAGCACTCACTTTCTCATTATCTGCACTCATGAAAATCTTTTAAGGTGTTGTGACATGTTTCACCCTGATAGCTAGGTAGCTAGGGTATAATTGAACTTGAGATGCTGTACACACCTTCAGCAGCAAAGTAAACTTGTTGGCCCATGGAATTGCATATCTTGTACTTGTTGTTTGTTTCAAATCCAGTAAAAGCTTAAAAAAAAACAGACAAATTGCATCATCATCACCAAAATTATTGTCCCCTAAAGCAAACTACTTAGGTGGCTTCAAAGACCAGTAGTCTACCACAGAAATCAGACAAGTTCCACTCTTGATTTGAAGCATGTGAAAATGATCCATGAAATAGAAAGCTTTGTTACCAAGCTATTTCAGACCTGAATCAAAGCAATTTTGGTGTCCCTTATTCCCTTGTGAACAGGGTTTGGCAGAGAGCTTGTTATATGTCATCAGTTAAGTCTTGTTGCCCAGTGTTAATATAATTAAAAGTTAAACTACTTAGATTAAGATTAAATAAACAAAATGGCAGTGTGTGTATTTTCTATTTCATCTGACACCACAAAATATTATTTTCATGGTTTTGAAAAAAAAAATTGAAAATAGTGTAGAGTGCAAGCTCTGTTCAAAAAAAGAGTTAGGCCAAACTTTAAAGCCCTGCAACAAAATATGAGAAACGTTTTTATTTAAGTATTACTTATCGGAGTTGTCAACAATGAAACATAACAAAAACATATTAACTCCCATTAAATTACCTTCTAGAAGCTCAACCTGTTGTTGTATAATTACTTGATCAATAACTGTTAGATATTCCAATCCTGGAGGGCAGCCCATTGGCGCCTGAGGAGCTGGCATCCAATTACCTTGTCCAGGAGCACCTGAGTGTGGGGAGGCATTAGAATCAAGGTTTGATGACCAAGGGCCAATTTCGGGGAAAGGGGGAAGGGATATTCAGGGATACTCAGAAGTCGCTATGGAAACTGAACTGAAGTATAACCTACAACTAGTAATAATTATGGATTAGTAAAGTGCATTTGATCTCATTGCAACCAGACCAAAGCGAGACAACCTGCGGGACTTCACTTAGCCAGCGGGATTCAAAGCCCTTGCAAGAAATCGAGGCGAGTGGTCAGCCAGTCCAAGATGGCATCCAAACCCTGAAACCCCGCAGCATCCAGAAAGAAGCGACACAAATACTTATTGTTAGCCTAATTAACATCGAACACAGATATGGTATTCCCAGTTTATTAAGAACACAGCCTCCAAAGGGAGGAAAAGAGGGCAGAAGTTTAAACAGCTTAACAGTGAGTAAGTGACTGAATGAGAATGTAACTTGAACCTTAAATTACAAGGCATTGTATACCTAGACAGTGTTCAATGCCTGAAGAAGAATGCAGTGGTACATTTACAGTACTGAGCTTACAATATAGGAGTCTAAAGTACAGTACGAGCAATGATCCAAAAGTCAAAGCCAAAGGTGTCACGTTCCACTACATGCTTTCTACAATTTTATTGTAAACTTTCATAAACTAAAAAAATAATATAAGTAGTATAAGTATCATATTGTACTATAGTGTAGGTATTGTATTGCAAGTAATGTAAGTGTTGTAGATAGTATAAGTGTCGTATTGTTAGTAGCGCAAGTACTGCATTGAATTGTAAGTAGTATAAGTATTATATAATAAGTAGTGAGTAGTGGACATATTGTTTTGTAAGCGGCTTCTTTGTATGTGTGTTGCAATTAAAAAAATTTAAAAAAATAATAATAAAAATTTAAAAAAAAAACATGATTTTTACAAAAACCTTTAAGAACATTAACAGGGTGTTGGAAACCGTACAAAGGTTTTTACTTGCTTTAGCATGATTGTTGATTTGATTATTGTAATGAGAGTGTTGAGAGAGAGTGTGTGAGTGTGGTTTGATTGTCTTAATTGATAAAACATTTTAGCCAATGACAATTGTCTATTTCAAGGTGCGCCAGACAACAATAGGTTTTAATTTTTGTGAGTTTTTGTGTTATGAGGAAGTGTCAGTTGATGCGGGTGTGTTACATAACTGTGACTCTGAAGAATATTAAATCTTAGTGAAATGTGTGGACGTCTTTCTTGTGTTCCAGCAACAGATCATTTTGATGAAAATATATGTGGCAATTCAGCTGTAACATTAACTCTTGCTTTTTGAATAAATCTCTGTTTTCACCATGCAAAATTGAATTTCCATTTCAAATTTCTTCGCATATTGCACAGACTATCTGATGTTGACAGCTTTAATGTTTAGAATAAAATGACTGCTGGCTTGGTAAGAACAAGGTTCCTTAACAGTTGGGGTCTGTCATTTAACCCAATGGCCTGACAAAGATTTGTTATTAATACCAAACAAGTTTGAAATTGTACAATGCGCAGCTAACAATGAAAATAAAATTAAAGGATTTACATGTAATTAGAAATAGATAAAATCATTCAATTTGTTTGCATATATACAATCACGACGGCTTCTATATGGAAAGAAAATGCATCAATGTCATTTGCTTATTTAAAATGTTATTTTTTTAAGGGAGCTTGAGAGATTTATTGACAACAGATTCTCATACTAAATCTGTATTTGGTGCCATTTTGCCCAACTATGAAAACTAGGGAAACCTGATATATGCGTACAAATAATAATAAATTGCTGGTTTATTATATTGCCTAAGGTACTTAAACTGATATAAATTCAAAACATATTGAGCTTAAACTCATTTTTAGCAACAGCAGAGCAGAAAATTAGTGAAATTGTTTAAGTTAG
This sequence comes from Pavona decussata, assembly GCF_977016875.1. Classification (NCBI taxonomy): domain Eukaryota; kingdom Metazoa; phylum Cnidaria; class Anthozoa; order Scleractinia; family Agariciidae; genus Pavona; species Pavona decussata. The sequence continues at coordinate 5,561,182 of NW_028145860.1, read as the reverse complement.
TGATCTTCTCTCCTGTCTAACACTAAAACCTAAACAAGCTCGCAACTTAATAAGCTAAAGTTAAGTTTATGAATATTCAAACTATCACCTGGTTGGGCTAAACACACGCAAGGAATTTCCAATTATTTTACGCTTGCCTTTACGTTTTCTGCTGTCAATTTTTCCCGTGGAACGTCCTCTGTTCATTTTATTATGCCACTTAATGCTTTGACACTTGCACGTCTAACAGATATACTTACAATGTAATTAAATTATTAACGTAAACACGTTTTTTTTCCTGCACTCCTTTATCTACACTTAAGCGAACTAGCATATTTATATTGCTCTCAGGAGACAGTGCTTTAAATATCGATGAAAAATTTATTTAAAAGGCATAACCTAGAAGTTGCACTCTTGCTCGAAGCTAACAACAAAGTAAACGGGAGATCTTAAAATAACTTTAACATACCTGGTTGTTGCTGTATGGGTTGACTCGCCTGCAGCGCCATTTTGCTTCAGTCCTGTGAAGAAGCGTAATCATATCCCTTGATGCCCTGCAACGCTACTGATCCAAATGAACGTGACTGATCAAACGTGTCACGCAATCCTTGTTACTGTGGTGACATTTGTGCGAAAACTCCCACTAATAGAGAGATTAAGAATCGCGTTTACGGCAAACGGCAAACGCGAGATTTGCGTTTATGTTTTCTTGAAATAAAGAGTACAAAGATGACAATAGTGCAAACTTATTCTGGCCTTTGATACAAACGCAAAACTACTCGATTTGACAGAGAAACTGAAAACAGCAAGCGGCAAATATAGGATAAACATGGTCACGTAATTGACTGACGAGTTGTAACATGCGAGTGGTGTTCGTGATATGGCCTTACTGAATTCTGCAAGTCAACAGCCATTCTCAGACAGCCATTTGGCAAAAAAAAGTGATTTGGGCTTGTCCATATGGTATTGATGGGAAAAAAATTATAAAATAAAAAATGAAAAAAAGGATGAAAAAATGGATACCACTAGAGCTGGTTGCGTCTTCATAACAACTCTCGCCCCGGGCTTTTGGCTAACAAGAACGAAAAGAGGTGGCACATGTTTCAAAAACATTTATTATCGGTTGACCATGACACAAGGAAAAAAACGTTCTATTCTTTGGTATTGATGGCATGTATCGACAACTCACTCCATATTCATTATATTCAAAAAAAAAAAAAAAAAAAAAAAAAAAAAATCCGATTCTGTGAGGTTCACTCTGACTGGAACTTGGCTGCAAACTTTTAAATTACTGTCAACCATTTCTTGCATGTGCGCAAGCCAACCCTGCCGTCCAAGTGTTTGTTTTTTGTTGTTGTTTTGTATTGTTTATCTTCTATATCACCCAGCTCTGTGGCGCGGAATTACACTTTGTAGCAGCTCTTCGGGCTTGTGTCAGGAGTACCCAACGACCCTATTAGAGAAAATTAATCGTATGTTGCACTGAACACTAGCTAAGTGTCCATACGTCAATCTTGGTTACTATTTAACGTTCCTGGGAAAAAATACCCGCTCTTCACTTTTAAGAAATGAAAATCTCAACCAGCTGCATGTAAGTGTGATATCTGTCAACTAACCAGCAAGCAAGTCAGCTTGTAGATACGCAGCATCTTCCTAAGACTTAATTTGTTTATACATCTTTGTGTCATCGACAAACATGGCAACATAGCTCGTCAAGACCGAATCGGGTAAGTTATTTCCATAGATGAATGATTGAATGAATGAATAAACGTTATTAACGTGTCAATAAAATATCTAGCAGAGGGTAAGTCCTCAGCTAATAGGGGACACCTAACTAAGCGTAACTAAGAATCTAAAACTGTACAATGTATAAAAATTACAAAATATTAAAAAATATACATATAACTAAGTCTATTTAAAATACATCAGTGACAAAGATCAAGGACAAATATCTTTACGGTAAAAAAATAGTATTGTAAACAGGAAGTCTAAGAGTTGCATAGTTGACAGCCAGTGCGACCATCTTTTAAGAGGCTTGATAAATCGCGCTTTCGTATATCCGATTTAAAGGTATTAAGGTTGCTTGAAAGTCTCTCCTTACTGGATAAGTTATGCCACAGTTTCGGACCAAGGTATCTTAATGAAAAATAAGAAATAACATCGGGCCTGAAATGGAGCCCTGAAGTACTCCGGTTCTGACAGGCAGAAGATCAGAGATTTCACCCAGCACTGTTACACGCTGGTAGCGATCCATCAGGTAAGAGCTAAACCACTGCAAGAGGCTGCCTCCAAATCCGAACTCGTGCAACTTTTGCAGCAGGCAGCCATGGTTCACCCTCGAAGGCCTTAGACATATCCATATAGATCATGTCCACCTGTTTTCCGTCGTCTAGTAGGGAGCCCACGAGGTCCAAAACTTCCAAAAGGTTGGAGGTGCATGATTTCCCTCTAATGAATCCATGTTGACAATCTCTTACCACCTCGTACAGTCTATCTTTGAAGTGTTAAATACACATCGCGCCAAGACTTAGTTTGGTTACCAGTGACGGTAAGGAGATGGGCCTGTAATTCTCTGTGCACTCAGCCTCACCCTTTTTAAAAACAGGAACAACGTTAGCTTCCTTCCAGTTGTGCGGGAAAGAACCAGTGTTTAATGACTTGCTGCGATTACAGAGGCTGTTTCCTTAAGAAGTTGCGCTAGGATTTGATCAGGTCCTGTGACTTTCGTGACATCAAGGGCTTCGAGCACGGATTGGACTCAATAACCGTGAGCGCTCACCATTCCGACATATCAGGAAAAGCTGGTGCATTGGCAACGGTGGGGGTGGGGGGTGTCATGGGCGAAAACTGATGCAAAGTGTGAGTTAAACAGATTGGCTATTTCTCGACGATTTTCAGCTAAAGATCTTAACGGCATACGATTACCTGGGTCAGCGATAAGAACTCCACCACCACCTCTATCAGACCGATCTCTCCTAAATATTGTAAAGCCAGAAAGCAATATTTCAGATTTGCTGATACTTTGTTTCAACCATGTCTCGTTGACGCATATAACATCATGCAGAGTTTTCGGCGTACACCAGGCCCTGGAAGCGAAGGAGGTGACACACGGATTGCCAGTTTGTTGTGCTGTCTTTGTGATAACTTTTTAAGGGTCTTAATTCATCATGAGGCAATTGATCTTACTAGCAGTCGAAGCAGAAAGCGGGCCAAGGTTAGGATTGATTTTACCAGACATCAAGAGGCGAAAGCATCTGAGTTGTTGCAGTAACAAACGTGGTACTTTTTCATTACCTGGCACAGTAAGTTTTGACTTAACATCCCAAAACAGAAAAATAGCAACGGCTTTCATAGAGCTCTTCGAGTGACGACCTGATTCCCTTAACAATGTCATCAATCCATTGAAGGAGAAATCGTTTTCGGGAAAACGGCAATAAAAATTGTAAGAATAAAATAAGATAAAAGGAGTCCAAGACTAGCGGTACCTCCAAGACTACAGGTCGTTTGACCACGAGTCATCCTTCTGTCGTTATATCATTTTAGCCCGTGCGCATGCTCAAACCTCAAAGCATGAATACATTGTCAAATTTGTAAAAATTGTATTTGATGTAAAGTAATGTTTTGTTAGTAAAAATAAGAAAAAGTGTTCACTAAAAGACATAACGTTATTCCTGTAAGTAGTGTGAACATTGTAAGCACTTTTAGTTTTGTGAGTATAGTAAGTATTGTTAACAATGTAGATATAGTCATTGTGGTTAGTACTCTGTGTATTGTAAGTGATGTTAATAGTGCTCAGTTTTGTAAATCTCATGTCATGTATGCAAATAAAAATTGTTAAAAAAAAATACATTGTCATATATGTATTGATCTGAATCTCAGTGTAAGACAGTAAGGTGGAGCTGGGGCGCCAACGAAAGGGATCTGTCTCATATGGTCTAGGGGCCGACTTTTCTCTCCCTCACTGTCTTGTCGGGGACAAGGTATCGGAAAGCAGCACGGAACCACCTCCAGCTGGCATAAGCGAACCGCGGGCCGAAATCTCGTGGTACATCGTCATGGTACAACGCTCCGGCAAAGTGTCCGGAGGTACCACTGTGGGCTGTATTTTTTTCTCTTTTTCAGCCATTTTGATATTAATTAAGGATGGCAAGTCACCCGAAGACATCGTAAGGAAAGAAGCGTTTCATTCATGTCCTTGTCAAATTGCCGACGGATATTGTGCAGTATTCATAGCCTTTAAGCCAATTTTGCACATTAAGCACGTTCCCTTGAAAATATAGCATCGATAAATACATTTATGCGCAGATCAAGGGCCTGTTTCACAGGAAATTCCTCCGCGCTGGAAAGATTTTCGGAAAAATGTCAGGGAAACATAAAATAATTACGATAGTGTAGGATATTAAAACTCGGGAAATTGGAAATCTTTTCCGTGAATGTCCGGTCACCGAAATTTTGAAAGGATATCGGTCCAAATTTCCGGTCGAGGGTAATTTTATTGGACAAAAATGCCTGGAGAGGCCCATGTGTATTTTACGGCCTTTTCGAGTCGAAGAAAAGCGCTGGTCATGTTCTGTGTAAGAATAGTTCGCGAGTATCACGATTTCTGTTTTGCTAAGATATAATAACAATAACAATAACAATAACAATAATAATAATAATAATAATAATAATAATAATAACTTTTAAAAATAATAATCTCTTTATTAACGTATTCCAGGCAAATTGCTATTTACAAGTTAAAAGTAGAAAAAAGAGCTATTAAAACCTATTTAAAATTCATTTCGCTTAAAGAGACTACATGTATTTTCAAGCACAAGCTGACATACACAGCGTGATATAAAGATAGAAAGAATAGCACCTGATGGAAAACAGTGGAGCCGCCGTTATTTCCTGGCGCGTTACTTGCCTTCAAATTTCACTGGTAAAGACGGTGTTAGAGCGAAAAGTCAAATACGATTTTTTACGAGCCTGGCAGGGTTCCTTACAGGCAGGAAAAACAAACAAGGCATTTTTTACCCACCTAAAACCGGTGTTTTGATAAAAAATCTCAGCAAGCTAGATATTTAGAAACGATCCAGCCAGTCAACCGTCTAATGTATTCAGTTCCGAGCCAGCTCTATTCCAGCCTGCAGGGCGGGTTTTTAGTCGAGCGGCCCACCAGGTACTCTTGTTGTATCGAGGCTTCCCTTAGGTAGCTAAGGGGCTGCGCATATCATCACTCCCAGAGGACCCTATTACAAGTTTAGCGGGCTGCATCTGAGCCAAGCATAGATCTCTACCCAACTTGGCCCACCTAACATTTGTATATTCACTTTTTGTTCGCCAATACGTGAATACGTTATAGAACTAATGGTGCTTTTTTCTTAAGTATTCTATATAGTCTATCTCATTTGTTATCATTTTTCCACAAAGTCTCTTCAGTTGAGGATCCAGGTTTTCTTTTAAAGCGTAACCTCGAACCTCTTTTGATTGCTTGACATAAGTTTTCGTTAAATGTTCCCCAGGAAGCAGACAAGATTCTTTCAAAAGTTTGTTAACTTGTCTCAAACGCTCAACGTCAGTCCTGAAATCTTTTCCTAGCTTTTCAATTTGGTTCCAAAACGTTCTGTTGAAATAATCGTAAAGCATCATATCGGCTCGGTTCCACTGCCGAATCCTTCCAACAATCTCCTCGGAAAGATTCGTTTCCACGTCGGAAGAACTTCGTTGGTTGAGCTTAAAATACACAACATCCAGTATATCCCAACAGAGCTCACGGGCAAGTAAAACAAGAGATTCATCAAAATATTCCATCATAAGAACAAGATTAAAACTCCTGGCAAGTTCTTTAATCTCGTGGTTAATTATTCCTTCTTCATAAAATTGTGCGCTTTCTAGTCCCAAATCGAAAAACTGCCCGTTTTTCAGCAAATTAAGATAAGGTAAAACACCTTCTGATAATAAACTGCGTGAAATCTTTGACAAGATTTTGTTAGGATCCTCAAAGAACGTTTCCACTGGGTTTCTTGCAGTTGGTATTCCGAGAAGGTGCGCAAACTCCATGTAGTGAAAGGTCGATTCGAATTGAGTGACAGGATTTCGCAGAATTGTGATAAAAACTGTGTCCTCTCCCATCAAATCCCTCATTGGACCTTCGTTCCATCGAGCGTGGTTGCAAAAAATGTTGGGCTTCCTCCCGTTCAAGTCATCAACAAAGGTTTTTTCAAACAGCAATGGCCAATAGAAATTAAAAAAGCCTTGCGGTGGCAGAGCGAAAGTCAAGTTATGCAAGTCACCATGGCGGTTCAGAATGTTTGTTATGGTACTGCTTCCTGTCTTGTGAGTTTTTAGAAATAGTACGTTCTTCTTCGGTTGGCAGTTGCTGGGAGTTGTTCTACGGATGAAGAGATAATAAAACTAGAAAAGTGTGAAAAAATATACACTGATTGTTTTAAACACGAACTTGAACGTTTTCTGCTGTTCATCGGCCCCGTTCTCTTACTTGCCCCTCTACGAAGCCTTTCATCTTCAGTGTAACAATGTAATAAAAGAAAACTAACTTTGGAGTTTCGCATTTCATTACTTCAAAGAAAAGACTGAAAAACTGCCATAAGAACTAATCACAAATGTATTGTTTAATTGAATATTTTTGCTCATTTAATTATTGTTAGGGCTGTTAATCCACAGCCCTTATCATCATCATCATCATCATCATCATCATCATCATCATCATCATCATCATCATCATCATCATCATCATCATCAGAACCACAAGTGAGAATTGCTGTCATTTGTGGAATTGCATTTCATGATTTCATCCCTTACGTAAAAGTTAGATCACTCACTTGACAGAATGAAAAAGCCGACTCAAAAATTTATGAATGTACTGTAGTTTATGAATGTAGTTATCAGTCGAGTAGCCTATACAAAATACATTAAAGGATTAGCTTCCACGAAAAAACTGTGTTGCTGCGTCAGTGGGGACTGAAGTGGAAACGAATGTTTGCCGGGCCACCGTAACGAGATTCGAGTGCTGATGTTTGCAAGTGTTAGCCCTTCGTCAGAGCGAATCAAATACAAAATACAACCGGTGCCGGCCCGCTAGTAAACCCTATTACTTTGAACTCTTGTTTGTTTTCCACCGTCCGTGCTTTTAAGTGTAACATTTCAAAACTGCTCAACAAACCTGAATTTGTTCACATTACGGTCGCCTTCAATCTCCAAGCCTTGGTTTTCCACGCTCAGTATTTTTCCTAAGTTAGCTATGTAGACAACAAACATCAGCAGAACTGCAATGGACACGCCAAACTTCCGATAAAAAACCGGTGAAGTGGGAGGTTTCTTGAGCCATTTCACAGTGAGCGCCATGTTTATCCCTTCTCCGTGATTTTAAAATTATCACTTTCGACAAGGTTGTGTTGGAGGTTGTTTTAACTTCTTTGACCAGTTCATAACGACAAGAAATGGCTAGACAAACCAAACACGACCTTTGGTTTCACAAAGGTCGAGATAATTCAGTTTCTTAGTAAGAAAGAGGCGAAATACACTACTACCTGTTACTAACTTGCCACCCGCCAGACCCTTCCTAATACTACCTGCCAAAGAAACAATCAATTTACTTCATTTGTTTGTAGATCTCTGTGGTCGTTGTTAACATTATATACGGGAGGGGAGGGGAGAATTAATAATGACGGTTCATTAATCACCATTGCAGTTAAAAACTGAATTACAGGGATAAAATACAAGCTTCAAAAATTTACACTACTATAATAATACTACTAGAAAAACGTGACTCGCAAAACCTCGCGAAGCTAGGGCTGGGTGGACAGCTAGAAAGTATGAATTGTCTCGTTCTTTGAGATAGTGATCGAGAGGATAGTGTGCCCTTTGAACAGCCCCACCCTTGTGCAAGTTGTGTGATCACACCCACTCTGTGTGATGTCACCCCACAGACTGTGGGAGTGATACACTGTAATTAGCAGGACGTTAGGGATGCACCATTAGAAATGTGAAGGACGGGGAGAGGGGGGATTCCATAATATGAAGTAAGTACATTTACACACTGTGCCCTCGATAAAAGGTAATAAATGAGTCGGAACGCTTTGTGCGGTACATGTTCCTGTTGTTACATGCTTTGGTATTACAGATCGTCTCAGTCCTAAGGTTGTGGCCGTAGGTGTGTCCTCTGCTATTGGGTACTAAACAGTGATCTGGATGGTTACTATTATGTAATGTTTGGAAGTATTTAGTGCATAACTGGTTCCTCCTCGTTGCGAGACTTGTAAGCTGGGCAAAACTAAGGGCGTCTACATAGCCAAGGGATGGATACATAATAAGCAGGGCCCTTTTCTGAACCAATTCAAGCTTGTCAGAAAGGAAGGCAGGAATGTCCTGACACGCCTGTACACCGTACTCTAAAATAGGTCTTATAATGGTTAAGTACACTTTAAGGACTTTTCTAGTAGCTACTCTTGTATTTCTTAACATTCGCAACGAGAATAACAGCAACAAGAACAACAACAATATATTTGAAAAATAACAGAATGAATGGCTTGTCCCGCAAATAGTTACAGAACTAATCGAGGCGGGACAAAACGAACACAGGAACACTTGAGAAAAGTAACAAGAACTTACTTATATAGACATGCTAAAACTTTACGCAACAACAGAAAGTATTTTACGCTAGTTCACAGAATAAAAGTAATAATAGTAAATGGAACTTAGTGAGTCCAAGCGCTTAGAGGCCTTCCTTAAGATATAGTCAATATGATAGTTTTACCGTATCCTCTCTGGATGAAAAGAAAAAAAGGCAGCAAAAGCGGAACAAAGGCTTGCTCTTATCTAGGAAACAGTCACCAAAACGACGATCGGACGCTGAAAATAAAAATCATACAATATCTGTTGCGGTACTCCGCCATTGTGGAATGTCAAACGTTCTGGCAGAGATTAAAGTGGCCATACGGCAATGAACAAGAGAACTGACTTTCCAAAATCGAGAATTTATCAGGCAGAGTGCAAAGGGGATGTATTATTTAAGCTTTGCAAGACTCTTGGCTTTTAAGGCGAATAAATTAAGTTCTCGAACGCCAAATCAAGTTGTTAGAGCACTAATTTACGTCTAACCAGGGAATTAGCTCGGGGTCTACACAGATGTTGGAATTATCACTCAGTTGGTTGTTTAATAGCTCTTTACTTCAAGTCGACGTTTATTTTACAGCTCAGTTCACAGAATTCTCTGCTAAAGAACTTCTCGCTTTGCTTCAGAATGTTGGCCGGAGTATCATTGACAACCTACCGTCAAACTCTCGTCAGCTACTAATATAGGCTAACGTAAGCCTTTTTTTGATTCGTTGGTAACGGAATTTGTAATATGTTCCTTCCCTATATTTGATAAGGAAAATGTGCGTTTCTTTTAGAATTTTTTTTACGTTCTTCAAAATGTTCAACCAAAATAAAGCAACGGGTGAACTATGAAAATTACAATGAACATTCGTCGCGATAAAAATTGTACATTAACAATTGGAGGTATGTAAAATATTAAGTTTAGAGTTACAAGTGGTATCTAGCGTATTGGTTGTAAAACAACAACTTTCTGAGAAGAAAGGCAGTACTACAAGTCCACGCCTATTTCCATAAATTACAAAGTACGTCTTGTAAACACGTCGTGTTTACAAGTTTCAGTTCCCTATTTTTAAAAAAAATACGTGGTCATAGAACAAAAGCAGACTTCTTCAAATGAAAAGGGTTGAAAGAGTATTATTATTCAAATAAGTTTGGTTAAGACTTAACTTTAAATAAGGAATAACGGCTGGTATAAATTCGTAAAAATCTATTGTTATCTGGGGAAAACCAATTTCAAGCATAGTTGACCGGAAGGACCAGTTTCCTGAGAAACATGTCCAAAACAGAACACCTGCTCGTACCAAATTTATACCAGGAAAAAACAATGTTCGATCAGCGATAGATCAGTACCACACTAAACCATAAACAGAAAGGTAAACCATTGAAGTTTTAAGTTTTTTTTATCGCATCAATTAGAACATTCACCATAGATAAAACACTGGTGGCGTCGCTTCCCAACACCAGCGATTAATACACTCAAGAAAACCAAAGGCAAAATGACACAAGTGTGAGTCTTAATGGAAAATAAACATCATCATCATCATCATCATCATCATTTGTTACCCAGCTTTGTTCAATGCGGCCTGCAATTTATACCAAAAGACATTGTCTTTTATTTGTCCTTTCTATTTCATCTGATTTGTTATTAGATTTTTTTGGCAACGTGGCAACATTTAAACAAAGCGCCGCATTTTGATGCTGCATCCGTTGAATCAGTAGTTCAGCCTTGATACGTACGTCTTTATGTTTCTTTGATTCTTGATGCAACACGAAGATTTATTTCCGAACACGATAAAACACCCCTGTTTCCAACTTCAGGTGGGATCTTTGTATCTGGGCCGACTTCAAAGCGATATTTCTTTAAAACTCGTGCCAAAACCAGCTTCATCTCCAACTGCGCAAATCTTAATCCAATACAGTTATGTGGTCCGTGACCAAACGGCATGTAAGCGTAGGGATTGCGTGACTGCTTGGCCTCGGCTGAAAAGCGCTCTGGGTCAAATTTCTCTGGGTCTGGATAAATAGCTGGATCTCTTTGGACACTGTACACAGGGATAAGTATGATGGAATCTTTCGGGATCTTGATTCCTTTGAGGATACAGGATTCAGTACAGAGGCGAGAAATTGTGAATCCTGAAAATAATAACATCAAATAAAAAGGTGACATGACAGCCGTTCTGTGTCTCGTCACGCAATGCTATGAGGGAGACTAGGTAAGCAATTTGAATGCTAGCAATGAATGTTGTGCCTCAATTTGGCACCTTACCTGGTGGGTACAGCCTGAGTGTCTCTGATATCACCATGTCGAGATATAACAGCTCATTCACTGTGTCATACGTGGGCATTTCCTCTTCATCACTCCACACGCTGTCAATCTCCTGCTGCACTTTGTCTTGAATTTCGGGGTGTGTTGCTAGGTGATAGCATGTCAGGCTGAGAGTGGCACTGCTTGTCTCATATCCAGCAATAAGAAACGTGAAGCTCTGTGCAATAACTTCTGAATCAGAGAGCTTTTTAGAGTCTGGGACAGCAGGGTCATCTGCAGCAGCCAACATCATGTCAAGTAAGTCCTGACGAAATCAAACCAGACATTAGGGTGGATTGGGTGCAATGAAACCAAAACCAAAGTTTGTAATTACTTTGACCAATCACAGCAGATGCAAACATCACAATGAACCAATCAGAATAGACCATTTCTGAGTTGCTTTGAACCTCAGTATGAAAGCAAGGTGAAGTGCAAAGTTTTTGTTATGACGATTAGTTTTCATTCATATGCAAACAAAACTAATTTTCATATGAAAAGTTTTGCACGTAGCCTCGCTTTCATAGTGAGGTTCATAGCAACTCGGAAATGGCCTATTTAAAGGAAATACATGTAACTGGTGTCGAGTACATGCCTGGGAAAGTGTGTACGAACAAGTCACAATTATTACTGGTTTTGGTTTGGCTGACTGAGAAAGTGGCACAAATGTACTTCTGGTTGCTGAAGGATGGTTGGTTATTTCTTGTTCAGATAAGCTGCTGATTGGAATGTTAATGAGCACTCAACTCAATTCAATTCAATTCAATTTTTATTTTTCACACGTACAACGAGATTCAGTACAATACATAAAAAACAATAATGGAAAAATAACAGAAACTGTAGCACAACAACTGTAACAATGCAAGTTCACAAAGTTAGAGAACATTTCCTTGTTTATGAACGTTTATTACATCAAAAACCCCATGATACTTCCCCTTTAAGTACACCTATCACAAAGACAGTGCTAAATGAATTATTATCACAAACCTTCCTTCTGGTTGAATTTTCACTTCCAGCTCTCTTTGTGGCAACTATATTTTTTGTCATCTCAAAAAGTGGTGTCATATTTGACATCCAGAAGCTTGGAAATGCTTCCAGAATTTTCATTCCAAAAGGCACCACCAGAAGCAAGCCAACCAGTATTCTGTTTAAAACACTTTGATTCAAAGCGTTTCGAGCTTTTGCAATGACAGGGTCATCAGGATTGTCTTGAGAGTTTGCTTCTAGACCAAATGCTGCTGAAACAATGGCATCCATGGTTAGAGCTTGCTGAAACCTGCACAAAAAAAAAAAAAAAGAAAGAAAGAAAAAAGTGAAAGAAAAGTTTGAAAAATAGGTGAGCTTGGGTCAATTAACATCTACAAACTTTCAGTTACAACAAAATTACCAAGCTAAACCTTTGTGCAGTTTGAACTAAAAAAGTGTTCAGCAAAGGATATTAAAGCCTGTCCTGTCTCAGGCAAGAATCAATTAATTCATTGATCAAGGATAATTAATTTTTACCTTAACTGTATATTATTGCCTCTGAAAATCCTCTTTGGGGAAGTGGTAATAAAGTATGTATGTATGCAGTAATTACACAGGCTTCCAAGTTCTGCATACATGCAGACTACAAGGAGTCTATGATACAAACATTGCTATTATTTACAGTCAAACCTCCTGTAAGCGCCCACGCTTGGGACCAGAAAAAGTGAGTTTTCTGCTTATGGGAGGTTAAAATTGTAGCGTTTGTATGTAGCTAAGAACATGACAAAGTGTCCGCTTAAGAGAGGTGTCCACTTATGGGAGGTTAAGAATGTAGTGTTTGTATATAGCTGAGAACATAACCAAGTATGCAGGTGTGAGGGTCTGCATGTCCCCCGTCTGAATTTCAAACCTTTGCATGTCCTAATTTCGGAAAGGCCGCATTTCACTGTCGGAGTTTCATCTAATGACACTGATGTCGATGTTGCAATTTCGAAAATTCTGAATGTTTCTCCAATATAAATGCGATGTTGTAATTCTGTCACCAAAACGCACTGCCTTGGGATATATATAAAAGGAGCATTATCAATGAAATTCAGTAGTCAGTAGTCTTCAAACCGAGGCGAGATGCGAACTCAGGGAGAAAGGATAAACTCGGTATGTTTCCACCCAGAAGACTCACGAAACGATTAACTTTTAGAAAATACAATCTCATTTTCTTCTGCCCGAATGCTATCAAGTTGCTGGCTTATTTAAAATCGCCAATGTCGCTGTCCAGTTTGCTTCTATTTTTGTTGCTGTCACCATTTCACAGGAGTGGTCTTGTTGTTTGTCGCCATTTCATTTCCCTCACGTCGCCGTTTCAGAGTCATGTCGCCTGTTGGAATTTACCCTAACAGGGCCTCAGCTGTCTGATAGTGGAGGTTTGACTGTAAGTGATTGTACTGATTTCATTCATTTGAATCCAGACTTACTTGACAATATTAACACTTTGTTGTTTGTCTGCGATCTCACCAAGTTTCCTTGTAAGTTTGTCGCAGCAGGAATTCATCAGAGGAATCATCTGCTTCATCTTCAAAGCACTGAATGCTGGAGTCAGCGTGTTTCTTATGCGTTTCCACCTCTCTTTCTCTGCTGTAGTCATCATACTGGTAAAAGGCTCAGGAAGTTTTAGAACATTCTAAAGTAGATATAAATGTACATGGTCTCATCATCGGCATCAGTCTCAAATGTACGGGAGCTAGTACCTGGGAAGAGGGGGGGATTTTCCAGCTTACTGTCAAAGGAACTTAGGGCAAAAAGTGTCAACAGTTTGTAAAATTAAGTGTATAGACCAATTAATTGGTTTGATTTGGCACAATTTGATAAAGAAAAGAGGTGAGAAAATAAACCAGTGGCAGTGCTACAGATTATTCAAATCAGGCTGACTTTCACTCCACACTTAATACCAATACAAAAAAAAAATTATTGAACCTATAATCTTACTGTTCATGAGTTTTCAACTGGTATTTATTTATTCATTTATTTATTATTTTCCTCTTCTTTTTATTTTTAATGATTAATCAATTGCTTTGCTCAAGCTTTAGTGCCAACCTACCTTCTATATTTAAACATTATTTAGTTTTACTCGGCTCAATTAGCTTTTCATTTATTCTAAGTAAATGTTACCTCTTTTGTATTAATATATTATGTTGTTATTAAGTTTAACTTTGTTAACTTATTAATTTGGTAATAAAGCTTGTTGTTGTTGTTGTTTACCTACTAACTGGGCTGATTTATTGGTATGTGTAAACTACCCTTAAATCGCTCCAACTGCTCCCTCTCATTCTTTTGTGTTTTGTTTTGTTTTTTTTTTTTTGCCTCAAGACTCTCAGGCCCCATACAGGATCCACCACTGAACATTGAGGTTTGATTACCTGCGCCACACCCCACAATACTTATATAATATGTAAGTATTCCCAACTCCCAATGAAATAGACTTTCACTGCATTTAATTACTGTATTATGTGTAAATGATGTATGAAATCTTGAAAGGTGTGGTTGCAAAAATTAATGTTAACAACCACACTTTTTCAATCATACATTATTTACACATAATACAGTAATTAAATGCAGTGAAAGTCCATTTCAGTGGGAGTTGGGAATTTAGAGGTCTAAGTTCCAGTTTGAGTTCCACATATTTTTTCTTGGTTCTCGTCACTTGACATTGCAAATATAACGGCTAAATATGTCCATGAACCCTTCAATTAACTTCAGAAAATAGAGAAACTATATCTGAATTACATAAATTTCATGTTGTCAGTGTAACAGGTGTAATCAAGGTGGAAGAGCAAGAAAAAGTGAGGGGAAAATGGGGCTACATTAATCTCTCACTTTTTCTCATTCTCCCTCTTCCTCTCCCTTCCCCAATTGACCTGCTATGTAGGCTAATTTCACGTACTGAGAGTACGCCAATTAAGGGGACAGGAATAAGTGTCCGTATTATGGAGGTGAGGTGGAGAAGAAGGCTTTCTATGGATTTCAGTCTCTCAGAGACAAAATGAATTGTCCATAATAGAGAGGTGTCCATATTATAGAGGTGTCTGTAATCAGTGAAAGGTTCCACTGTAGCATTTTGTAGATGAAAGTTACAGGTATGCCTTTCTTGACACAATTCATATTGAGCTACTCATCCAGCTCAGTCACAGAGGCATCACCTAACAACAACAAATCACATTACAATTGTATACCTGCCAACTCTCATGCATTATGCGCAAGTCTCACCCATACAGACTGTGGACTAAAGACATTGATCTCACCCATCAAGGACAATTTCTCATGCCTGACTCACAAATCTGGATGAGTTGTTCTAAGAAAATTTCATTTCATTTCAGATTTGTTGTGTGTCATTTCTTTACTCCTTAAAACAATTGCAAAAGCTTTCAAATGTCTACAATCCGTTTGAATCGTAAGTGTTCAAAGATCGATGTAAAGTATATGAAATAATTCATATATGAACTGCGGATATAGATGAAAGTGAGAAGTGATCATCGCAGTGAATTTTCCAATTTATGCAATTGGAAATTGGAAGCCTGAAAAAAATTCAGGCTTCAACGGGATTCGAACCCGTGACCTCCGCGTTACCGGTGCGATGTTCAAAGATCGTCGAAATATCGTCGGACATTTTCGACAACGTTCGGAAGTCTTCGGAAAATCGTCGGAAATCTTCAGAAATGGCTCAGACGTTTTCGGAAATCCCAGTCATGATGAGACAAAGGTCTCACACGTTTGACTCAGAAAAAGTTGGCGGGTATACAATCGATTTCACTGGCAAGGATTGCCATCATTTAAACACAGCAACAGTGCCTAATTTATCCTTCAAGCAAGCTCTCTATTAGGTCAGCCACACCTATCCTCTCTCGCGGCTTCCTTCACTCACTGCTCACACTATAATCCTCTCACAGCTGACTCTAATGAAGAGCTTGTGGGCTATGCCTAAGTTTTGCAAGATTTCTGCACAGGTCATTAATTAGCTTGTGCACACAACTATGATTCAAAATTAATTCTATCCATGCTTGTTTGGGTATATGAAGACCCTGCATGTATAATTAATTTAAGGCACTGTGCGAAAATCCTTCCGTTTATTTGAAAAAAAAAATGCAATAGGAATGAAGAATAAAACAGAACTTACAGGGCGGTCACTGAAAGAGTCGAACTCCTTGACAAAGATATCCTTTAGCATCTCTGGATCTCCCACAACCAGATTTGGATTTGGACCAAAAAAACGCGTCGTAAAAACTTTGCCATATTTTTTATAGTATTCGTCGATTAGTAGATAGAACTGTCCCTTATGCCTCAACACATCTATCGTGTTACCCAAAAGTGGCAAGGGTTTTGGACCAGGGACGTCTCCGTATCGAGTACTGCCTGATTCACATCTGATAACTCCCCACAACACATAGACAACTAGCAAGATGGCCGACGCGATTAAGATGGTCTGCCATTGCGCACCAATTGTTTGCAGAAATTCTACAACCGCCATTCTGCTTGGAAATGCCGTTTTCCCTGACGCAGCTGAATTTTGCACCAGGTGTAGAATCCCTCGACGGTATACGACAAAGATTGCGTGACGAGCCAAAAGAGTGCATAGCTAGATTCCAGTTTCCCACAACGAAGCTCTCGGCCTTAGCCCGCTGGGCAAATAAACAAAACAAAACAAATCGAAACGTGTCAAAAATTATGCAAAAAACGCGATGACACTCAGAATATATTTTAATTATCGATAAACTAATACAACATTTAAAGCGTTGGTTTACCTCGGGTGTTTTGTATTAAACTCATGGTAGAATGTCGCTTGCAGCTCTTCTGCAAGCCTTTTCCGAGCAATGGCCGACGATTTTTATTGCCTCGATCATTTTGGTAGTGCTGTACATCTGGGGAATTGCTCCTTATCGCTCGCTGAGGACTCGTTATGGTAATATCCCAGGACCAAGCTACGTGCCATTTTTGGGCAACATATTAGATACAATTCGGCACAAAAATCAACTCCATCTACAAGTCGACGAATACTATCGAAAATATGGCAACGTCTTCAAAATGTATTTTTTTGGTCCAACCCCATGTCTGGTGGTTGGAGATCCGGAGATGCTAAAAGATATATTCGTCAGGGAATTTGACTCTTTTACTGATCGCCCTGTAAGTTAAGTTAGTTAATTGCATCATCTCAAGCTAACTTTAATACTGTGAAAGAGTGAAGTGTATTCTTCGTCACGCAACACCACTCTATGTTGCGTGACGACTGAAACCAGTGAGCTAAAGAGGGAAGAATAACATGTTGACAGGGGTGCTAGTCCTGATGTATGTAGCTTGTGTGGCTCAGTTTTCAAAACCGGAAATTCAACAGCGAAAACTAAGTAGCACACAAAGCAGGCCAGATTTTATTGCCTTATGTGCATGGGCAAAACCTGGAAAAAAGTGACTCAAAATTTAACGACTAATTAAAATTATTGCCTGTCATAGAAGAAACTTTGAGCCATACCCATGAAACAAGATTCTGGTACATTTTAGTAGTTCTTTTCAACTTTCTCTGAGTGGCATATCCTGTTCTACCTGTCCCTGCATCCAAATTTTGTATAACAAATAATTATACAAATGAAAGGTTTAGTCAAAAACTGTGCTAAGTGGATATCTGGTCATAAAATCCTAATTCCTTCAAATTAAATATTAAGTTTAGCATACAAATTAGTTATCATGTAAGAAAAATAGTAGTTCCATGCTTGTTCTATGAAATCTCCTGTATGCTTCCTTGTTTCAAAGTAGATAACAAAAATCATTCACCCTTCAAGTAACTTGTTTAGCTTTTAAGAAAAAGTTATAAGATGAAATCTTCAAATTTAGTTCTCAAGATCACAAACATTGGACTTATGTTTCATGTAAAAACAAGTCTATAAGCCAAGTCGAGCTAACTTGGAGCAGATTGGATTTCACAGCCAAATTTCCTCTCTGAATAGTTTTCAACCAATAGTCCTTCAAATATGTTTTTGTCTCACATACATGCTTTTCTTTTGTAGCAAATTGTCAAACCTCCAGAGCCCCTTGCCAGCATGCTGAACAGAGCAGAGAGAGAACAATGGAGACGCATTAGAAACACGCTGACTCCAGCATTCAGTGCTATGAAGATGAAACAGATGATTCCTCTGATGAACAACTGCTCTGACATTTTGATGAGGAAACTTGGAGAGATCGCCAGCAAGGAGCAAAGTGTTAATATTGTCAAGTAAGTTGGGGATCATGAATAAAATCTGTGCTGTCATTGTGCAGTTCCAGAAAATATCCATACTCTGGAAGGTTCTTTTGTTTTACACCAACCTCCCCCTAGGAAATTCCAGTTTAGCAGTTCATACATTGCTTCTAAAATTTTGACTTTTAAGACCCCCCTCCCCCAAGGAATTTCCGATGACCTTGTATGGGGTGGGTGTCGATTTTTTATGAAACCACACAATTCAATAGACACTAGCTTGCAGGATAATATCATCTTGTGGATATTATTGGAGTATGACTAGCCTGATAGGAGTGTGTGTAGTCATTTGTCGAACAGCTTCTGTGGGGGGCTCACAATTTTTCTTGTAATCACAAACTTGTGACAAATGTCTACAGTTTTTTAAAGGTAGAAACTTTTTTTCAGGCCTGCTATCTTGTTACTGGCTGTTTCCATGATGTAAGATGAGCAGGAAGGAGCATCCACTGACACCTCCCCGCCAGCTATAGTCCATTATAGGGAGTACGCCCCTTCCCCCCTCCACCAAGGCACCTCCCTACCTGCAAGTTGATGCAGAAAGAACAAAATATTTTAGTCAAGACTTTTTGGAATTTTGATTCATCATTTTAGGTTACTGGCACATATAAGTAAATTATGAATTAGATTTGTAATAACTTGAGGGGGTGGGGTACTTGACCTGTTTGACTCTAACACACTTGTTTTTGTAGATACTTGCAGGCTTTGACAATGGACGTCATTCTCTCAGCAGTATTTGGTTTTGAAGCAAACTCTCAAGACAACCCTGATGATCCAGTTATCAGCATAGCTCGGAGGTCTTTAACTCGAAGTAGTTCTCAGATCATACTCCTAGCTTCTGTACTGCCATTTGGACTAAAAATTATTGAAAAATTCCCAAGTGTTTGGTTGTCAAAGACTATGCCACTCATCAATATGGCTGAGAACATAGTTGCCGCAAAGAGAGCTGGAGATGGAAATTCTTCAAGGAAGGTAACTTATATTAATTTACAAGAAAATTGTTACACCAATCACTTTTTAGTCCTGAAAGCCAATAAAATCATTAATTTCTCCGCATTTTTATTGGCCAATCAGAAGTTAATAACAAGAGACGTTTACACCATCTGCTGATTATCCACAATTTACTTGAGTTGTCACCTAGAAGAGTATGATTTACAAGTTTCCTTTTAGGGTTCAAAAGAGCAATAACTGGTATTTTAAGTCTTTATTAACTTGCTCTGTAGATGAGTTATGCACCAAACCCTTAAAAATTTTTAGATTAATATTTTACAGTTGAAAGTTTGAGAATGATGTATTATTCAGTGATGACAAAGGCATACTTGGAAAAAGGAAATCCAAGTAAAGGAAATCCTACAGTATCAGGAGTCGAACCAAAGACCTTCCAATTACTGGTTCGTATGCTCTGCCACTGAGCTACAAGAGACTCGTGGGAGCTAAGGCCATTACACTAGATTCATGAGACAAACATCCTGCATGCTGCTAGGATTGGTTTTCCAGAGTTTTACGCTTAATTACCTTAGGATATGTTGGATATTATGCTGGCTGCTGCAGATGATCCCACCCTTCCTGAATCTAAGAAGCTTTCTGATACAGAGGTTGTCGCACAAAGTTTTGTGTTTCTTGCTGCTGGTTATGAAACAAGCAGTGCCACTCTCAGCCTGACATGTTACCACATAGCAACACACCCTGAAGTTCAAGACAAACTACAGGAGGAGATTGACAACGTGTGGAGTGATGAGGAACAAATGCCAGCTTATGACACAGTGAATGAGCTGTTATATCTTGACATGGTGATATCAGAGACACTCAGGCTGTACCCACCAGGTCAGGGTATGAGTATGAATAGTAAAATGCTTGGGGTGTATACCAGTTCCAATCTTGCCGCTTGTGGACATATAATACTGAAGACTATGTGAACAGCATGGTAGTAGCTGCAACCTTAATTTTCCCACTTGCACCTTTAAAATGTTTTGATTGACCCTTATGGGAAAGCCAAAAAGCAAAAACTGATATGAATGCACACCTTTCATGTGTTTTGGGCCAAGGTTCATGTCATGCTAATTAAAAAGAAGCTGCATAATCAAGTCAAACCACTCCAGGCCTTCATTCCAATGCTACATGGTTTCTAACACTAATTAAAACCAATTCACACTAAAATATCATTTTTCTTACAGTCTAGTCTATAATATTTTTTGCAAACTGGATGTCTGGAGGGGTAACCCTAATAGGGCTATTGAGTGCAAGGTGTTTTGTAGCCTGCAGAGCAGGTTATTTTTTTGTGTTTCTCAGGCGAGCAGAGGTAAGCACAAAGCGCAAGTCACATGCACTGGGAGAGGTGCCCCTCCCATTGCGCGTGACTTGTGCTCCGCGCTTGCCTCTGTTCACCTGAAAAAAAAAAAAAATAATAATAACACTTGTTCTGCAGGCTAGGTGTTTAATTTTGTTTAATGTTTAATTCTTGTACTTCCTTATGGGTCAATTATTTCTAGTGCTCAGACAGTAGTTCTATTTTGTAAAACAATATTTAAAGAAATTATAATCAAGCTCATCATCTTCACTGTTATCATCATCATCATCATAATTGATATCCTTATTATTGAGGGGTTGTTTAGGTGCCAAAACACTTCCAGCTCTTGTAATTTCTCTCCATGAAACATGGAAGATCTGTCAAAGCAGAAATTTAATACTTATGATTTCTTATTTTTCAGGATTCATCATATCTCGTAACTGCAATAAAGCTTGCACCATCAAAGGAATAACGATTCCCAAAGACTCACCCATCGTCATTCCGGTTTACAGTGTTCAAAGAGATCCCACCATATTTCCTGAACCAGAGAGATTTGACCCAGATCGATTTTCAGCCACCGCTAAGCAGTCACGCAATCCTTTCACTTTCATGCCGTTTGGTCATGGACCACACAGCTGCATTGGAATGCGGTTTGCAATGATGCAGATGAAACTGGTCTTAATGCGAATCTTAAAGAAATATCGTCTAGAAGTAGCCCCAGACACACAGATTCCACCTGATGTCAGAATCAAAGCTACTTTAGCATGTACACAAGTTAATGTTTGCATTTCTTCAAGAAACAACAAAATATAAACACTACAAGAACACTTATACGTTGTTAGTTTCCATAACATTATACATTCAAATTGAACAGAACCTGTAGACTTAAAAATGCAAACCATATAATGATGATAATAATAATAATAATAATTCAATTGTCATCATCATTATTATTAGAAGTCGGCACAGTATGATTTGACAACTAAACTGCACTGCAGTTATCACTCAGTAGCTTTCATTTTAATGGCCACTCTTAATGTTTAGAACTATAACAAATATTTCATGAATTCAAGACTTAACAACGTTTTCTGCCTCATGAGCTCAGTATTCAGGGATAATATGTCTTGAGAATAGACATAGAGAGAAGAGAATTACCTTTATTTGACCACCTTCTCCCAACTACTTACTGTAAAAGAAACATATGGACACACGCACCTAACAGTGGTTAAATGATTTTAATGGCAACACTCATGCATCATTTTGTAAATTCAAAAGAAAGATTTCAATATATCATATAAATAAACTGCGTCAAAATTGTAGAACCGCAAGTAAATGATTATGTACAGTATTATGTAAGTGAAGATGACACAAATTTCAGTCAAAACATTTGTAGAAACATAAAAACATCCTTCTTCTGAAAATTACAGAACATGACCTTAATTTCATTAATAATATCAATAAATACCGTACTCGAAAAAACCTGTTTAGAGGTGAATCCAAACTGTTGTACAAGAAAATTTGTCTGGTTCAAAAAAATTGGAAAGATTTCCATTTATTATATGAATAAACTGTGTCAAAATTGTATAACAACATGTAAATGAATATGTACAGAATTATGTGACTGAAGATGACCCAAATCTCAGTCAAAATAATAAATATTTATTGTGGTTTGAGAAGTTAGATCAAGACACTCAGAGGAGTGTCTCATGCAATTTCCAAACACCTTGAACTTATTTTAAAAAACTTGGCTGCACCTTGCTTTTTCAAAACACTCCTCAGTGTTTGGAAATCAAATGAACATGATTTATTTCTTCTCAAACTCATTAATAATTCAAAAGCCAAAGACAAAGGAAGTCATGCACCGTGACGTGACTCCTTGTTTTTGCGTCCTTAATTTCCCCTTCAAAATCAGTTTGTTTGTGAAGTTATATCAAACACTCATCACAGCGTTTCATCACAATATCAAAAACCTTGAAGTTCATCAAAAATACTCTGCCACACGTCATATTTTCAACTCTCTTCTCTGTGTTTGATATGTGATGAAACACTGTTGTGTCTTGTGTTTGATAAATTACATCAAGTCTCACGACAGACCTATGAAAGAAACATGTACCTAAAGTATGCTTATTGGTCCCAAAACACATTTCCAGCCTCATATTTTGGCTGTTCAAGGGCATTGTGATCCTTTTTTTCTAATCCTGTTCGTAGCATTTCTGTCATGTAAATGTACCTTTAGTGTTAAAATTATCACTGCACTAACAATACTTCAATCAATATTCTACACCAACAAAGTTAGTAGTAAGTACTTTCCAGTGCTCACAAGATCCCTCTGGATAACCGCAGTCCAACATAAAAAATATGAAAAGTCTGTTAAAGAGAGAGAGTTCAAAGCTGATAAGTTTTTTGTAAATTTACTGAATCATTTTATGGTTTACTAAAAAAGTTTCAAGTTTTTTAGTGAAGTATGTAATGCACTCAAACAGTTATATACTTCACTTGAAACTATTTTAGTAAATTGTAAAATGATTTAAAAAACTCACAGACTCCCAAAAACACTAACGGTCAATCCACGGCACACGTGACCAGTATTTCCGAGAATGAAATGAATATTCAAAATCCTCTTTGTAATGTCCGGTATTTGAATGGAATGTTGAACACTTCTCTGGAAATCTTTCCGAAAAAGACGCATTAATGGGAAAAAGATCCAAAATACTAACGGGAAACAATAATTTATTGTTATTCTCGAGAAATACTTAATGCTGTAATGTAAAGAAAAAGTCATAGCTTTATACCGTCAATAAACTAGGGAAATTTCTATGGGAACTCTGAAATCTCGTTGGCGATGTTTGAAACTGACATGTAAATTTCAAAATTCCGTTCAAATTTCAAAAATACTGGTCACGCATGACGTGGATTGACTGTAATATCAGCTTTTAGCTCTCAGCGTAAAACCCTTAGCTTTAATGGACTTTACTTATTTTTACGTTTGATTGCAGTTAATCCCTCTGGTGTCTGTGTCAGTTGATTATGTTGATGCAACAGGACTATTCGCAAGTTACAAAAGTGTACCAATAATTATGTACTAAATAACTAAAAGGGAAAACATTACAAGAAATGTTGTACACACAATAGCACAGCCTAGAAATAAGCAAAATAGCATCTACAAATACTACACTTCACAGAGGTATGTGTGCAAATAACTTGATACATGTACCTAGTTATGCAAATCAAACAGCATTTGCAGAATGCATGGTATGTAGCTTTGATAATGCTATTAGTTGCTCCGTTCAAAGAACATGAAATCCTGAAATAAAATCCAGGAAAATCAAAGATTAGACAAGTGCAACTTCTTTTCTTTACCCAGGGTCCAGGGGTGTTTGCAGAAGTTGGTGGGCTTTTTATTTATTTATTTTTTTTTATTAGTGTTTTGCAGTGAACTATGGTAATTTTTATGAGTTGGAGACACTTTTGTTTTCAACAGGGAAGTAATTTTTGCAATACCTTTGAGAAGCTGAGTACATAATGAATCTTAAAAGTATGCCAAAGTGTCTCTGGGGAATCTAAATGCCAAATCATCAATAACAATTGTTGCACCTTTTCCCCATGAGCCCTTCAAATAATAGCAAATCCATTTTGTCTGATTGCTAACTCCCTTTTGTGAAAGTTCAGTAGCACTGTAGCAGGCAAGCCAATGCAAAGTAACTCACTCTAGGATCACCAATCTTGTCTCTGTTCTTCACTAGCTTCTTAGCTAACTTGCATAAATAGCTTGTCAACTTAACTTAAATTAAAATTAAAGTACATGTAACTACTAACTTGATAAACAGTCGAGATATGTATTATTAATACTTACAACAAGAAATGTGGCTCCCAATAAAATGGCTTTAACCTTAACATCCAGGTCTAGAGGGACTAATAAGAGAACAAACAAGTAGATTGGCAAACTGTTTATGATTATTTTACTAAAGACCAATGACGACAACCAAGTTTATGCAAATGGACTGGTCTCTTTACCACTGGTATGCCTGAGTTTTGAAGTATTTATTTTGTTAAATGATAAATGGAATGGCGACTTGGATAAAGTGAAAATAATGAAGAAGCGTTCTCAAGTCGAATAACTCGGAAAAAGAATTTTCCGAGGCCCCCAACGGGAATCAAACCCATGACCTTCCAGATACCGGTTGGACGCTCTAACCACTGAGCTATGGGAGACTCATGGTGAGTAAGGCCATATACTAGGTTCTTATGGGTGACACATGTAATAGTCAAGAGCATTTAGCTATTCCTTACAGCGGATTCCAAAATTTGCTGCATCAGTGAAAAATTCTCGTCCAAATCCAGTCCACTGCTTGGAAATCATTCCAATCTCAGTGCCCCCATCAAGCGAAGTAACCTGATAAAAAATATATTTTTATAAACTTATTAATTATTAATAAGCAATAATTGTTTAATAATTATTAAATAATTATTGGTATTTAATTAGCAATAATATTATTATTTAATTTTCCTTGCTAACATTAACTTAAATTTTCTTTTAAAACCTACTTTAAAAGTGAGATTTTAAAATAAAGCAACCAATAGACCCAATGCAAAAATGGCTGACATTTTAATATTCTTTTGTTTGCATTCAAATTGGCCTCACTAGCCTCGTTCTTGAGTTCAAATATCAAAAGAATATTTTACCTTGGACGAGGCTAGTGAGGCTAATTTGAATACAGACAAAAGAATACTAAAATGTCAGCCATTTTTGCATTGGGTGTATAACCTCTGAGCCCACAGTTCCTGTGGTCTTACTCTAATCATGTGATTCCCTTATTTGGCAGCATGTGCGCTACTATACAGTGAACCTCTCATTATTCACAACTTTCGTGTAGAACTGCAGTTTCACCTAACACAAGTTATCCTCCCACCCTCCCAGTTGTTGCTTGTTTCTATAACTTGCTTGCTTTTTCTCAATTTTATAACTGTTGCCCAGATTTTGCCTTTGGGAGTTTAAATAAATTGAGGGGGGAAATTCCTGCCTACAGCACCCCTTCAGTCCTGTGCTGAAGCCCTGTCAGGGAGGGGGCATGACGTTCTTCCACTGGATTGGCCCTTGTGCCTTGCAGCACAGGCATGAGGAACCCCCTTGGTATAGCATCATTAGCCAAAGCCCCTCATCTGGTCTTCCCTGCCCAACTAGGTCCAACAAAATGTGTCTTTTCTGTGCCTGAGTGCAATAACATAAATTTAAGTTTTCCTTTTTTTTAATTTTAGACAAAACTAAATGTTCAAAAATTAAAATGTCCTTATAAAGGAAGCATCCAACAGTGTCTGATCTAGGATTTCCATCGAGGGGGACAATGTGTCCCAGTCAACAATTTTCAGTGGGACATTTCAGTTTTTTTAAGGGACACTAAATTTGTATTCTATTTAATATGAAAAACAAATCTGGGTATAGAATCACTTTCGCACAGTATTGTTATCATCAAAATAAATGTACAACTTCTGTTTATAGAGAAGAGCAAGTTTATTCATTAACAAATGTATTTTTGGCCATTTTGATCTCTAGAAGAGCATTTCGGTGGTCTTGACTTTCAATATGGCGAACTAGTGTTGAATTCCTATAGTTTATGCAACCATTGGTGAAAGGATTGGATTTACCTGACTGTTGGCAACACGAACAGAACATACCCTTCGGTGGATCGTACTTGTATTTTTCAAGCCAGGTATCTTGAAAGTTTCGCTTTGCAACTTAAGCTTTTGGTTCACTCGCCTGATCTTTTCCAGGCTCAGCTTCATCGGTTTCTGCGTTTTCAACATTGTTTTCTGGTTGACCTTGGCCAAAAAATGTTGAAATCTTTCTTTGTTTTGACATGACCTCGTTCAGCTCGATCAGTCACCATCTCACAAGCACGTGGGTTTCAATGAATTAAACCCCCTATAGTGATTGCTTATACTAGTTTCCAGGGACCTGGAGTATGACGGCCATTTTGTTTATGTCAGACGACTCAAATAGGATTCTCCGCATCTGGGTTCTCGTTTTTGCATTCTCCCCAAATTTTAAACGGGATATTGCTTTCAAAAGATTTTGAACAAGGAGAAATCACAAATTCCTTGCATTCACAAAATTTGAAGTGCGCCAAAATGACCCAGGCAACGAATTTGAAGTGGACATTTTTGCTCAAACTGCGCCAATCCCGCAATGGCGCGCTCTAGATCAGATACTGTCCAAGTGTTTTTAAGATACGTCCACTTAGATTGCAAAGAAAGAGGAGATTCAAATATAAGCACCCCCTCCCAATCACAACACCCTTTTAAAACAAAACAAACAAAAGTAAAACAACAACTAAGCCGTCAGTATGAAACCTTATTTATTTATGTTGTTGTTGCATCTTCAGAAACCCAGGAGCAGATAAAATAGGCACGACGAAGATTTCACAGGAAAAGTCAATTTAAACAAATTTAACGCTTACAAGACAAACAGAAGAACTTCCAATCTTGTCATCATTGTTCATATCAATTTTGCATGTACAAGTATCATTAGGGTAATACAAACTCACTCGGAATTCCACATCTGATCCACAGCTACAGGGGCAGCATGGCCCCTCAATCGTCATGATAGGCTGACGCTGTGCATCTTGGACTTCTAACTTGCCTTTCAAGCTCCAAAATGTCCACCTATAGTTACACAATTATTTAAAAATTTCATGGTTTAAAAATATTAATTTCCTGTATGAGAACATAGAACTGACTATTTTCACGTTTTTGTTTTCACTTGAAAATAGCCTGACTATTATAAAAATCTTGATTTCAACATTCTGAAGTTTTCTGTCTAGTGATGAACTTGTGAAGTTGGTTTGAGGTCAACAAAATTGACTACCTGTAGTTTGTAATCAAGCAGCACATTTCCCAAAGAACTTCACAACACAACATGGTAAAGTTATTTGGAAATGACTGTAAACTAATGCAATTATTTTGAAATTTTTCTTAATTTAAGCATTAATTTCCTATAACTTTTACAATGTAGTAACCTTAAATTACTAACTTTTGCTCAACATATCCAATAACTGTCCCCGGAGGGGACTGCACTTCAATTTCCTGAAGGCAGCAAGGACAACAGCAGCACTGACACCGGAGGGGTCGGGACAGATGTATCACTTCTCTTTGAAAGTTGTCTGTGATTCTCATTTCAAATGGACGACCAGGGCCACAGCATTGTCGAGTACAACAGTCAGTGTCTGAGAAAAACAGAGTGATGAAATAATTTAGGTCTCCAAAGGGGTACACGAGCCTGGCACTATCTTGAAATATCAGTGCAGATGGGTGCAGTAGTTTTTGCTTAAAGAGTCTGCTCACTGTTCACAGGGGGAAGGCATAGTCATCAGTTGTAAGACGACCAACATAGCAGGGTACTAGAGCAAGAAAAGCTCTTGATTGAGTGACCATATGTGCTGTGAACTAGAGTGCACAGGGTTAAGAATGTTTTGTATTGGGATGTTAGTCCATCACAGGATTATTCCCAGCAAGCCGGTACCTATTTATACTCTTCAGTTGGGTGAAGAGAGACAATGTGGAGCAAAGTTTCTTGTCTAAAGAAACAACACAGAAATGTAGAGACCAACCTGGCCTCAAACCACCAACCCTCCAGTCTTTCAGCCATCAGATCGAAAGTCTGACACACTAACCACTACACCAGGTCAAATCACCATTAAAAATTATTGTCATTATAGTTCAAACTGTTTACCTTCCATAGCAAAAAACACTTGCTGGCTCATGGAATTGGCAATCCTGTATTTGTTCTTCATTTCACAGCCAGTGAACACTTAAAGGATAAGAAAAAAATCAACAAAGTTTTATCCAATTCCAAACTGAATAGCATGTACCTTATTATGTCTGCAAAATTTACTTTCTTTACCTTCAACAAGCTCCACCAATTGGTGTACAAGTATTTGATCAACGGCTGTTAGATATTCCAGTCCAGGAGGGCAGCCCAGTGGTGCTTGAGGAGCTGGCATCCAATTCATTTGACCAGGAACACCTACAAATAAAGGATATTAAAATTGATTGAATGTTTTCATCAGAAATCTTTTGAGTAACAGAGTAGCCACCAAAAAGAGGAAGTCAAAATGCAGCAGACGCTCTTTGGGCTAGTCACGCATTCCTTCCCCATGAATGCGTGACGAGCCCAAAAAGCATCTGCACAGGAGGCTAGGTGTTTTAGTGTACCTTTTTCTTAAAATTAGTCAGTAGAAAATCACACACTTTCATAGGAGAGTAATTCAGAAAACAACGAAGTGGTATTTTTACAAAAAAGTTTGAACTTTAACAAGGAACTTGAACACCAGTCAATTTTAAAGAATCAAATGTTATCAAGAAGGATGATATTTTGTATAGTTTGTTAGAGACAAAAATTATAATATTTAGCAATGGATGAAATTTACTGACCAAATTTCCACAAGTAAATAATACTAAAATTTTTTTATGCTTGTTCATCAACAACTGTTTCTCATTTTAATACTGAGGCAAAGGTGAGGAAGTCATCGGCCTTCATGGACCTACAATAATTTGTCGCCATGACAATGCCAAAGATTTCACCATAACTACCAAAATAACAACACTACTAGGCAAACTTTAATTTTTCCAAGCTTGAACTGCGCACAGAAGTAAATGGTTTGAAAGCAATGACAAATCAAATCAGACACTTGAAAAATTGGGTTTTGCCACCTTAACCGCTCTTGAAATTCGCATTAAATTTTTATGACCTAGAATTTTCTTGGAAGAAATGTCACCTTAAACTTTTGTAACACTGGTTAACTAAACCCGTTTGTTTTTGAAGGGGCAATTATGTCGTTAACAGTGCGAAATAAGGTCAGCTAGTATTTTCGTAAAGCCAACAGAATCTCGGAAATCGAGGAATAAGATTCCCTTCTGCCATGATCAAGCTAAAGAATCACAACAAATCAAAGTGTTAGCTAAATTAAGTTTATATACAAAATATCTGCCCTTCATAGACCACAAAATGAACTGAAAACACTGGAAACGACATCTTGAACATTTTGTTTGATGTTTTCGTTGGATGTCCACGATATTTTGCGAAAACTTTGCATTGTTTATTACAGTAAGCTTAAAGCACAGCTCGATCGGTCGACGAGTGGTGATTTGATTGCAATCAAACATTTTAATGTTACTTTTAAATGGTCCTTAATTAAAGTGACAACAAATTTCATTCTACAGTGAGGCATTTAACCGAGAAAAAGTGCAAACGTACCAGGCTGTTGTGTAACAACTTGAACAGCATCTTGATTCCCTTGCGGGTGTGTGTACTTCTCCGCCATTTTTAATACTCTGACAGAGAGGCTCTGGAGCGAGAAGAGGGGCGTAACCGCAGGAATGGCGCTGGGTGAAAAAGGCGGGAAGGGGAATCAGGTTTCCATTGATAGTATTGACTTGGGGTAAGAGAGGATCCTCTCTTGCTTGGGGTTGTACCTAGCCTCCCACGCAGACGTTCTTAGGGGTTCGTCACGCGTTCCTGGGCAGGAACGCGTGACGAACCCCTAAGAACGTCTGCGTAGGAGGCTAGGTTGTACCCCTAAAAAACTGAAAAGTTAATTTTGGTAATTGAATATTCACTGAATATAGATATTAAAACATAATTAGACGGGTGTTGCTTAATCTCGTACCCAGATCTCCCACGGTTTCGACATTCCCGAACCGACGACTGAGATCGGGGTACGAGATTAGGTGTTGCTTCTTGCCTTTGCATTGTACTCTCTACTATTTGAGCGTTTTTAATAGGGATTATTACGGAGTCAATTCATCTGAGATTATGGAGGGTTGCACTGACCAACTCGGATGCAGGTGACCGCACGCGACGCCAAGGAATAAACTCTAGTACTTTTTCTTTAAGGGTCACCTTTTTAACGAAAAGGGTTGCTTGAGCTAGACGATGCTCGGAATGAAAAATAAAGTTAAAACTTCAAGGCCAGATAGTAGGGCTACATTTTAATGCAACGGGGAAGATTTAAAAATCTTCCCTGCTATCAGTATCCATTGTACCTAGCCTTGCAGTTTTAATGTTTTTTCTTCTTTAAAGAGGGATCATGCGAAAAAATATGGCTTGTCCTCGCACTGTAATGAACCCGAAGAGACTATGTTGACTGAACTGAAGTTGCCAAAAACCTGATCAGTTTTAATTATTTTCCAATTTAGGTGATAATTCTAGTTTGCTTCCACACTTACTTGTCGCGGTTGATGATGGAAGTACCGTGTCTAAATAAAGTTATCGTATCGTACCAGTAAATCACCTGTTTTAAAATAAACAACCCCGTATCATTTATTCACGACTACTGTGTTAGTTATTTTATCTCAAGCAAGCCGTATTGCTAACTGTAAAAGCTCTTCTGTTGAATATTACTTAATTTTTTTTACCAAAAACACAGAGAAAGATTCTGAAAAAAAATCACTTCTTTTACCCGGGCTCTAGCTATAGGAAATTTATACTTCATAAATGTTTTTCTCTCTGTTAGCCGACCGAAAAAAAAACCAGCTTAAACTCTAATCGAACTACCGTCTGCCCCGGTGGGGGAACTCCTCGCAATCTTTGGTAGAGAGGGGGGGGGGGGGGTGCGGCTGGATTCTCTAAACCCTGGCCCTATTGAAGACCGATATATGTAATGAAGCTTTTTCCGGGACCTTTTTTATGTAAATCCATACGCATTTTAAGACTTTCTTTCCATTTCAGACCAAAAAAACTCAAAAACCCTACACCTTTGGCGCCCGGCGCAATAACGGCTAACCTATATAGCTTATATACGGTACACCTCCAACCCAGCGGGGAGGAAATACCAAACAATAAACGTAAGAAAACATAAGAATGAATAACCCCAAACGTAAAAAAACTAACAAACACCTAAGAATCCCTAACCCCCAAACATAAGAAAAATAACCTCTAAATATAAGAATCCCTAACCCTCAAACGTAAAAATCCGTCAACCCCAAACTTAAGAAAACTAACCACCAAACGTAAGAAAACTAACCCCGAAACGTAAGAATGACTCACCACCAAATGTAAAAATGAGTAACCCCCAAAGGTAAGACCGACTAACCCCCAAACGTAAAAGAGACTACCCCTAAATATAAGAATGACTAATCCCCAAACGTAAGAAAACTAACCCCCAAACGAAAGAATGACTCACCCCAAACGTGAAAAAATTAACCCCCAAACGTAAGGATAACTAACCCACAAACGTAAGAAAACTAACCTCCGAACGTGAGAATGACTAACCCCCTAACGTAACAATCACTAACCTTCAAACGTAAAAAAACTAATCCCAAAACGTAAGAATAATCAACCCCCAAACGTAAGAATAACTCATCCCCAAACGTAAGAAAACTAACCCCTAAACGTAAGAATGACTCACCCCTAAATGTAAGAATTACTAACCCCCAAACGTAAAAAAACTAACCCCCAAACGTAATAACTAACCAACAACGTAAGAAAACTAACCCCCAAACGTAAGAATGACTAACCCCCTAACGCAACAATGACTAACCTTCAAAACGTAAGAAAACTAATCCCCAAACGTAAGAATAATCAACCCCCAAACGTAAGAAAACTAACCCCCAAACGTAAGAATGACTCACCCCCAAACAAAAAAAACTAACCCCAAAACGTAAAAATAACTAACCCCCAAACGTAAGAAAACTAACCTCTAAATGTAAAAATGACTAACCCCCAAACGTAGTAAAACTAACCCCCAAAAGTAAGAGTAACTAACCCCCAAACGTAAGAATAACTAACCCCCAAACGTAAGAAAACTAATCCCCAAAGGTAAGAATAACTTATCCCAAACGTAAAAAAATAACCCCTGAACGAAAGAATGACTCACTTCCAAACGTAAGAACGACTATCCCCAAATGTAAGATTGACTAGCCCCCAAACCTAGGAAAACTAACCCCCAAACGTAAAAAGGATTAAATCCCAAACGTAAAAAGGATTAAAACCCAAACGTAAGAAAACTAACCCCCAAACGTAAGAATCACAAACGCCCTAACGTAAGAATGACAAACCCTCAAAAGTAAGAATGACAAACCCCCAAACGTACCAAAACAAACCCCCAAACGAAGAAAACTAACCCCAGAACGTAATAATAACTAACCCCAAAGCGTAAGAATGACAAACCCCAGACATAAGAAAACTAACCTTCAAACGTAAGAATAACTAACCCCCAAACGTAAAAAAAACTAATCCGCAAACGTAATATTAAGTAACCCCCAAACGTAAGACTGACTGACCCCCAAACGTACATCTCACTAACTCCCAAATATAAGAAAACTAAGCCCCCAACGTAAGAATAACTAACTCCCAAATGCAAACTAACCTCCAAACGTAAGAATGACTAACCCCCAAACGTAACAAAACTAACCCCTAAACGTAACAATGACTAACCCCTAAATGTAAGAATGACAAAGCCCCCAAACGTAAGAAAACTAACCCCCAAACGTAAGAATAACTAACCCCAAACTTGAGAAAAATAACCCCCAAACGTTAAAAAACTAACCAACAAACATAAGAATGACTAACCCCCAAGCGTAAGACTGACTAAATCCCAAATGTAAGAAAATTAAGCCTCAAACGTAAGAATTACTAACTCCCAAAAGTAAGAATGACTAACCATTAAACGTAAGAAAACTAACCCCCAAACGTAAGAATAACTCACCCCAAAACGTAAGAAAACTAACCACCAAACGTAAGAATGACTCACCCCCAAACGTAAAGGAACGAACCCCCAAGCGTAAGAATGACTAACCGTTGAACGCAAAAAAACTAACCCCCAAACGTAAGAATGACAAACCCCCAAACGTAATAAAACTAACCCCGAAACGTAGAAATAATAAACCCCAAAACGTAAGAACACTAATCCCCAAACGTAAAAATGATCAACCTCCAAACTTAAGAAAACTATCCTCCAAACGAAAGAAGGACTAACCCCCCAATGTAAAAAAACTAAGCCTCAAACGTAAGAATGATTAACCCCCAAACGTAGAAAGATTAACCCTCAAGAGTAAGAAAACTAACCCCCAAACGTAAGAATGAGTAACCCCCAAATGTAAAAATAACTAACCCCAAAACGTAACAATGACTCACCCTCAAACGTAAAAAAAGTAACCCCAAAACGTAAGAAAACTACCTCCAAACGTAAAAATAACTAATCCAAAACGTAAGAAAACTAACCCCCAGAGGTAAGAATGACTAACCCCCAAACGTAAGAATGACGAAGTGCCAAATGTAAGAATGACTAACCCCCAAACCCTAGGAAAACTAACCCCCAAACGTAATAATGACAAACCCCCAAACGTAAGAAAACTAACCCCCAAACGTAAGAATAAGTAACCCCCAAACGTAAGTAAAAACTAACCCTCAAAGGTAAGAATGACTAACCCCCAAACGTAAAAATGACAAACCCCCAAACATACGAAAGTTAAACCTCAAAAGTAAGAAAACTAACCCCCAAACGTAAGAATAACTAACCCCCAAACGTAAAAACGACTAACCCCCAAACGTAAGAACGACAAACCCCCAAATGTAAGAATAACTAACCCCCAAACGTAAGAAAACTAACCCCCAAACGTAACAATAACTAACCCCCAAACGTAAGAAAACAAACCCCAAAACATAAAAATAACTAATCCCAAACGTAAAAATGATCAACCTCCAAACGCAAGAAAACTATCCTCCAAACGTTAGAAAGACTAATCCCCCAATGTAAGAAAACGAAGCGTAAAACTTAAGAATGACTAACCCCCAAACGTCAAAAAACTAACCCCAAAACTTAAAAATAATAAACCCCCAAACGTAAAAATAATCAACCTCCAAACGTAACAAAACTATCCTCCAAACGTAAGAAGGACCAAACCCCCAATGTAAAAAAACTAAGCCTCAAACTTAAGAATGACTAACCCCCAAACTTAAGAAAGACAAACCCCCAAACGTCAAAAACCTAACCCCCCAAACGTAAAAATATCTAACACCCAAACGTAACAATAACTCACCCTCAAACGCAAAAAAACTAACCCCCAAACGTAAGAATAACTAACCCCCAAAAGTAAGAAAACTAACCCCCAAACGTAAGAATAACTAACCCCCAAACGTAAGAAAACTAACCCCCAAACGTAAGACTAACTAATCCCAAACGTAAAACAACTAACCCAAAAACGAAAGAAGACAAGAATGACAAACCGCCAAATGTAAAAATGACTAACCCCCAAACCTAGAAAAACTAACCCCAAAACGTAAGAATAACTAACCCCAAGATGTAAAAAAACTAACCTCAAAACGTACAAAGGACTAACCCCCAAACAAAAGAAAACTAACCCCCAAACGTAGGAATGACTAACCCCCAAACGTAAGAATAACTAATTCCAAACGTAAGAATTACTAACCCCCAAACGTACGAAAACTAACCCCCAAACGTAAGAATGACTAACCCCCAAACGTAAGAATGACTAACCCCTAAAAGTAAGAACGACAAACCCCCAAACGTAGGAATATTAACCCCCAAACGTAAGAAAAGTAACCCCCAAACGTAAAAACAAGTAACCCCCAAACGTAAGAAAACAAACCCCAAAACGTGATAATAACTAACCCCAAAACGTAAGAATGACTAACCCCCTAACGTAAGAAAACTAACCCCCAAACGTAAGAATAACTAACCCATAAATGTAAGAAAACTAACCTCCAAAAGTAACAAAGACTAACCCCCAAACATAAGAATAAGTAAACCATAAATGTAAGAAAACTAACCTCCAAACGTAAAAAGGACAAACCCCCAAACGTAAGAAAACTAACCCCCAAACGTAAGAATCACTAACCCCCAAACGTAAAAAA
Source organism: Pavona decussata (assembly GCF_977016875.1). Lineage (NCBI taxonomy): Eukaryota > Metazoa > Cnidaria > Anthozoa > Scleractinia > Agariciidae > Pavona > Pavona decussata. The sequence goes on along the minus strand of NW_028145860.1, from coordinate 5,525,907 downwards.
ACTAACCCCCAAACGTAAGAATAACTAACTCATAAATGTAAGAAAAGTAACCTCCAAAAGTAACAAAGACTAACCCCCAAACGTAAGAATAAGTAAACCATAAATGTAAGAAAACTAATCTCCAAACGTAAGAATAACTAATCCCAAACGTAAGAATGACTAACCCCCTAACGTAAGAATGACAAACCCCCAAAAGTAAGAATGACAAACCCCCAAACGTAGGAATACTAACCCCCAAACGTAAGAATGACAAACCCCCAAACGTAAGAATGACTAACCCCCAAAAGTAAGAACGACAAACCCCAAAACGTAGGAATATTAACCCCCAAACGTAAGAAAAGTAACCCCCAAACGTAAAAACAAGTAACCCCCAAACGTAAGAAAACAAACCCCCAAACGTGATAATAACTAAACCCAAAACGTAAGAATGACTAACCCCAAACTTGAGAAAAATAACCCCCAAACGTTAAAAAACTAACCAACAAACATAAGAATGACTAACCCCCAAGCGTAAGACTGACTAAATCCCAAATGTAAGAAAATTAAGCCTCAAACGTAAGAATTACTAACTCCCAAAAGTAAGAATGACTAACCATTAAACGTAAGAAAACTAACCCCCAAACGTAAGAATAACTCACCCCAAAACGTAAGAAAACTAACCACCAAACGTAAAAATGACTAACCCCCAAACCTAGAAAAAACTAACCCCAAAACGTAAGAATAACTAACCCCAAGATGTAAAAAAACTAACCTCCAAACGTAAAAAGGACTAACCCCCAAACATAAGAAGACTAACCCCCAAACGTAAGAATGACTAACCCCCAAACGTAAGAATAACTAATTCCAAACGTAAGTATTACTAACCCCCAAACGTACGAAAACTAACCCCCAAACGTAAGAACGACTACCCCCAACTGTAAGAATGAAAAACCCCCAAACGTAAGAAAAGTAACCCCAAAAGTAGGAATGACAAACCCCCAAACATAGGAATACTAACCCCCAAACGTAAGAACAACTAACCCCCAAACGTAAGAAAACAAACCCCCAAACGTGATTCTAACTAACCCCAAAACGTAAGAATGACTAACCCCCAAACGTAAAAAAACTAACCCCCAAACGTAAGAATAACTAACCCATAAATATAAGAAAACTAACCTCCAAAAGTAACAAAGACTAACCCCCAAACGTAAGAATAAGTAACCCCAAACGTAAGAATAACTAACCCCCTAACGTAAGAATGACAAACCCCCAAAAGTAAGAATGACAAACCCTAAAACGTAGGAATACTAACCCCCAAACGTAAGAAAACGTAAGAACAACTAACCCCTAAACGTAAGAAAACAAACCCCCAAATGTGATAATAACTAACCCCAAAACGTAAGAATGACTAACCCCCAAACGTAAAAAAACTAACCCCCAAACGTAAGAATAACTAACTCATAAATGTAAGAAAAGTAACCTCCAAAAGTAACAAAGACTAACCCCCAAACGTAAGAATAAGTAAACCATAAATGTAAGAAAACTAACCTCCAAACGTAAAAAGGACAAACCCCCAAACGTAACAAAACTAACCCCCAACCGTAAGAATGACTAACCCCCAAATGTAAGAAAACTAACCCCCAAACGTAAAAATAACTAACTCATAAATGTAAGAAAAGTAACCTCCAAAAGTAACAAAGACTAACCCCCAAACGTAAGAATAAGTAAACCATAAATGTAAGAAAACTAACCTCCAAACGTAAAAAGGACAAACCCCCAAACGTAAGAAAACTAACCCTCAAACGTAAGAATAACTAATCCCAAACGTAAGAATTACTAACCCCCAAACGTAAGAACAACTACCCCCAACCGTAAGAATGAAAAACCCCCAAACGTAAAAAAAGTAACCCCAAACGTAAGAATAACTAACCCCCTAACGTAAGAATGACAAAACCCCCAAAAGTAAGAATGACAAACCCCCAAACGTAGGAATACTAACCCCCAAACGTAAGAACAACTAACCCCTAAACGTAAGAAAACAAACCCCCAAATGTGATAATAACTAACCCCAAAACGTAAGAATGACTAACCCCCAAACGTAAAAAAACTAACCCCCAAACGTAAGAATAACTAACCCCCAAACGTAAGAATAACTAATCCCAAACGTAAAAATAACGCGCCCCCAATTCTAAGAAAACTAACCCCCAAACGTAAGAATGACAAACCCCCAAACGTAAGAATAACTAACCCCCAAACGTAAGAAAACTAACCCCCAAACGTAATAATATCTAACCCCAAAACGTAAGAATGACTAACCCCCAAACGTAAGAATAAGTAAACCATAAATGTAAGAAAACTAACCTCCAAACGTAAAAAGGACAAACCCCCAAACGTAACAAAACTAACCCCCAAACGAAAGAATGACTAACCCCCAAACGTAAGAAAACTAACCCCCAAACGTAAGAATAACTAACTCATAAATGTAAGAAAAGTAACCTCCAAAAGTAACAAAGACTAACCCCCAAACGTAAGAATAAGTAAACCATAAATGTAAGAAAACTAACCTCCAAACGTAAAAAGGACAAACCCCCAAACGTAAGAAAACTAACCCCCAAACGTAAGAATGACTAACCCCCAAACGTAAGAATAACTAACTCATAAATGTAAGAAAAGTAACCTCCAAAAGTAACAAAGACTAACCCCCAAACGTAAGAATAAGTAAACCATAAATGTAAGAAAACTAACCTCCAAACGTAAAAAGGACAAACCCCCAAACGTAACAAAACTAACCCCCAAACGTAAGAATGACTAACCCCCAAACGTAAGAAAACTAACCCCCAAACGTAAAAATAACTAACTCATAAATGTAAGAAAAGTAACCTCCAAAAGTAACAAAGACTAACCCCCAAACGTAAGAATAAGTAAACCATAAATGTAAGAAAACTAACCTCCAAACGTAAAAAGGACAAACCCCTAAACGTAAGAAAACTAACCCTCAAACGTAAGAATAACTAATCCCAAACGTAAGAATTACTAACCCCCAAACGTAAGAACAACTACCCCCAACCGTAAGAATTAAAAACCCCCAAACGTAAGAAAAGTAACCCCAAACGTAAGAATGACTAACCCCCTAACGTAAGAATGACAAACCCCCAAAAGTAAGAATGACAAACCCCCAAACGTAGGAATACTAACCCCCAAACGTAAGAACAACTAACCCCCAAACGTAAGAAAACTAACCCCCAAACGTAATAATAACTAACCCCCAAGCGTAAGAAAGACAAACCCCCAAACGTAACAAAACTAACCTCCAAACGGAAAAAGGAATAACCGCCAAACGTAAGAAAACTAACATCCAAAGGTAAGAATAACTAACCCCCAAACGTAAGAATGACTAACCCCAAACGTAAGAATAACTAACCTCCAAACGTAAGAAAACTAACCCCCAAACGTAAGAATAACTAACCCCCAAACGTAAGAATGACTAACTCCCAAACGTGAGACTGATTAAATCCCAAATGTAAAAAAATAAGGCCCAAACGTAAGAATAACTCACCCCCAAAAGTAAGAAAACTAACCCCAAAACGTAAGAATAATAAACCATCGAACGTAGGAAAACTAACCCCGAAACATAAGAATAATCAACCTCCAAACGTAAGAAGGACTAACCCCCAAACGTAAGAAAACTAAGCCTCCAAGGTAAGAATGACTAACCCCCAAACGTAAGAAGACTAACCCCCAAACGTAAGAATGACTAACCCCCAAATGTAAAAATAACTAATTCCCAAACTTAACAATGACTCACCCTCAAACGTAAAAAAAACTAACCCCAAAACGTAAAAATAACTAACCCCAAACGCAAGAAAACCAACCTCCAAACGTAAGAATGACTAACCCCCAAACATAAGAAAACTAACCCCCAAACGTAAGAATAACTAACACCTCAACGTAAGAAAACTAACCCCCAAACGTAAAAAAAAAACCCCAACACATAAGAATGACTAACCCCCAAACGTAAGAATGACTAACCCCTAAAATTTTTAATGACTACCCCCAAACCTAAGAAAACTAACCCCAGAAGTAAAAATGACAAGGCCCCAAACGTAAAAAAACAAACCTCCAAACATAAAAGGGACTAACCCCCACAGGTAAGATTGACTAACCCCCAAACGTAAGAATATCTAACCCCCAAACGTAAGAAAACTAACCTCCAAACCTAAGAATAACTAACCCCCAAACGTAACAATACTAAACCCCCAAACGTAAAAAACCTAACCCCAAAACGTATGAATAACTAACCCCCAAACTTAAGAATGACTAACCCCTAAACGTAAGAATGTCAATTCCCCAAACGTAGGAAAACTAACCCTCAAACGTAAGAAAACTAACCCCCAAACGTAAGAATAACTAACCCCTAAACGAAAAAATAACAATTCCCTAAACGTAGTAAAACTAACCGCCAACCGTAAGAAAATTACCCCCCAAACGTCAGAATGACTAAACCAAAAACGTAATAATGACTAACCCCCAAACGTAAAAAAAACTGACCTCAAAACGTAACAATAAGTAACCCCCAAACGTAAGAATGACAAACCCCTTAAAGGTAGTGAAACTAACCCCCAAACGTAAGACTGAGTAACCCCTAAACGTAAGAAAACTAACCCCCAAACATAAGACTGACTTACCCCCAAATGTGCGATACTAAGCCCCAAAAGTAAGAATAACTCACCCCCAAACTTCAAAAAAACTTAGCCCCAAACGTCAGAATGACTAACCCTTAAACGTAAGAAAACTAACCACCAAACGTAAGAATGACTAACCCATAAATGTAAGAATGAATTACCCCCGAACGTAAGAATACTAACCCCTAAACGTAAGAATGATATACCCCTTAACGTAAGAAAACTAACCTCCAAACGTAAGAATAATAAACCTCCAAACGTAAGAGAACTAACCTCCAAACGTAAGAATAACTAACCCCCAAACGTAAGAAAACTAACCCCCAAACGTAAGAATGACTCACCACCAAACGTAAAAAAACTAACCAACAAACGCATAAATGACAAATACCCATACGTAAAAAAACTTATCTCCAAAGGTAAGAATGACTAACACCCAAACGTACAAAAAGTAACCACCAAACGAAACAAAACTAACCCCCAAACGTAAGAATAACTAACCCTCAAACGTAAGAAAACTAAACTCCAAACGAAAAAACGACTAACCCCCAAATGTAAGAAAACTAACCCCCAAAGGTAAGAATAACTAACCCCCAAACGTAAGTATAACTAACCCTCAAACGTAAGAAAACTAACCCCCAAAGGTAAGAATAACTAACCCCCAAACTTAAGTATAACTAACCCCAAAACGTACGAAAACTAACCCCCAAACGTAAAATTGACTCACCCCAAAACGTAAAAAAACTAACCCCAAAAACTAAGAATGACTAACCCCAAAACGTACGAATAATTAACCCTCAAATATACGAATAACTAACACCTAAACCTAAGAAAACTAACCCCCAAATGTAAGAATGACAAACCCCAAACGTAAGAAAACTAACCTTCAAACGTAAGAATGACTAACCCCAAAACATAAGAATGACTAACACCGAAACGTAATAATCACAAACCCCCAAACATAGGAAAATTAACCCCCTAACGTAGGAAAACTAACCACCAAACGTAAGAATAACTAACCCCAAAACGTAAAAAAAAAATTACTCCCGAAGGTAAGAATGACTAAGCCCCAAACGTAGAGAATATCTAACCCTTAAAAGTAAGAAAACTAACCCCCAAACGTAAGAATTACTAACCCCCAAACGTAAAAAAATGACTAACCCTTAAACGCAAGATTGACTAAACCCCCAAACGTAAGAAAACTAAACCCCAAACGTAACAATAACTAACCCCCAAAAGTAAAAAAAACTCACCCCCAAACGTAAGAATAACTAACCCCCAAACGTAACAATAACTAACCCCCAGACGTAAAAATGACTGACCCCCAAACGTAAGAAAACTAACCCCAAAACGTAAGAATAACTAACTCCCAAGCGTAAGAAAACTAACCCCCAAACGTAAGAATAACTAACCCCAAAACGTAAGAAAACTAACCCCCAAACGTAAGAATAACTCACCCCCAAACGTAAAAAAACTAACCCCAAAACGTAAGAATGACTAACCCTAAACGTAAGAATGATAAACCCCAAAATGGAAGAATGACTAACCGTTAAACGTAAGAAAACTAACCCCCAAACGTAAGAATGACAAACCACAAAACGTAAGTAAACTAACCTCTAAACGTAAGAAGGACTAACCACAAACGTAAGAAAACTAACCCCCGAAAGAAAGATGGACTAACCCCCATACGTAAAAATGACAAATCCCAAACGTAGGAAAATTAACCCATAAACGTAGGAAAACTAACCCCCAAACGAAAGAATAACTAACCCCAAAAACGTAAGAAAACTAACCCCAAACGCAGGAATGACTAACCCCCATACGTAAGAATGACAAACCCCCAAACGTAGGAAAATCAACCCTTAAACGTATGACTGACTAACCCCTACATGTAAGAAAACTAACCCCCAAACGTACGACTGACTCACAGCCAAACGTAAGAATGACTAACCCTTAAACGTAAGAAAACTAACCCTGAAACGTAACCATGACTCACCTCCAAACAGAAGAAAGCTAACCCCCAAATATAACGCTGACTAACCCCCAAACGTACGAAAACTAACAACCAAACGTAAGAATGACTCACCTCCAAACGTAACAAAACTAACCCCCAAACGTAAAAATGACAAATCCGCAAACGTAAGAATGACTAACCCCAAAATGTAAGAATGACTAACCCCCAAACGTAAGAATGATTAACCTCCAAACGTAAGAAAACTAACCCCCAAACGTAAGAATGACTCACGCCCAAATGTACAAAAAAATTAACCCTAAAAAGTAAGAACAAATAACCCACAAACGTAAGAATAACTAACCCTACACGTAAGAAAACTAACCCCCAAACGTAGGAATAACTAACCCCCAAACGTAAGAAAACTAAACCCCAAAAGAAATAATAACTAACCCCCAAACGTAAGAATGACTAAACCCAAAATGTCAGAATGACTAACCCCCAAACGTAAGAATGATTAACCTCCAAACGTAAGAAAACTAACCCCCAAACGTAAGAATGACTCACGCCCAAATGTACAAAAAAATTAACCCTAAAAAGTAAGAACAAATAACCAACAAACGTAAGAATAACTAACCCTACACGTAAGAAAACTAACCCCAAACGTAAAAAAACTAACCCCCAAACGTAACAAAACTAACCCCCAAACGTAAGAATAGCTAACCCTCAAACGTAAGAAAACTAACCTCCAAACGAAAAAAGGACTAACCCCCAGACGTAAGAACACTAACCCCCCAAAAAACTAACCAACAAACGCAAAAATGACAAATCCCCAAACGTAAGAAAACTTACGTCCAAACGTAAGAAGGACTAACCCCAAAACGTAGGAAAACTAACCCCCAAACAAAAGAAAACTAATCCCCAAACGTAAAAATGACAAACCCAAAAAGGTATAAATGACTAACCCTGAAACGTAAGAATTACTTACCCCCAAACTTAAAAAAACTAACCCTTAAAACGTAAGAAAACTAACCCGCAAACGTAAGAATGACTAACCCCCAAACGTAAGACTGACTAAATCCCAAATGTAAGAAAAGTAAGCCCCAAACGTGAGAATGACTAACCCCCAAAAGTAAGAATGACTAACCCCTAAACGTAAGAAAACTAACCCCCAAACGTAAGAATGACTCACCACCAAACGTAAAAAAACTAACAAACAAACGCATAAATGACAAATACCCAAACGTAAGAAAACTTACCTCCAAAAGTTAAAATGACTAACCCCCAAACGTAAAAAAACTAACCACCAAACGTAACAAAACTAACCCCCAAACGTAAGAATAGCTAACCCTCAAACGTAAGAAAACTAACCTCCAAACGAAAAAAGGACTAACCCCCAGACGTAAGAACACTAACCCCCAAAGGAAAGAATAACTAACCCCCAAACGTAAGTATAACTAACCCTCAAACGGAAGAAAACTAACCTCCAAATGAAAAAAGGACTAACCCCCAAATGTAAGAATAACTAACCCCCAAACTTAAGTATAACTAACCCCAAAACGTAAAAAAACTAACCCCCAAACGTAAAATTGACTCACCCCAAAACGTAAGAAAACTAACCCCAAACAGTAAGAATGACTAACCCCCAAACGTAAGAATGATTAACCCTCAAATATAAGAATAACTAACACTTAAACCTAAGAAAACTAACCCCCAAACGTAAGAATGACAAACCCCAAACGTAAGAAAACTAATTTTCAAACGTAAGAATAACTAACCCCAAAACATAAGAATGACTAACACCCAAATCTAATAATCACAAACCCCCAAAGATAAGAAAATTAACCCCCTAACGTAGGAAAACTAACACCCAAACGTAAGAAAAACTAACCTCCAAACGTAAAAAAACAATTACCCCCAAACATAAGAATGACTAACCCCCAAACGTAAGAATAACTAACCCTCAAACGTAAGAAAACTAACCCCCAAACGTAAGAATTACTAACCCCCAGAGGTAAGAAGTACTAACACCCAACAATAAGAGTGACTAACCCCCAAACATATAAAACCGAACGCCCAAACGTAAGAAAACTAACCCCCAAACGTAAGAATAACTAACCCCCAAACGTAAGAAAGTAACCCTCAAACGTAAGAATGACTAAATCCCAAATATAAGAAAATTAAGCCCCAAACGTAAGAATGACTAACCCCAAAACGTAAAAAGGACTCACCCTCAAACGTAAGACTGACTAACCCCCAAACGTACGAAAACTAACCCCCAAACGTAAAACAACAAACCCCCAATTGTAAGAATGACAAACCCCCAAACGTAACAAAACTAACCCCCAAACGTAACAATAACTAACCCCCAAACGTAAGAAAAGTAATCGGCAAACGCAAGAATAAGTAACCTGAAAACGTAAGAAGGACTAACCCCCCAATTTAAGAAAACTAAGCCTTAAACGTAAGAATTACTAACCGCCAAACGCAAGAAAGATTAACCCCCAAACGTAAGAAAACGAACCCCCAAACGTAAAAATAACTAACCCCCAAATGTAAAAATACTTAACCCCCAAACGTAACAATGACTCAGCCAAAAACGTAAAAAAACTAACCCCAAAAGGTAAAAATAACTAACCCCAAAACGTAAGAAAACTAACCCCCAAACGTAAGAATCACTCACCCCCAAACGTAAAAAAACTAACCCCAAAACGTAAGAATGACTAACCCCCAAACGTAAGAATGACAAACTACCAAATGTAAGAATGACTAACCCCCAAACCCTAGGAAAACTAACCCCCAAACGTAAGAAAACTAACTTCCAAACGTAAAAAGGACTAACCCCCAAACGTAAGAAAACTAACCCCCAAAGGTAAGAATGACTTACCCCCAAACGTAAGAAAAGTAATCCGCAAACGTAAGAATAAGTAACCCGAAAACGTAAGAGTGACAAACCCCCAAAGGTAAGACTGACTAGCCTCCAACCTTAAATTGACAAACCGCCAAACGTAGGAAAGCCAACCTTCAAATGTAAGACTCACTAACCACCAAAGTAGAAAAACTAAGCCCCAAATGTAAGAATAACTAACCCCTAAACGTAAGAAAACTCACCCCCAAACGTAAGAATAACTAACCCCCAAACGTAAGAATGATTAACCCCCAAACGTAAGAATAACTAACCCCCAAACCTAAGAAAACTAACGCACAAATGTAAAAATACCTAACCCCCAAACTTAAGAATGACTAACACCCAACAGTAAGAATGACTAACCTCCAAACATAGGAAAACTAACCCCCAAACGAAAGAATAACTAACCCCCAAACGTAACAACTACTAACACCCAACAGTAAGAATGACTAACCCCCAAACATAGGAAAACTAACCCCCAAACGTAAGAATAACTAACCCCCAAACGTAAGAACTACTAACACCCAACAGTAAGAATGACTAACCCCCAAACGTAAGATCAACTTACCCCCAAACGTAAGAATGACTAACCCTCAAACGTAAGACTGACTAAATCCCAAACGTATAAAAAATTAAGCCCCAAACGTAAGAATGACTAATCCTCAAACGTAAGACTGACTAAATCCCAAATGTAAGAAAATTAAGCCCCAAACGTAAGAATGACTAACCCCCAAACGTAAAAACGACTCACCCTCAAACGTAACACTGACTAACCCCCAAACGTACGAAAACTAACCCCGAAATGTAAGAATGACTAACCCCCGAACGTAAAAAAACTAACCCCGAAACGTAAAAATAATAAACCTCCAAACGTAAAAATGATCAACCTCCAAACGTAAGAAAACTATCCTCCAAACGTAAGAAGGACTAACCCCCCAATTAAAGAAAACTAAGTCTTAACCTAAGAATGACTAACCCCCAAATGTAAAAATAACTAACCCCCAGACGTAACAATGACTCACCCTCAAACTTAAAAAAAATAACCCCTAAACGTAAGAATAACTAACCCCCAAACGTAAGAAAACTAACCCGCAAACCTAAGAATGACTCACCCCCAAATGTAAAAAAACTAACCCTAAAACGTAAGAATGACTAACCCCCAAACGTAAGAACGACAAACCGCCAAATGTAAGAATGACTAACCCCCAAACCTAGGAAAACTAACCCCCAAACGTAATAATGACAAACCCCCAAACGTAAGAATAACTAACCCCCAAATGTAAGAAAACTAACCTCCAAACGTAAAAAGGATTAACACCCAAACGTAAGAATAACTAATCCCAAACGTAAGAATAACTAACCCCCAAACGTTAGAAAACTAACCCCTAAACGTAAGAATGACTAACCCCCAAACGTAAGAATGACAAACTCCCAAACCTAAGAAAACTAACCCCAAAACGTAAGAATGACGAACCCCCAAACGTCAGAAAAGTAACCCCCAAACGTAAAAATGACAAATCCCCAAAACGTCAGAATGACTAACCCCAAAAGTAAGAATCACAAAACCCCCAAACGTAAGAATAACTAACCCCCAAATGTAGGAAAACTAACACCCAAACGTGAAAATCACTAACCCCCAAACGTTAGAATGACTAACCTCCAAACGTAAGAATAACTAACTCCCAAACGTAAAAATAACTAATCCCAAACGTAAGAATAACTAACCCCCAAACCTAAGATGACTAACCCCCAAACGTAAGAAAAGTAACACAAAAACGAAAGAATAACTAACCCCCAAACGTAAGAAAACTAACCCCAAACGTAACAATAACTAATCCCAAACGTAAGAATAACTAACCCCCAAACCTAAGAAACTTAACCCCCAAACCTAAGAATGACTAACCCCCAAACGTAAGAATGACAAACCCCGAAACGTATGAATAACTAACCCGCAAACGTAAGAAAACTAACCCCCAAACGTAATAACAACTAACCCCAAAACGTAAGAATGACTAACCCCCAAACGTAAGAATAACTAACCCCCAAACGTAAGAAAAGTAATCCGCAAACGTAAAAATGACAAATCCCCAAACGTAGGAAAGCTAACCCCCAAACGTAAGACTGACTAACCCCCAAACGTAGCAAAACTAACCCCCAAACGTAAGAATAACTAACCCCCAAACTTAAGAAAGCTAACCCCTAAACGTATGAATGATTAACCCCCAGACGTAAGAAAACTAACGCCCAAACGTAATAATAAGTAACCTCCAAACGTAAGAAAGACTATTCTCCAATCGGAAAAAAAAACTAACCCCCAAACGTAAGACTGAGTAATCCCTAAACGTAAGAAAACTAACCCCCAAACGTAAGACCGACTAACCCCCAAATAAACGATACTAAGCCCCAAAAGTAAGAATAACTCACCCCCAAACTTAAAAAAAAACTTACCCCCAGACGTAAGAATGACTAACCTTTAAACGTAAGAAAACTAACCACCAAACGTAAGAATGACTAACCCCTAAATGTAAGAATGAATTACCCCCAAACGTAAGAAGACTAACCCCTCAAACTTAAGAATGATATACCCCTTAACGTAAGAAAACTAACCTCTAAACGTAAGAATAACTAACCCCCAAAAGTAAGAAAACTAACCCCCAAAAGTAAGAATGACTAACCCCCAAACGTAAAAAAACTAACTCCTAACCGTAAGAATGACTAACCCCCAAACTTAAGAAAACAAACCCCCAAAAATAAGGATGACTTACCGGCAAACGTGAGAATGATTAACCCCCAAAAATAAGAAAACTAACCTCCGAACGTAAGAATAACTAACCCCAAAACGTAAAAAAACTAACCCCAAAACGTAAGAATAACTAAACCCCAAACGTAAAAAAAGAATACCTCAAAACAAAACAAAACTAACCCCAAAATGTAAGAATAACTCACCACCAAATGTATGAATGGCTAACCCCCAAACTTAACAAAACTAACCCCTAAACGTAAGAATGACTAACCCCTAAATGTAAGAATGACCAACCCCAAAACGTAAGAATGACTAACTCCCAATTATAAAGAATAACTCACCCCAAACATAAAAAAGACTAACCCTAAACAAAAGAAAACTAACCCTTAAAGGTAACAATGAAAAACCGACAAAAGTAATAATGACAAACCCTCAAACATAGGAAAATTAATCCCCAAACGTAGGAAAACTAACCCTCTGACGTAACAGAAACTAACCCCCAAACGTAAAAAAAAATCCCCAAACGTAAGAATGACTAACCCCCAAACGTAAATATAAGTAACCCCCAAAGTAAGAAAACTAACCCCCAAACGTAAGAAAAATAACCCCCAAACGTGAGAATAACTAACCCTCAAAAGTAAGAGAAACTAACCCCCAAACGTAAAAAAGAATCCCCAAACGTAAGAATGACTAACTCCCAAAAGTGAGAATGACTAACCCCCAAACGTAAGACTGACTAACTCCCAAACGTAAGATTGACTAACCCCTACATGTAGGAAAACTAACAACCAAACGTAAGACTGACTAGCCCCCAAACGTACGAATACAAACTCCCAAACGTAACATTGAATCATCCCCAAACTAAAAAAACTAACCCCCAAATGTAAGAATGACTAACCCCCAAGCTTAAGAAAACTAACCCCCAAACGTAAGAATGACACACCCCCAAACGTAAGAAAACTAACCCCCAAAGTTAACAATAACTAACCCCCAAAGGTAAAAAGGAATAAACGCCAAACAAAAGAAAACTACCCCCTAAACATAAGGATGAAAAAACCCAAACATACGAAAATTAACCCCCAAACGTACGAAAACTAAACCCCAAACGTAACAATGACTAACCCCCAAACGTAAGAATAACTTACCCCCAAACGTAAGAAAACTAACCCCAAACGTAAGAATAACTAACTCCCAAACGTAAGAAAACTAACCTCCAAACGTAAGAAGGACTAACCCACAAACGTGAGAAAACTAACCCCCGAAGGAAAGATTGACTAACCCCCAAACGTAAAAATGACAAACCCCAAACATAGGAAAATTAATTCATAAAACTAACCCCCAAAGGTAAGAATGACTAAACCATAAATGTAAGAATGACTAACCCTTAAACCTAAGAAAACTAACCCCCAAACGTAAGAAAACTTAAGAAAACTAACCGCCCAACGTAAGAATAACTAACCCCCAAACATAAGAATGACTAACTTCCAAACGTAAAAAAACTAACCCCCAAACGTAAGAATAACTAACCTCCAAACGTAAAAAAACTAGACCCGAAACGTAAGAATACCTAATCCCCAAACGTAACAAAACTAACCCCCACGCGTAAAAATGACTAACCCCCAAATATAAGAATGACTAACCTCCAAACGTATAAAAAATAACCCCCAAACATAAGAATTACTAACCCCCAAACGTAAGAAAACTAACCCCCAAATGTAAGAATAACTAACCCCCAAACATAAGAATGACTAACTTCCAAACGTAAGAAAACTAACCACCAAACGAAAGAATAACTAACCCCCAAACGTAAGAATGACTCACGCCCAAATGTACAAAAAAACTAACCCTAAAAAGTAAGAACAACTAACCACCAAACGTAAGAATAACTAACCCCACACGTAAGAAAACTAACCCCCAAACTTAAGAATGACTAACCCCGAAACGTAAGAATGACTAACCCTTAAAAGTAAGAAAACTAACCCCTAAAGGTAAGAATAATTAACCCCCAAACGTAAGAATGACAAACCCCCAAACGTGACAAAACTAAACCCCAAACGAAAGAATAACTATCCCCCAAACGTAAGAAAACTAACCCCCAAACGTAAGAATGAGTAACCCCGAAACGTAAGAATGACTAACCCTCAAACGTAAGAAAACTAACCCATTAAGGTAAGAATAATTTTCCCCCAAACGTAAGAATGACAAACCCCCAAACGTAGGACAGCTAACCCCCAAACTTAAGACTGACTAACCCCCAAACGTAAAAATGACTCACCCCAAAACGTACGAAAACTGACCCCAAAACCTAAAAAAACTAACCCCAAAAAGTAAAAATGGCTAACCCCCAAAGGTAAGAATGATTAACTCCCAATTATAAGAATAAGTAACACCTAAACCTAAGAAAACTAACCCCCAAACGTAAGAATGACAAACCCCAAACGTAAGAAAACTAATCTTCAAACGTAAGAATGACTAACCCCCAAACGTAATAATCACAAACACCCAAACATAGGAAAATTAACCCCCTAACGTAGGAAAACTAACCACCAAACGTAAGAATAACTAACCCCCAAACGTAAAAAAAAATTACCCCCAAACGTAAGAATGACTAACCCCCAAACGTAAGAATAACTAACCCCCAAACGTAAAAAATAACTAGCCCCCAAACGTAAACAAATGACTAACCCTTAAACGCAAGAATGACTAAACCCCCAAACGTACCAAAACCAACCTCCAAACGTAAGAAAACTAAACCCCACACGTAAAAATAAATAAACCCCAAACGTAAGAAAACTAACCCCCAAACGTAAGAATGACTAACCCCCAAAGATAAGAATGACTAACCTCCAAACGTATAAAAACTAACCCCCAAACGTAAGAATAACTAACCCCCAAACGTAAGAAAACTAACCGCCAAACGTAAGAATAACTAACCCCCAAACATAAGATAATCTCGTACCCAGATCTCCCACGGTCAGGCGGAGGGGAGATCTGGTAAAGTTCGATTTGAGGCCCGGAATACGGGCCTGCCCATCATCCTTTGTCCACCGTGCTGAATGGCCGCCGGCTCGTAACTGTGATCATTCCTGGTGAGGTTTTCCCTTCGAGAACGTTCTTCGGTCGAGAGGACAACAAAACTTGAAACTTAAACCAAAACGAAAAAGGCAACAGGAGATATTGCAATCAACAAGCGCGGTAAATCACTTTTTTACTAAGATTAGTTCCTACCCTTTGTGACCATCTTTGTAATGAAAACTGTTCCAAGAACAAATCCATCGTAATTGTGCTTTCTCCACTCAAGATCAACGTGCTTATCGACGATCAATTAAAAAGACTTAAGTCAACCGGAGTAGGCTGTACCAGTTTTCGCCTTAGATGGTAACTGTATTGAAGATACTGTAATTTACAGGCAGGGAAATGTCACATAATTTTTGTGCACCCCAAGGTAAAGGTAGCGACAGACAGTGCAGAGAGTTTTTGTTGTCGAAGCTTTATCAGAAAAATTTTGTGGTCGTTGTTGTAGATGAGGCACAATAGAGTTACTGATTGGCATCTTGGTGTTAAATTTAGCATTGGAAAGTCAAATGGTTCATGTCATATTTTCATTTGCAAAGTTTCAGAAATTGTGGTCTACCAGTGATACGTAAAAATTATTTCTTCTCTTTGTAGTCTTTCAGCTGATTTGGTCACACAAATTCTCCTTCTTCCATAAGTTAATGGTTTAAATTTCCAAACCAAATGGATTGTGTAAATGCGGCAGGTTTCTTTTACAGGCCAAAGGACACAACTCAAGGTCACTGTAATAATATAATTTTATATGAACCAGCTAAACAGGGCCTCCTCCTACCTACAACAACTGTCCACTCATATAACACCAGAAATTCTGCCAAGCTTAATTTCCACCGACCACAAGTTAACTAACATAGGCAAATTTACTTTTAAGTACTCTGCTTCTGTCATATGGGAAACTGTCCCCATGGCATTGAAAAAAACAAAAACTTTTAACAGGTTTAAGAAACTTTACAAGGCCCACCTGATCTCTTGTCAATCAAATAATATATGTTCTGTTTAATGATCAAATATAATAGTATGTAACTATCTAATAATAATAATAGAGTTAAAAATAAAAATAATAATAGTAATAATAATAATAATAACAATGTCTGCTTATATTTTGATCTTTGTTGTCGCTGCTGTTGCTGCTGATGATGTGTTGTCCTTTTCCTTTCTTTTTGTTTGTTGTTGTTGTTGTTTGTTTGTTTGTATGTTTTTTTTTTGCTTTTTTTTGTTTTTATTTATTTATTGTTTTGTTCTTCTTTTATTAAGCTTAATGTCCTGTTTAGATTTCTTGCTCGGTTCAGTATATCTCGAACATACCTTAATTTACACAAATGTAATTCTCTCTTGTACATCCTAGGCTCTACAAACATTTCCTACATTTTCTAATATCTCAATAAAGCTCAGTGTCATTTCTTTGTTTACTTAAAAGTAGGTGGTGGTCAGCTAGAAAGCCTTTGCTACTTTGACCACCACACGCATTTTATAATTTGTACTGTATTTATTTTTATCTTGTAATCATTTGTTGAAATACTTTTCTTTCTATGTTAATGTTGTGTAAATAGTGTGAAATAAATGAACCATGAACCATCCTAGCCCTAACACCATGCTACTGTCTTGGTTATATACCACCAAACCAGAAAGACCTGTCCGAGTAAATGGTAGGCGCCCAATTATGTCCAACATTAAAATACCGAGTACACCCTTGCTGTTTTAAAGGGTTTTTTTTTTCTCAAAAATTGAAGTTTGAATTTCTTTTGGGAAATGGAGGTACCACATCTGGATTTGGGATCTGAAGAATGTTTGGTTACTTGCAACATGTGAGCAAACAGAGCAAGTCCCTATGAGTTTCCCATTAGAGTTTTATTTGGTAGTGATGAGCTTTCCATTTCAGTGGTTCTTGATTCACCTTTATCACATAACACTTGAAACATTTTCACCTGAAATTTATGTTAAGTTCAGGGGACATGCCCCCTCGACTGCTTCTTTGATGACAAGTTAATAAAGGTTATAATTTTACACATAGGAGTCCACAGACTCGAAAATTAGAACCACATAAATTATACACAAGTCTAATAATATTTGACTCTTGATATGAAGAACAAAGGTCATTATCTGCATTTGATTTGCAAGGCACAATGAGCTGCTTAAATAATCATTGTTGTACTGAGCATTGCATTATTTGTACATGCATAGAGGATGATACACTAAGAATAATACAAGGTTCTTTATGTCCAAAGCAGCTATCTTGGTGCTTGGACACTCACCTCTGATGGGATCCTTGATTTCAGCAAAAAAAAAAATAATAACAATAATAATAGGAAGGTGTGAAGGTCTTTTGGGCTGATAAAAGTAGCAAATGGCAGATAAATAGAAAACAAATAAAAAAGAAATTTTTCCACTATTTGTTTTCCTGTGCATGTCTGTGTGTTCTAATGAACTGTCACCCATTTCTGCAGCAAAACAACAGCTTTCACAGTAAGCTGATCTTCAGTAACCATGAATTCCTAAGTATTCCTTAACCATGGCCTTCCATAGCCAGGAAACAACATTTAATCAAACTGTCAGACACAAACCCACTGCAGAGAAGTGGTGGGGAAAAGAAACTTTGAAAACAGTGTCTGTCTTGGATGAAAATTCCTTGTTGATGCCAATTCCTTGAGCAAAAAAAATTTTCTTGTATTGATATTTGCACCCATGTAAGGTCCTAACTTTTCTTAATATTAAGACCAGCAACACAAAATTATGTTCAAGGACTTTTCACACAAGTACACAAAAAATATCAGAACAGTGAACCTTGAACCTTTAAGCCCCTGTAGTGATCAGTATCAAAATTTCTCCTAATATTTATCAATACACAATCAAGGAGAGATCATGAGATCACCAGTGGTGAAATTTCTTGATATTTCAACAGCCTCCCTATAATGCTACTATGAAAAATGGACATGTAGAGACCAGTAAGGAGAAACTGTATGTTGACACTGAGGCTTAAAGGTTAAAAGCTAATAAATACAGAGCCATATTGTTGGTGATTATCGCAGCTTCTTTTATGCTTCGTCCTTCCACCACCCCATGCGTCAAAAAGGGCTTAGTTACTTGAGAATCCCTTTTTATTCAGCCTTCTCATTATCCATTTTCTTGTAATTATATTGTCTTATTCTAATGGAAAGAATAACAACATCCCAGTGAATGACTACAGTTTTTTCTTAATTAATTGCATCTTTGTTCAGGGGGCACAACTTCAGAGTACAGCAAACGAGGAACACTTTCCTCAGTATTCCCTACAGCGAAGATTGTTGTCATGACAACAACAGCAACAGAAAAACAACCAAACTACAATCTTACAAAGTTTGAATATGAAAGATTTATGGAGTACTACAAAGGCCTTCCTATCTTAACACAAAGTAATGTTGACCAGTTTGATTAAATATTTTCGCCCATAGCAGATGAACTTATCACCACCAATGTCAAAAATTAAGCCTGTCAGCCTATTATTTACTCATCATTAGTACTGTGTGGATTTGGGGGTGCCTTTTTGGGTGGAAAGCTTGGGGATCACCAGTTCTACCTTACTCCCCAAATTCCTCAAAATGCACTTTTGGCTCAGTCTCATTCTCTACAGACTGACAATGAATATTATTTGCCACAATCTTTGGGAATGGGGTTTGATTCTCATTGTGTTGGAAGGATAATAATTTATTCATTTTGGTCTTCCGCAAACTATGGAAAGTTTTTTCCAAGAAAGTGGAAGAGATGGGAAGCCTGCTACATCAAAACTTTACTTTAACAACAATCATATTGGTGCAAATATTGAAGAAATGCAACCCACCATGACAGATTAGTGTAAATACCCCAGAAATCTGTGCAGGGGAAAATTTTTGCTTATAACCACTTTGGTTTTGGCTTTTGTGTGAGAAATGCAGCTGTTGTGATATCTGTTGTCCGAAATGACTGTCATTGCTCTTAATTATGTGTTGAGCTGTGTCCAGCTGTTTTAGCCCTTGAAGATATTCACATCACCGATAGGAACTTTAGGAACTTGCTTCTCCCTAGAAATCAGGTGGAAGAAATTAAGGCAGAGTTAACAAGAAATAAAGGAGAAACTGAGGCCAGTGATAACTATTTGTATCAGAGAATGTGCTAAGGATTAACAATGGAAGTAGTAAATGAAGTGTGTTTAGTACTTCAAGGACTCCATACTAATGATAAAATAATGGAGAAATTCCCCCATCTTGAAGAAAAGAACAATGGCAAAAAGATTCTAAAAACTGTAAGTGATGTCAAATCCAAAGAGGCATGTCCTCCTTTTAAAACTACTTCTTTTCTAAAGCCTATCACAAGCATAGACCTGCAAAACATTAGGTGGTGCAGACATGTAAACCAATGTCCCCATTTTTATTTTAGAGGAAGGCTAGTTTTATATTTTGAATCCAAATTTTTTTTAACTCAGCCGGTGGGAGAGAGGGGATAAAATTAAACTAACTACACTTACATAAAGAGCCCTAATCGGTTCAGACAAGGTGTTCTATGTTGTAGTACGGGTTTCATTACTATTATTTTGGCGGTCATAAGTCGGACATTTTTCATTTCTCTTAGCTGAGGGGTGGGAGGGATATTGATCTCACCAATATAATAATATTGTGTGGACACTCTATCAATTTCTCAAAAGTCCTATGAGAGATGTTGTATGGATCTTGAAGGAATAAGCACACTGGTCTGAAAGGACTAATATTATATCATGAAGTCTCTTACTCAAAGTCCAGTTCAATTTATAGAAGGAAAATAGTCTTTTAGCAGAAGACAAAAACTAAAAATATGCTAGCAAATGCGGCTCGCGTGTTCAGGAACTCAAGGTGAAGTATTTTGGAGAAATTAATTTGCGTTTACTAAATAAATAATCATTTAAAAAAAATCATTTTTTGTCAAGAAATACCAAAAAAAAAATATATGACCTACCTCCATTTTATCCCCAAAAGTAAGCAAGCTTGTATCCATCGTGTTAGAAACTTGTGAAATTTGGCAAGGCCGTTTGAACGTTTATACTGCAAACTCTTTTCGGCTAAAGTCGCCGTTGTCTTCCGAAAAAACAATTTCTCACTGTTCTCTCCCCACACAAAGGGCATGTATGTATTAAAACGTCGCATGACAATCTTAATCGGAGCGAAAACTTTTCCGTGTTTTTGTTTCTTCCCCGAACTAAGCGAAAACCAAACACAGAAGGAAAGAGCCAATCACAGAGCAGATTAGAATGAGGCATTCTTAATTCTGGTAACCAACCAGAAATGGCGTTGTATCGAACTTTACCAGATCTCACATTTCGACATTCCCGAACGACGACTGAGATCGGGGTACGAGATTAAACATAAGAATGACTAACCTCCAAACATATAAAAACTAATCCCCAAACGTAAGAATAACTAACCCCCAAAGGTAAGAATACTAACCGCCAAACGTAAGAATAACTAACCCCCAAACATAAGAATGACTAACCTCCAAACGTAAGAGAACTAACCCCCAAATGTAAGAATAACTAACACCCAAACGTAAGAAAACTAACCGCCAAACGTAAGAATAACTAACCCCCAAACATAAGAATGACTAACCTTCAAACGTAAGAAAACTAACCCCCAAACGTAAGAATAACTAACCCATAAAAGTAGGAAAACTAACCGCAAAACATAAGAACAACTAAACCTAATCGTAAGAATGACAAGCCCCCAAACGTAGGAAAACTAACCCCCAACCTAACCAAAGAATGACTAATTCCCAAACTAAAGAATGACTAACCCCTTTACGTAGGAAAACTAACCCCCAAACGTTACATTGACTAACCCCTTAAATGTAAGAATGACTAACCTCCAAACGTAAGAAAACTAACCCCCAAACGTAAAAATGACTCACGCCCAAATGTACCAAAACACTAACCCTAAAAAGTAAGAACGACTAACCCCCAAACGTAAGAAACCTAACCCCATAACGTAAGAATAGTTAACCCCCAAACGTAAGAACGACAAAGCCCCAAACGTAAGAAAACTAACCCCCAAACGTGAGAAAACTAACCCCCAAACGAAAGAATAACTAACCCCCAAACGTAAGAAAACTAACCCCCAAACGTTAGAATGATTAACCCCGAAACGTAAGAAATACTAACCCTTAAATGTAAGAAAACTAACCCCTAAAGGTAAGAATAATTGTCCACCAAACGTAAGAAAACAAACTCCAAACGTAAGAATGACAAACCCACAAACGTAGGAGAGCTAACCCCAAAACGTAAGACTGACTAACCCCCAATGGTAAGAATGACAAACCCCCGAACGTAGAAAAACTAACCCCCAAACGCAAGACTGACAAACCCCAAAAAGTAAGAATGACGAACCTCCAAACGTAAGAATGATTAACCTCCAAACGTACCAAAAAAACCTCCAAACGTAAGAAGGACTAACCCCTAAACGTAAGAAAACTAACCCCCAAACCTAAGAATGACTAATTCCCAAACTAAAGAATGACTAACCCCTTTACGTAGGAAAACTAACCCCCAAACGTTAAAAAACTATTCCCCAAACGTAAGAATAACTAACGCCCAAACTTAAGAAAAATAACCCCCAAACGTAAGGATGTGTAACCCCCAAACGTGAGAATGACTAACCCACAAAGGTAAGAAAACTAACCCCCAAATGTAGGAATAACTTACCCCCAAACGTAAGAATAACTAACGCCCAAAACGTAAGAAAACTAACCTCAAACGCAAGAATGACTAACCCCCATACGTAAGAATGACAAACCCCCAAACGTAGGAAAACTAACCCCTAAACATAAGACTGACAAACCCCTGAATGTCAGAAAACTAACCCATAAACGTAAGACTGACTTACCGCCAAACGTAAGAATCACTAACCCTTAAACGTAAACAAAGTAACCCAGAAACGTAACAATGACTCACCTCCAAACAGAAGAAAACTAACCCCCAAACGTAACACTGACTAACCCCTAAACGTGAGAATGACTCATCCCCAAACGTAAAAAAAAATTAACCCCCAAACGTAAGATTGACTAACCCCTAAATGTAAGAATGACTAACCTCCAAACGTAAGAAAACTAACCCCCAAACGTAAGAATGACTCACGCCCAAACGTACCAAAAAACTAACCCTAAAACGTAAGAACGACTAACCCCCAAACGTAAGAATAACTAACCCCAAACGTAAGAAAACTAACCCCCAAACGTGAGAAAACTAACCCCCAAACGAAAGAATAACTAACCCCCAAAGGTAAGAACAATTGGCCACCAAACGTAAGAAAACAACCCCCAAACGTAAAAATGACAAACCCCCAAACGTAGAAAAACTAACCCCCAAACGTAAGACTGACTAACCCCAAAAAGTAAGAATGACTAAGCCCCAAACGTAAGAATGATTAACCCCCAAATATAAGAATAACTAACACCTAAACCTTAGAAAACTAACCCCCAAACATAAGAATGACAAACCCCAAACATAAGAAAACTAACCTTCAAACGTAAGAATGACTAACCCCAAAACATAAGAATGACTAACCCCCAAACGTAATAATCACAAACCCCCAAACATTAACAAATTAACCCACTAACGTAGGAAAACTAACCACCAAACGTAGAAATAACTAACCCCCAAACGTAAAAAAAAATTACCCCAAACCGTAAGAATGACTAATCCCCAAACGTAAGAATAACTAACCCCCAAACGTAAGAAAACTAACCCCCAAACGTAAGAATTACTAACCCCCAAACGTAAAAAAATGACTAACCCTTAAACGCAAGAATGACTAAATACCCAAACGTAAGAAAACTAACCTCCAAACGTAAGAAAACTGAACCCCAAACGTAAGCTTAACTAACCCCCAAACGTAAAAAAACTAACCCCCAAACGTATGAATAACTAACCCCCAAACTTAAGAATGAGAAACCTCTAAACGTAAGAATGACCATCTCCCAAACGTAGGAAAACTAACCCCCAAACGTATGAATAACTAACCCCCAAACTTAAGAATGAGAAACCCCTAAACGTAAGAATGACCATCTCCCAAACGTAGGAAAACTAACCCCCAAACGTAAGAAAACTAACCCCCAAACGTAAGAATGACTAACCCCTAAACGTAAGAATGACAATTCCCCAAACGTATTAAAACTAACCCCCAAACATAAGAAAACTAACCCCCAAACGTCAGAATGACTAATCCAAAAACGTAAGAATGACTAACCCCAAAACGTAAGATTAACTAACCACTTAATGTAAGAATGACGAACCCCCAAACGTAAGAATAACTAACCCCCAAACGTAAGAAAACTAAGCTCCAAACGTAAGAATACTAACCCCCAAACTTAACAATAACTAACCCCCAGACGTAAGAATGACTGACCCCCAAACGTAAGAAAACTAACCCCAACACGTAAGAATAACTAACTCCCAAACGTAAGAAAACTAACCCCCAAACGTAAGAATAACTAACCCCAAACGCAAGAATAACTAACCCCTATACGTAAGAATAACAAACCCCCAAACGTAGGAAAATCAACCCTTAAACGTAAGACTGACTAACCCCTAAATGTAAAAAAACTAACCCCCAAACGTACGACTGACTCATAGCCAAACGTAAGAAGGACTAACCCTAAACATAAGAAAACTAACCCCCAAAAGAAAGATTGACTAACCCCCAAACGTAAAAATGACAAACCCCAAACGTAGGAAAATTAACCCATAAATGTAGAAAAACTAACCCCCAAACGTAACAAAACTAACTCCCAAACGTAAAAATGACAAATCCGCATAAGTAAAAATGACTAACCCTTAAAGTAAGAAAACTAACCCCCAAACGTAAGAATGACTCACCCCAAAATGTAAGAATGACTAACCCCCAAAAGTAAGAATGATTAACCTCTAAACGTAAGAAAACTAACCCCCAAACGTAAGAATGACTAACCCCGAAACGTAAGAATGACTAACCCTCAAACGTAACAAAACTAACCCCTAAAGGTAAGAATAATTAACCCCCAAACGTAAGAATGAAAAACCCCCAAACGTAAGAGTGACTAACCCCCAAACGTAAGAATGACAAACCCTCAAACGTACAAAAACTAACCCCCAAACGTAAGACTGACTAACCGCGAAACATAAGATTGACTAACCCTTAAACGTAAGAAAACTAACCCCCAACCGTAAAAATGACTCACCTCCAAACGGAAGAAAACTAACCCCAAAACGTAAGACTGACTAACCCCCAAACGTAAGAAAACTAATCCCCAAACGTACGAACACTAATCCCCAAACGTAAGAATGACTCACCCCCAAACGTAAAAAAACTAACCAACAAACGCAAAAATTACAAATCCCCAAACGTAAGAAAACTTACCTCCAAACGTAAGAAGGACTAACCCCCAAACGTAGGAAAACTAACCCCATAAACAAACGAAAACTAATCCCCAAACGTAAAAATGACAAACCCAAAAAGGTATAAATGACTAACCCTTAAACGTAAGAATTACTTACCCCCAAACTTAAAAAAACTAACCCTTAAAACGTAAGAAAACTAACCCGCAAACGTAAAAAGGACAAACCCCCAGACGTAAGACTGACTAAATCCCAAATGTAAGAAAATTAAGCCCCAAACGTAAGAATGACTAACCCCCACACGTAAGAATGACTCACCACCAAACGTAAAAAAACTAACCAACAAACGCAAAAATGACAAATCCCTAAACGTAAGAAAACTTACCTCCAAAGGTAAGAATGACTAACCCTCAAACGTAAAAAAATGAATAACCCTTAAACGCAAGAATGACTAACCCCCAAACGTAAGAATAACTAACCCCCAAAAAGTAAGAAAACTAACCTCGAAAGGTAAGAAAACTAAACCCAAAACGTAAGAATAACTAACCCCCAAACGTAAAAAAATGACAATTCCTTAAAAGTAAGAATGACTAAACCCCAGACGTAAGAATAACTTACCCCCAAACGTGAGAATTGCTAACCCCCAAACGTAAAAAAATGACTAACCCTTAGACGTAAGAATGACTAACCCCCAAACGTAAGAATAACTAACCCCCAAACGTAAGAAAACTAACCTCCAAACGTAAGAAAACTAAACCCCAAACCTAAGAATAACTAACCCCTAAACGTAAAAAAACTAACCCCCAAACGTATGAATAACTAACCCCCAAACGTAAGAATGAGTAACCCCTAAATGTAAGAATGACCATTCCCCAAACGTAGAAAAACTAACCCACAAACGTAAGAAAACTAACCCCTAAACGTAAGAATGACTCACCACCAAACGTAAAAAAACTAACCAACAAACGCAAAAATGACAAATCCCCAAACGTAAGAAAACTTACCTCCAAACGTAAGAAGGACTAACCCCCAAACGTAGGAAAACTAACCCCCAAACAAAAGAAAACTAATCTCCAAACGTAAGAATGACAAACCCAAAAAGGTATAACTGACTAACCCTTAAACGTAAGAATTACTTACCCCCAAACTTAAAAACAAGTAACCCTTAAAACGTAGGAAAACTAACCCGCAAACGTAAGAATGACTAACCCCCAAACGTAAGACTAACTAAATCCCAAATATAAGCAAATTAAGACCCAAACGTGAGAATGACTAATCCCCAAAAGTAAGAATGACTTACCCCTAAACGTAAAAATGACTCACCACCAAAGGTAAAAAAACTAACCAACAAACGCAAAAATTACAAATCCCCAAACGTAAGAAAACTTACCTCCAAAGGTAAGAATGACTAACCCCCAAACGTAAAAAAACTAACCACCAAACGTAAGAAGACTAACCCCCAAACGTAAGAATAACTAACCCTCAAACGTAAGAAAACTAACCTCCAAACGAAAAAAGGACAAACCCCCAAACGTAAGAACACTAACCCTTAAAGGTAAGAATAACTAACCCCAAAACGTAAGTATAACTAACCCTCACACGTAAGAAAACTAACCTCCAAACGAAAAAAGGACTAACCCCCAAACTTAAGAAAACTAACCCCCAAAGGTAAGAATAACTAATCCCCAAACGTAAGAATGATTAACCCCCAAATATAAGAATAACTAACACCTAAACCTAAGAAAACTAACCCCCAAACGTAAGAATGACAAACCCCGAACGTTAGAAAACTAACCTTCAAAGGTAATGAAGGACTAACCCCAAAAAATTAAGAATGAATAACCCCCAAACGTAATAATCACAAACCCCCAAACTTAAGAAAATTAACCCCCTAACTTAGGAAGACTAACCACCAAACGTAAGAATAACTAACTCCCAAACGTAAAAAAAAGGTACCCCCAAACGTAAGAATGACTAACCCCCAAACGTAAGAATAACTAACCCCCAAACGTAAGAATAGCTAACCCCCAAACGTAAGAATTACTAACCCCCAAACGTAAAAAAAATGACTAACCCTTAAACGCAAGAATGACTAAACCCCAAAACGTAAGAGAACTAACCTCCAAAAGTAAGAAAACTAAACCCCAAACGTAAGAATGAGTAACCCCTAAACGTAAGAATGACAATTCCCAAAAAGTAGTAACACTAACCCCAAAACGTAAGAAAACTAACCCCCAAACGTAATAATGACTAACCCCCAAACGTAAGAATGACTAACCCAAAAACGTAAGAATGACTAACACCCAAACGTAAGAAAACTAACCTCCAAACGTAAAAATGACTAACCCCTAAACGTAAGAAGACTAACCCCAAAACGTAAGAATAAGTAACCCCAAAACGTAAGAATAATTAACCCCCAAACGTAGGAATGACAAACCTCCAAAGTTAAGAAAACTAACCCCCAAAGACAAAACTGACTACCCACAAACGTAAGAATGACAAATCCCCAAATGTAATACTGAGTAACCTCTAAATGTAAGAAAACTAAGCCCCAAACGTAAGATTAACTAACCCCCAAACGTCAGAATGACAAACTCCCAAATTTAAGAAAACTAACCCCCAAACGTAAGACTGACTTACCCCCAAATGTACGATACTGAGCCCCAAAAGTAAGAATAACTCAAACCCAAACTTCAAAAAAACTTACTCCCAAACGTAGGAATGACTACCTCTTAAACGTAAGAAAACTAACCACCAAACATAAGAAAAATAACCCCAAAACGTAGGAATAACTAACCCCAAAACGTAAGAAAACTAACCCCCAAACGTAAGAATGACTCATCCCTAAACGTAAGAAAACTAAACCCCGAACGTAATAATGACTAACCTCCAAACGTAAGAAAACTAACCCCCAAACGTAAAAATGACTAACCCCCAAACGTAAGAAAACTAACCCCAAAACGTAAGAATGATAAATCCCCAAAGTTGAGAAAACTAACCCCAAAAGGTAAAATATACTAACCCCCAAACGTAAGAATGACTAACCCCAAAACGTAAGAAAATTAACCTCCAAACCTAAGAATAACTAACCCCAAAACGTAAGAATAACTAACCCCCAAACTTTAAGAAAACTAACCCCCAAACGTAAGAATACCTAACCCCCAAAAGTAACAAAAGTAATCCGCAAACGTAAGAATAAGTAACACGAAAACGTAAGAAAACTAATCCCAAACGTAAGAATAACTAACCCCCAAAAGTAAGAAAAGTAATCCGCAAACGTGAGAATAAGTAACCCGAACACGTAAGAATGACAAACCCCCAAACGTAAGACTGACAAGCTTCCAAGCGTAACAATGACAACCCCCAAACGTAGGAAAGCTAACCCCCAAACGTAAGACTGACTAACCCCCAAACGTTACAAAACTAACCCCGAAACGTGAGAATAATTAACCCCCAAACGTAAGAATGATTAAGCCCCAAACGTAAGAATAACTAACACCCAAACCTAAGAAAACTAACCCCAAACGTAACAATAACTAACCCCCAAACTTAAGAATGACTAACACCCAACAGTAAGAATGACTAACCCCCAAAAATAGGAAAACTAACCCCCAAACGTAGGAATAACTAACTCCCAGAAGTAAGAATGACTAACCTCCAACAGTAAAAATGACTAACCCCCGAACATAGGAAAACTAACCCCCAAACGTTAGAATAACTAACTCCCAGGAGTAAGAATGACTAACCCCCAAAAGTAAGAATAACTAACCCCCAAAAGTAAGAAAAGTAATCCGCAAACGTAAGAATAAGTAACCCAAAAACGTAAGAATGAAAAACCCCCAAACGTAAGACTAACAAGCCTCCAAGAGTAAGAATGACAACCCCCAAACGTAGGAAAGCTAACCCCCAAACGTAAGACTGACTAACCCCCAAACGTAGAAAAACTAACCCACAAACGTAAGAATAACTAACCCCCAAACATAAGAAAAATAACCCCTAAACGTAAGAATGATTAAGCCCAAAACGTAAGAATAACTAACACCCAAACCTAAGAAAACTAACCCCAAACGTAACAATAACTAACCCCCAAACCTAAGATTGACTAACACCCAACAGTAAGTATGATTAACCCCCAATAATAGGAAAAAAAAACCCAAACGTAAGAATAACTAATCCCAAACGTAAGAATAACTAACCCCCAAACGTAAGAATAACTAACCCCCAAACGTAAGAATGACTAACCCCCAAACGTAAGAATGACAAACCCCCAAACGTAAGAAAAGTAACCCCCAAACGTAAGAATAACTAACCCCCAAACATAAGAAAACTAAACCCCAAACGTAATAATATCTAACCCCAAAACGTAAGAATGAATAACCCCTAAACGTAAGAAAACTAACCCAACAACGTAAGAATGACTAACCCCCAAACGTAAGAATAACTAATCCCCAAACCTAAGAATACTAACCCCCAATCGTAAGAATGACTAACCCCCAAACGTAAGAATGGCAAACCCAAAACGTAAGAAAAGTAACCCCCAAACATAATAAGAAAACTAATCCGCAAACGTAAGAATAAGTAACCCGAAAAGGTAAGAATGACAAACCCCCAAACGTAAGACTGACAAGCCTCCAAGCGTAAGAATGACAACCCCCAAACGTAGGAAAGCTAACCCCCAAACGTAAGACAGACTAACCCCCAAACGTTGCAAAACTAACCCCGAAACGTGAGAATAACTAACCCCCAAACGTAAGAATGATTAAGCCCCAAACCTAAGAAAACTAACCCCAAACGTTACAATAACTAACCCCCAAACTTAAGAATGACTAACACCCAACAGTAAGAATGACTAACCCCCAAACATAGGAAAACTAACCCCAAACGTAAGAATAACTAACTGCCAGAAATAAGAATGACTAACCCCCAACAGTAAGAATGACTAACCCCCGAACATAGGAAAACTAACCCCCAAACGTAAGAATAACTAATTCCCAGAAGTAAGAATGACTAACCCCCAACAGTAAGAAAAGTAATCCGCAAAAGTAAGAATAAGTAACGTAAACCCGTAAACCCGAAAACGTAATAATGACAAACCCCCAAACGTAGGAAAGCTAACCCCCTAACGTAAGAATAACTAAACCGCAAACGTAAGAAAACTAACCCCCAAACGTATTAATAACTAACCCCAAAACGTAAGAATAACTAACCCCCAAACGTAAGAAAACTAACCCCCAAACGTAAAAATAACTAACCCTCAAAAGTAAGAAAAGTAATCCGCAAACGTAAGAATAAGTAACCCGAAAACGTAAGAATGACAAACCCACTAACGTAAGACTGACAAGCCTCCAGGCGTAAGAATGACAACCCCCAAACGTAGGAAAGCTAACCCCCAAACGTAAGACTGACTAACCCCCAAACGTAGCAAAACTAACCCCGAAACGTGAGAATAACTAACCCCCAAACGTAAGAATGATTAAGCCCCAAACGTAAGAATAACTAACACCCAAACCTAAGAAAACTAACCCCAAACGTAACAATAACTAACCCCCAAACTTAGGAATGACTAACACCCAACAGTAAGAATGACTAACCCCCAAACATAGGAAAACTAACCCCCAAATGTAAGAATAACTAACTCCCAGAAGTAAGAATGACTAACCCCCAAACGTAAGAAAAGTAACCCCCAAACGTAAGAAAACTAACCCCGAAACGTGAGAATAACTAACCCCCAAACGTAAGAAAGCTAACCGCCAAACGTAAAAGAACTAACCCTCATGTATAAGAATGACAAACCCCCAAACGTAAGAATACTTAACCCCCAAACGTAAGAAAAGTAATCCGCAAACGTAAGAATAAGTAACCCGAAAACGTAAGAATGACAAACCCCCAAACGTAAGACTGACTAGCCTCCAACCTTAAATTGACAAACCCCCAAACGTAGGAAATCTAACCCCCAAACGTAAGACTGGCTAACCCCCAACGTAGAAAAACTAACCGCCAAACGTAAGAGTAACTAACCCCCAAACGTAAGAATGATTAACCCCCAAACGTAAGAATAACTAACCCCCAAACCTAAGAAAACTAACCCCTAAACGTAAAAATAACTAACCCCCAAACTTAAGAATGACTAACACCCAACAGTAAGAATGACTAACCCCCAAACATAGGAAAACTAACCCTCAAACGTAAGACTGACTCACCCCCAAACGTAAAAGAACTAACCCCCAATTGTAAGAATGACAAACCCCCAAACGTAAGAAAACTAACCCTCAAACGTAAGACTCATTAAATCCCAAATGTAAGAAAATCAAGCAACAAACGTAAGAATGACTAACCCCCAAAAGTAAGAGTTACTAACCCCTAGACGTAAGAAAACTAACCCCCAAACGTAAGAAGGACTAACCCCCAAATGTAAAAATACTTAACCCCCAAACGTAACAATGACTCACCCAAAAATGTAAAAAAACTAACCCCAAAAGGTAAGAATAACTAACCCCAAAACGTAAGAAAACTAACCCCCAAACGTAAGAATGACTCACCCCCAAACGTAAAATAACTAACCCCAAAACGTAAGAATGACTAACCCCCAAACGTAAGAATGACAAACTACCAAATGTAAGAATGACTAATCCCCAAACCCTAGGAAAACTAACCCCCAAACGTAAGAAAACTAACTTCCAAACGTAAAAAGGACTAACCCCCAAACGTAAGAAAACTACCCCCAAAGGTAAGAATGACTAACCCCCAACGTAAGAAAAGTAATCCGCAAACGTAAGAATAAGTAACCCGAAAACGTAGGGGTGACAAACCCCCAAAGGTAAGACTGACTAGCCTCCAACCTTAAATTGACAAACCGCCAAACGTAGGAAAGCCAACCTTCAAACGTAAGACTGACTAACCGCCAACGTAGAAAAACTAAGCCCCAAATGTAAGAATAACTAACCTTTAAACGTAAGAAAACTAACCCCCAAACGTAAGAATAACTAACCCCCAAACGTAAGAATGATTAACCCCCAAACGTAAGAATAACTAACCCCCAAACCTAAGAAAACTAACGCCCAAACGTAAAAATACCTAACCCCCAAACTTAAGAATGACTAACACCCAACAGTAAGAATGACTAACCTCCAAACATACGAAAACTAACCCCCAAACGTAAGAATAACTAACCCCCAAACGTAAGAACTACTAACACCCAACAGTAAAAATGACTAACCCCCAAACATATAAAAATTAAGCCCCAAACGTAAGAATGACTAACCCCCAAACGTAAAAAGGACTCACCCTCAAACGTAAGACCGACTAACCCCCAAACGTACGAAAACTAACCCCCAAACGTAAGAATGACTTACCCCCAAACGTAAAACAACTAACCCCCAATTGTAAGAATGACAAACCCCCAAACGTAAGAAAGATTAACCCCCAAACGTAAGAAAACGAACCCCCAAACGTAAAAATGACCAACCCCCAAATGTAAAAATACCTAACCCCCAAACATAACAATGACTCACCCAAAAACGTAAAAAAACTAACCCCAAAAGGTAAGAATAAATAACCCCCAAACGTAGAAAAACTAACCCCCAAACGTAAGAATAACTAATCCCAAACGTAAAAAAACTAATCCCCAAACGTAAGAACGACTCACCCCCAAACATAAAAAAACTAACCCCAAAACGTAAGAATGACTAACTCCCAAACGTAAGAATGAAAAACTACCAAACATACGAAAGTTAAACCCCAAACGCAGGAAAACTAACCTACAAACGTAAGAATAACTAACCCCCAAAGGTAAGAATGACTAACCCTTAAACGTAAAAATAACAAACCCCCAAACATACGAAAGTTAAACCCCAAACGCAGGAAAACTAACCTACAAACGTAAGAATAACTAACCCCCAAACGTAACAACAACAAACCCCCAAACGTAAAAATAACTAACCCCAAAGCGTAAGAATGACCAACCCCAAAACGTAAGAAAACTAACCCCCAAACGTACGAATAACTAACCCCCATACGTAAGAAAAGTAATCCGCAAACATAAGAATAAGTAACCGGAAAACGTAAGAGTGACAGACCTCCAGACGTAGGAAAGCCAACCCCTAAACGTAAGACTGACTAACCGCCAACGAAGAAAAAATAACCCCCAAATGTAAGAATAACTAACCCCCAAACGTAAGAAAACTAACCCCCAAACGTAAGAATAACTAACCCCCAAACGTAAGAATGATTAACCCCCAAACGTAAGAAAACTAACCCCCAAACGTAAAAATACCTAACCCTCAAACTTAAGAATGACTAACACCCAACAGTAGGAATGACTAACCCCCAAAACATAGGAAAACTAACCCCCAAACGTAAGAATAACTAACCCCCAAACGTAAGAACTACTAACACCCAACAGTAAGAATGACTAACCCCCAAACATATAAAAACTAACCCCCAAACGTAAGATCAACTAACCCCCAAACGTAAGAATGACTAACCCTCAAACGTAAGACTGACTAAATCCCAAATGTAAGAAAATTAAGCCCCAAACGTAAGAATGACTAACCCCCAAACGTAAAAACGACTCACCCTCAAACGTAAGACTGACTAACCCCAAAACGTACGAAAACTAACCCCGAAATGTAAGAATGACTAACCCCCGAACGTAAAAAAACTAACCCCGAAACGTAAAAATAATAAACCGCCAAACGTAAAAATGATCAACCTCCAAACATAAGAAAACTATCCTCCAAACGTAAGAAGGACTAACCCCCCAATTAAAGAAAACCAAGTCTTAACCTAAGAATGACTAACCCCCAAATGTAAAAATAACTAACCCCCAGACGTAACAATGACTCACCCTCAAACTTAAAAAAAATAACCCCTAAACGTAAGAATAACTAACCCCCAAACGTAAGAAAACTAACCCGCAAACCTAAGAATGACTCACCCCCAAACGTAAAAAAACTAACCCCAAAACGTAAGAATGACTAACCCCCAAACGTAAGAACGACAAACCGCCAAATGTAAGAATGACTAACCCCCAAACCTAGGAAAACTAACCCCCAAACGTAAGAATAAATAACCCCCAAATGTAAGAAAACTAACCTCCAAACGAAAAAAGGATTAACACCCAAACGTAAGAATAACTAATCCCAAACGTAAGAATAACTAACCCCCAAACGTAAGAAAACTAACCCCTAAACGTAAGAATGACTAACCCTCAAACGTAAGAATGACAAACCCCCAAACCTAAGAAAACTAACCCCAAAACGTAAGAATGACGAACCCCCAAACGTAAGAATGACAAATCCCCAAAACGGCAGAATGACTAACCCCAAAAGTAAGAATCACAAAACCCCCAAAGGTAAGAATAACTAACCCCGAAACGTAGGAAAACTAACACCCAAACGTGAAAATAACTAACACCCAAACGTTAGAATGACTAACCTCCAAACGTAAGAATAACTAACTCCCAAACGTAAGAATAACTAATCCCAAGCGTAAGAATAACTAACCCCCAAACCTAAGATGACTAACCCCCAAACGTAAGAAAAGTAACCCAAAAACGAAAGAATAACTAACCCCCAAACGTAATAATATCTAACCCCAAAACGTAAAAGTGACTAACCCCAAAACGTAAGAAAACTAACCCCAAACGTAACAATAACTAATCCCAAACGTAAGAATAACTAACCCCCAAACCTAAGAAACTTAACCCCCAAACCTAAGAATGACTAACCCCCAAACGTAAGAATGACAAACCCCCAAACGTAAGAAAAGTAACCCCCAAACGTATGAATAACTAACCCGCAAACGTAAGAAAACTAACCCCCAAACGTAATAATATCTAACCCCAAAACGTAAAAGTGACTGTTACTGCTGGGCTTCGCGTTTCCCAGCTGGGTCCCCTGCGCAGACATTTAGTTTCGGGCATGCGCATAGGTGGCCTTTAATGTTTACCACGAGGGCCACCGAGTTTTTACCTCAATTTTAAGTTCACTAAGGTTTATTAGTTTTCACGGTTTGTACGGCAGTTAAGTTGATTTTTATTAAGGCCCATCGGTGTAACTGGAATTGCGAGTTTGTCTCACGGTGCCTCGTGTCGAAATAAACGTTGAAATTTACGGCTGGTTTACATTCGCATCTACAGTAAAAACTCGACCTCAAGCATGGTTTGTCGATGGATGTGTGGCTTACAAGGATAAATACGGTTTACTTGGTTTTTCTATTGCAACTTTCACGGATAATTACGGGCATGGAAAACGAAAACATGGAATCTACAATGGCTTATGGTGAAGAAGGAATTTTCAAAGGTTATCGTTCGCGTTCGCCTTCAATTGACACGGCTTCGTTTCGCGCCATTTCACCGCTTAACACTCCACCGACGGATGCGGCATCAAAAATACGGCTTCATGATTCAGTTAAGGTTCAAGGTTCACTGAATATGGAGGAGAAATCGACGGAGAATGGTGCCGCGGAGTTAGAATCGGGCGCAAGGAAGAAAATTACAACGGATAAAGGTAAACAGTACGAGATACAAAGGTTAAAAGAGCGTAGAACTGTGGCTCTTCGCCACGTGACTAGGCAGATAAACAAAATGAAGCCTCTTCTTGTTGATCTTAACAATTTTGAGTTTGTGTCATCTGAAACGGAAGGTTTAAACAATTTACTTGTCAAGCTACAAGTTGCTCAGGATAATTTCCTCGAAGTGTTAGAGAATGAATCAGATATTGCCAGTGCTAATTCATGGTATGAAGTTCATGATGGAGATGTGTTTAAGTTTAAACAGTCCGTCTGTGAATATTTGTCTAAGGCGAAAGAGCTTCAGTCTGCTGAATTAAATTCTGCTGCTTCTAACAAGTCTCATCGCTCTAGAAAGTCTAATCACTCTGGACGTTCTAATTTGTCTTCACTTTCATCTAATGCGAAATTGATAAAAGCCAAGACTAGGGTTGCAGCTTTAGAAGTTGAGACAGCTTTTCTGAAGGAAAAACAGGCACTGAAAATGGCAGAGGAACAATTGGAGCTTAGGAAAAGTCTAGCTAAGGCAAAGGAAGAAGAAAGGATTTATAAACAAATGAACAGTGAAGAGTGGGTTTCCACACCTACATGTTTACAGACACAAAAGCTTCCAATATTCCCAGTGTCCAGTCTACTCCCAGCCAACATTACGAAGGATACAAACATTACCTCCCTGTCAACCCCAGGATCGGTTGTAACGATGACAACGGCAGCAATGGTGACTAGTTCATCCTCATCAAACGCCATTCCAATTTTAGAACCTGCTTCAAAGTCTCTTAAAGCACATTCTTCTGGCAATCATGTCTCAGGGCACCAGTACCCCACTAAAGCAAATCCTCTTAGTGGATATACTACAGAGCAAACAGGCCCCATTTACACAAGCCCAATGACAGCATGCAGATCAGGAAATTCAGGCTTTGACTTTGAAACCCATGTAGACATTGTGACTCCTGGGTGTGTAGTGAACACCACTGAAATTCCCACAAGTGCACATATTTCATCAACTCAACCCCATTTCATAGACGGGCATGCAGTTGTGTATTCTATCAGAGATCAATCACAGGGGATCCCACAGACACCCCAACGTGTTTATAGCCCTCCAAGTCGTTCAGCAAGTTTGTCTGTTAATCCCTTGACAGTCCAGGACAATACCTTTCAAGATATTGTAGACATTCAAAGAAAGCAGACGGAATTGTCTCGGATTATGGTTTCCCAGCAAGCAAGGAGCCTTCTTCCATCAACTGAGCCTCCAATGTTTTACGGTGACGCTATGGAATTTCCTGCATTTATGACTGCCTTTGAGTCTTTGATTGAATCAAAGGTTGAAGACTCCTGTGAAAGGCTGTATTTTCTGGGTCAGTACACTTCTGGTAAAGCTAAAGAAGTTATTAATGGTTGTCTTCAGAGAAAATCAGAAGGATCCTACAAAGAAGCCAAGGGACTGCTAAAGAGACAGTTTGGAGATCCATTCAAGATTGCAAATGCTCACATCACAAAACTGTCTTCATGGCAACCAATCAGAGCAAACGATGGCTCAGCTCTCCAAAATTTCTCTATTGCTCTGGACCAAGCAAAGTCTGCTATGAAAGGCATGTCTCACATGGATGATTTGAACACAGCTCATGTACTGCGACAGCTTTGGGAAAAGTTACCAAGGCATCTACGAAGCAAATGGACTGAAAGGAACAATAAGACCAAGATTGAAAAAGGAAGGATAGCTGACTTTGAGGAGTTCTCACAATTTGTCCGCAAACAGGCTGAGCTTGCCACAGATCCTGTATTCTCAGAAGAAAATGTTACCAAACCTCATCATGATGAGAAAGACAAAGGCACTCATGTCAAATTCAGACGAAGGCCACGTAGCAGAGGAAAAGGAACAAGCCTTGCCACGGGATTAAAGAAGGAAGGTAGAAAGGAGCAGTCCACGTCGTGTTCCTTATGCAAAAGGCCTCACAACCTAAATGATTGTGAACAGTTTTTAAAGAAAACTCTAACTGAGCGACGGGAGTTTGTAGTGGAGAAGAAACTGTGCTTTGGTTGCTTTAGTGATCAGCACATTGCTAAAAACTGCAAGGAGCGGCAGACATGTAAGACTTGCAAAAGGCCACACCCCACATCGCTACACGACTATGATTGGGCAAAGAAGATCAGCAACGACAGTGATAATCAACCTGGAGCTGAACCTCGGGTTAGCAGCAACCGCACTGCCATCTGTAACGTCACGGAAGCTGGAGATGTACCTATCAACATGGGTATATTACCAGTTCACTTGTTTCACAAGAGTGATCCAGCAAAGAAGATAAAAGTCTATGCACTGCTAGACAACGCCAGTGGTGGGACGTTTGTGAGTGAGAAGTCAATGAAGGCACTCGGCATTGAGGGAAATGACACTGACCTTATCCTTACTACGATTCACGGAACGAGCAGTGTTACCACAAAGGCCATTGAAGGATTGGTGGTAGCCAACATTAAAGAAGAGGACGTGATCTTGGACCTACCTAGAACGTTTACGCGGCATGTGATTCCAGCAGACCGCAATGAAATACCTCGACCTGACGTAATCTGCAAGATGTCTCATTTGAAGAAAATCAGTGCAGAGATACCCCCCTACATGGCAGACATCGAAGTGGGTCTGCTTATTGGATTGAATTGCCCAAGTGCCCTACGTCCAAGAGAAATCGTTTACGGCAAAGATTCAGACCCGTACGCAGTTCGGTCACTCCTCGGATGGTACGTCAACGGGCCCCTCTGTAATCCACAGCCGAGTAGCCAGATTACATGCAACCGAATCAATCTTAGCCCTGAAGATACTATAATTACCCCTCGGGGATATGTAGTCACACAGAGAAAGGTGAAGGAGCGGATAACTCCACAAGCAGTTAGTCAGATGTTTGACTTGGACTTCTCTGAACGAGAAAAGGGGACAGCAATGTCACGTGAAGACATCAAGTTCTGCGAAACGGTGGAGAGCGGCATCGTTCATCTCGATGACCTGCATTATGAGATGCCCCTCCCATTTAAGCATCAGAACGTTCAGCTCCCTAACAACTATGCACAAGCAGAAAAGCGTCTGACTGGCCTAAAAAGGCGTCTGAAGGCCGATGACAGATATTGTGCGGATTACTGCAGTTTTATGGCTGATATCATCTCCAAAGGATATGCTCGCAAGGTGAATGACGAGTTCAAAGATGAGGTTGGAAGAATCTGGTACCTTCCTCATCATGGGATCTATCATCCGCAGAAGTCGAAAGTACGAGTGGTGTTCGATTGTTCGGCCACATTTGAAGGACAGTCCTTGAATGACAAGCTTCTTCAGGGACCGGATCTTACAAGTAACCTCCTTGGCGTGCTAACCAGATTTCGCCAGGAGAAGTATGCCTTTATGGCGGACATCGAGAAGATGTTCTTTCAAGTGAGAGTTAGAAAGGAAGATCAAAGTTTCCTCAGATTTTTGTGGTGGCCAAATGGAGACTTGGAGCAGAAAGCCGAAGAGTATTGTATGACTGTGCACCTCTTCGGTGCAGTATCATCTCCTGCATGTGCCAACTATGCACTTCAGCGTACAGCAGATGACGACGAAGACAACTATGGAACTGAGGTAGCCAACACCCTTAGAAGGAACTTCTATGTGGATGATGTCCTAAAATCTGCAAGCACCGAAGACAAAGCTATTGATCTAGCGAAGGACGTCAAGGCAGTTTGCAGGAATGGGGGATTCAACTTGACTAAGTTTGTGGGCAACACTGAACGCATCATTAACTCAATTCCTGACGAGCACAGAGCAGAGAATGTGAAGAGCCTTGCACTTGGCCAAGATAAGTTGCCCATTGAAAGAGCGCTAGGAGTCATTTGGTGCATCAAATCAGATACGTTCAACTTCAGGATTGAACTTAAGGATAAGCCTTGCACACGTAGAGGCATCCTTTCAACGATTAGTTCCATCTACGACCCCTTAGGTTTCATCGCTCCGGTAGTACTTGTTGGAAAGAAGATATTGCAAGACATCTGTCAGTCTAACAGCTGGGATGAACCCGTTGACGATGCAACCAAAAGCAGATGGGAAAAATGGCGGAATGAACTTTGCTTACTTGAAAGTTTAAAAGTGCCAAGAAGTTTCAAACCCGCGGAATTCGGAAAGATTGTGTCGGCACAGCTCCACTGTATGTCCGATGCTTCGACGTGTGGGTATGGACAGTGCTCATATTTGAGACTTGAAGACGAGAGCGGGAAGGTACATGTGTCGTTTGTTATGGGAAAGGCCCGCGTAACACCGAAGAAGGTAGTCAGTATCCCGAGATTGGAATTGGCCGCTGCCACAATTTCTGTCAATATTGGTGACAAGTTAAAGGATGAATTGGAGTATGAGGACATAAAGGACTACTACTGGACGGACAGTAAAGTGGTCTTAGGCTTTATAAGTAATGAATCTCGTCGTTTTCATACCTACGTAGCCAACAGAGTTCAGCTTATCCACGAGCACACTACACCTTCACAATGGCACTATGTGGAAACTGCATTGAATACTGCTGACGAAGGGTCGAGAGGTATGTCTCCAAAGGACTTTGTTGAGAAAGCGGCATGGATCACGGGTCCTGACTTCCTGAAAGAACCTGTAAAGAGCTGGCTGAAGGAAGAAACGTATGAAGACCACGTGAATCCAGATTCCCCGGAAGTCAAAAATGTCAAGGTTAACATAAGCACGGTGAAAGAGAGCAGTGATATTGTCAAGAGACTTCGACGATTCTCCAGTTGGTTTAAAGCAAAGATGGCTGTAGCACTTTGCCTGAAATACAAGAGACATCTGAGAGATAGAGTCCTAGCCAAGAGAAAAGTGTCCAGCGGTTTGGCATCTGATGAAGGACCTGCCGGACGTAAGGATGTCAATTCTACACTAGTCAACGTAGCTGACTTAGAAGAAGCAGAAATGGAGATCATAAAGCACGTACAAAGAAATGAGTTCCCGTCAGAAATTAAAAGTCTGCAAGACGTTCAAGAGAAAGGTGTCTACGGTAGTCGTAAGTCAGACAAAGAAAAGAAAGCCCTGTTTAGGAAGACAAGTTCTCTCCGCATGTTGGATCCAGTTCTAGACAGTGATGGTGTTATGAGAGTTGGTGGAAGAATACGGAAGGCCAATCTGCCCCCCACTCTAAAGAACCCTGTGATCCTACCAAAGTCAAGCCACATTAGTTCACTGATTATCAGCCATGTTCATGAAAGAACACATCATAGCGGAAGAGGGATAACTTTGAACGAGCTTCGTTCCTGTGGCTATTGGATTGTTAGCGGAAATGCGATGGTCAGGCAGTTTATTTCTAAATGTGTGACATGTCGTCACCTTCGAGGGAGCCAAGGAGAACAGAAAATGGCAGATTTGCCAAAGTCGCGCGTAGAGCCAACGCCACCCTTTACCTATTGTGGGGTCGACTACTTTGGCCCTTGGCACGTCCAACGAGGAAGATCTGTCGTGAAGAGATACGGAGCCTTGTTTACTTGCTTAGCAAGTAGAGCAGTACACATAGAGGTGGCGGATTCTTTGGAAACGGA
The DNA here is from genome assembly GCF_977016875.1 of Pavona decussata. Classification (NCBI taxonomy): domain Eukaryota; kingdom Metazoa; phylum Cnidaria; class Anthozoa; order Scleractinia; family Agariciidae; genus Pavona; species Pavona decussata. The sequence continues at coordinate 5,485,176 of NW_028145860.1, read as the reverse complement.
TTCGTTTATAAATGCACTCAGACGTTTCATCTGTAGACGGGGATCGGTCAGGGAAATCCGCTGCGATAGAGGAACAAATTTCATTGGTGCAGAAGCAGAACTCAAGAAAGCTATTGAAGAAATGGATGACCAGGAGATCAAAGCGGAACTCCTTAAGGAAAGCATCGATTGGATTAAAAACCCTGCATCTGCTAGCAATTTTGGTGGTGTCTGGGAAAGACAAATCAGGTCAATCAGAAATGTCATGAATGGTCTCATCAGAGAACATGGTAGTCGTCTGGACGAAGACTCGTTGAGGACCTTCCTTTGCGAAGCCGAATACACGATCAACAACAGACCTCTGACAGTGGAGACCCTCAGCGACCCACATTCTGCACTACCATTATCACCAAGTATGCTGCTTACAGGAAAGACAAGACTTGTGCTGCCCCCGCCTGGAGAATTCAAGAGAGAAGACATGTACTGCAGAAAGATGTGGCGGCGTACACAGCATATGGCTCAAGAATTCTGGTCAAGATGGTGTAAAGAATATCTGCAGCAGTTACAAGCAAGAAACAAGTGGATTCGGCCACGAAGAAATTTTCAGGTCGGAGATGTTGTGTTGTTGAAAGAAAACCAGTCTCCTAGAAACAGATGGCCCATGGCTAAAGTGGTGGAGACTCGCCCCGATGATCAGGATCAAGTACGTTCGGTGACAGTGTTGACAAGTAATGGATCCAGACTGGAAAGACCTGTTAACAAGCTTGTGCTGCTCTTAGAAGCGTGAGAGACCGGGATTCCCCGACGAGGAGCCTGAGGAGCCAGAACTTTGTTAAGAAAGAGATTTACAGTGAAAGAAACTTTAAGTGTTTTCACTAAGCATGGAACATTGACATTGTGTTTGCTAAAGATTAGTTCCTTTTTGTAGAAAATGTTGGACATTTTGGGGAGCCATGTTACTGCTGGGCTTCGCGTTTCCCAGCTGGGTCCCCTGCGCAGACATTTAGTTTCGGGCATGCGCATAGGTGGCCTTTAATGTTTACCACGAGGGCCACCGAGTTTTTACCTCAGTTTTAAGTTCACTAAGGTTTATTAGTTTTCACGGTTTGTACGGCAGTTAAGTTGATTTTTATTAAGGCCCATCGGTGTAACTGGAATTGCGAGTTTGTCTCACGGTGCCTCGTGTCGAAATAAACGTTGAAATTTACGGCTGGTTTACATTCGCATCTACAGTGACTAACCCCAAAACGTAAGAAAACTAACCCCAAACGTAACAATAACTAATCCCAAACGTAAGAATAACTAACCCCCAAACCTAAGAAACTTAACCCCCAAACCTAAGAATGACTAACCCCCAAACGTAAGAATGACAAACCCCCAAACGTAAGAAAAGTAACCCCCAAACGTATGAATAACTAACCCGCAAACGTAAGAAAACTAACCCCCAAACGTAATAATAACTAACCCCAAAACGTAAGAATGACTAACCCCCAAACGTAAGAATAACTAACCCCCACACGTAAGAAAAGTAATCCGCAAACGTAAGAATGACAAATCCCCAAACGTAGGAAAGCTAACCCCCAAACGTAAGACTGACTAACCCCCAAACGTAGCAAAACTAACCCCCAAACGTAAGAATAACTAACCCCCAAACGTAAAAGAACTAATCCCCAATTGTAAGAGTGACAAACCCCCAAACGTAAGAATGACTAACCCCCAAATGTAAAAATAACTAATTCCCAAACGTAACAATGACTCACCCTCAAACGTAAAAAAAACTAACCCCAAAACGTAAAAATAATTAACCCCCAAACGAAAGAAATCAATCTCCAAACCCCACACAAGAGTGACAATGACTAACCCCAAACGTAAGTAAAACTAACCCACAAACATAAGAAAACTAACCCCCAAACGTAAGAATAACTAACCCCCAAACGTAAGAATGACTCACCCCCAACCGTAAAAAAACGAACCCCAAAACATACGAATGACTAACCACCAAACGTAAGAATGACTAACCCTTAAAATTTTAAATGACTACCCCCAAACCTAAGAAAACTAACCCCCAGAAGTAAAAATGACAAGCCCCCAAACGTAACAAAACTAACCTCCAAATGTAACAAGTACTAACCCCCAAACGTAAAGAAACAAACCCCTAAAGGTAAGATTGACTAACCCCCAAACGTAAGAATAACTAACCCCCAAACGTAAGAAAACTAACCTCCAAACATAAGAATAACTAACCCCCAATCGGAAAAAAAACTAACCCCAACCGTAAGAATAACTAACCCCCAGACGTAAGAAAACTAACGCCCAAACGTAATAATAAGTAACCACCAAACGTAAGTAAGACTTTTTCCCAAACGTAAAAAAACAACCCCCCAAACGTAAGAACACTAATCTTCAAACGTAAGAATAACTAACCCCCAAACGTAAGAATGACAAACTTCCAAACGTACGAAAACTAACCCCCACACATAAGACTGACTAACCGTTAAATGTAAGAAAACTAACCTTTAAACGTAAGTCTGACTAACTCGCAAATGTAAGAAAACTAAGCACGAAACGTAAGAATGACTTACCCCCTAAAGTAAGAATGACTAACCCTTTAACGTAAGAAAACTAACACTCAAACGTAAGACTCACTAACCCCCAAACGTAAGAATGACTCACCCCCAAACGTAAAAATCACAATTCCCCAAACATACAAAAATTAACCCCCAAACGTAGGAGAACTAACAACCAAACGTAAGACTAACTAGCCCCCAAACGTACGAATACTAACCCCCAAACGTAAGATTGAATCCCCCACAAACAAAAACAACTAACCCCAAAACGTAAGAATGTTTAACCCCCAAACGTTAGAATGACTAACCCCCAAATGTAAGAATGACTAACCCCCAAGCTTAAGAAAACTAACCCCCAAAACGTAAGAATGACAAACCCCCAAACGTAAGAAAACTAACCCCAAAAGTTAAGAATAACTAACCCCCAAACGTAACAAAACTAACCTCCAAAGGTAAAAAGGAAAAACGCCAAACAAAAGAAAACTACCCCCCAAACGTAAGAATGAAAAAACCAAGCATACGAAAATTAACCCCCAAACGTAGGAAAACTAAACCCCAAACGTAACAATGACTAACCCCAAAACGTAAAAATAACTAACCCCCAAACGTAAGAAAACTAACCCCCAAACGTAAGAATAACTAACCCCCAAACGTAAGAATGACTAACCCCCAAACGTAAGACTGACTAAATCACAAATGTAAGAAAATTAAGCCCCAAACGTAAGAATAACTCACCCCCAAAAGTAAGAATGACAAATTCTTAAACGTAAGAATGACTCACCCCCAAACGTAAGAAATCTCACCCCCAAACGTAAGAAAACTAACCCCCAAACGTAAAAGAACTAATCCCCAATTGTAAGAGTGACAAACCCCCAAACGTAACAATGACTCACCCTCAAACGTAAAAAAAACTAACCCCAAAACGTAAAAATAATTAACCCCCAAACGTAAGAAATCCAATCTCCAAACGTAAGAATGACTAAACCCCACACAAGAGTGACAATGACTAACCCCAAACGTAAGTAAAACTAACCCACAAACATAAGAAAACTAACCCCCAAACGTAAGAATAACTAACCCCCAAACGTAAGAATGACTCACCCCCAACCGTAAAAAAACAAACCCCAAAACATAAGAATGACTAACCACCAAACGTAAGAATGACTAACCCTTAAAATTTTAAATGACTACCCCCAAACCTAAGAAAACTAACCCCCAGAAGTAAAAATGACAAGCCCCCAAACGTAACAAAACTAACCTCCAAATGTAAAAAGTACTAACCCCCAAACGTAAAGAAACAAACCCCTAAAGGTAAGATTGACTAACCCCCAAACGTAAGAATAACTAACCCCCAAACGTAAGAAAACTAACCTCCAAACATAAGAATAACTAACCCCCAAACGTAAAAAACCTAACCCCCAAACGTAAGAAAACTAACCCCCAAACGTCAGAATGACTAACCCAAAAACGAAAGAATGACTAAACTCAAACGTAAGAAAACTAACCCCAAAACGTAAGAATAAGTAACCCCCAAACGCAAGAATGACAAACCCCCAAACGTAAGACTGAGTAATCCCTAAACGTAAGAAAACTAACCCCCAAACTTAAGACTGACTAACCCCCAAACGTCAGAATGACAAACTCCCAAAAGTAGGAAAACTTACCCTCAAACGTAAGACCGACTAACCCCCAAATAAACGATACTAAGCCCCAAAAGTAAGAATAACTCACCCCCAAACTTAAAAAAAAACTTACCCCCAGACGTAAGAATGACTAACCTTTAAACGTAAGAAAACTAACCACCAAACGTAAGAATGACTAACCCCTAAATGTAAGAACGAATTACCCCCAAACGTAAGAAGACTAACCCCTCAAACTTAAGAATGATATACCCCTTAACGTAAGAAAACTAACCTCTAAACGTAAGAATAAGTAACCTCCAAACGTAAGAAAACTAACCTCCAAACATAAGAATAACTAACCCCCAAAAGTAAGAAAACTAACCCCCAAAAGTAAGAATGACTAACCCCCAAACGTAAAAAAACTAACTCCTAACCGTAAGAATGACTAACCCCCAAACTTAAGAAAACTAACCCCCAAACATAAGGATGACTTACCCCCAACCGTGAGAATGATTAACCCCCAAAAATAAGAAAACTAACCTCCGAACGTAAGAATAACTAACCCCAAAACGTAAAAAAACTAACCCCAAAACGTAAGAATAACTAACCCCCAAACGTAAAAAAAGAATACCTCAAAACAAAACAAAACTAACCCCAAAATGTGAGAATAACTCACCACCAAATGTATGAATGGCTAACCTCCAAACTTAACAAAACTAACCCCCAAACGTAAGAATGACTAACCCCTAAATGTAAGAATGACTAACCCCAAAACGTAAGAAAACTAACCCCCAAACTTTAAAAAACTAACCCCAACAAGTAAGAATGACTAACCCCCAAACGTAAGAATGACTAACTCCCAATTATAAAGAATAACTCACCCCCAAACATAAAAAAGACTAACCCTAAACAAAAGAAAACTAACCCTTGAAGGTAACAATGAAAAACCAACAAAAGTAATAATGACAAACCCTCAAACATAGGAAAATTAATCCCCAAACGTAGGAAAACTAACCCTCTGACGTAACAGAAACTAACCCCAAAACGTAAAAAAAATCCCCAAACGTAAATATAAGTAACCCCCAAATTAAGAAAACTAACCCCCAAACGTAAGAAAAATAACCCCCAAACGTGAGAATAACTCAAACGTAAGACCGACTAACCCCCAAATAAACGATACTAAGCCCCAAAAGTAAGAATAACTCACCCCCAAACTTAAAAAAAAACTTACCCCCAGACGTAAGAATGACTAACCTTTAAACGTAAGAAAACTAACCACCAAACGTAAGAATGACTAACCCCTAAATGTAAGAATGAATTATCCCCAAACGTAAGAAGACTAACCCCTCAAACTTAAGAATGATATACCCCTTAACGTAAGAAAACTAACCTCTAAACGTAAGAATAAGTAACCTCCAAACGTAAGAAAACTAACCTCCAAACATAAGAATAACTAACCCCCAAAAGTAAGAAAACTAACCCCCAAAAGTAAGAATGACTAACCCCCAAACGTAAAAAAACTAACTCCTAACCGTAAGAATGACTAACCCCCAAACTTAAGAAAACTAACCCCCAAACATAAGGATGACTTACCCCCAACCGTGAGAATGATTAACCCCCAAAAATAAGAAAACTAACCTCCGAACGTAAGAATAACTAACCCCAAAACGTAAAAAAACTAACCCCAAAACGTAAGAATAACTAACCCCCAAACGTAAAAAAAGAATACCTCAAAACAAAACAAAACTAACCCCAAAATGTGAGAATAACTCACCACCAAATGTATGAATGGCTAACCTCCAAACTTAACAAAACTAACCCCCAAACGTAAGAATGACTAACCCCTAAATGTAAGAATGACTAACCCCAAAACGTAAGAAAACTAACCCCCAAACTTTAAAAAACTAACCCCAACAAGTAAGAATGACTAACCCCCAAACGTAAGAATGACTAACTCCCAATTATAAAGAATAACTCACCCCCGAACATAAAAAAGACTAACCCTAAACAAAAGAAAACTAACCCTTGAAGGTAACAATGAAAAACCGACAAAAGTAATAATGACAAACCCTCAAACATAGGAAAATTAATCCCCAAACGTAGCAAAACTAACCCTCTGACGTAACAGAAACTAACCCCCAAACGTAAAAAAAAATCCCCAAACGTAAGAATGACTAACCCCCAAACGTAAATATAAGTAACCCCCAAATTAAGAAAACTAACCCCCAAACGTAAGAAAAATAACCCCCAAACATGAGAATAACTAACCCTCGAAAGTAAGAGAAACTAACCCCCAAACGTAAAAAAAAATCCCCAAAAGTAAGAATGACTAACCCCCAAAAGTGAGAATGACTAACCCCCAAACGTAAGAAAAGTAATCCGCAAACGTAAGAATAAGTAACCCGAAAACGTAAGAGTGACAAACCCCCAAAGGTAAGACTAACTAGCCTCCAACCTTAAATTGACAAACCGCCGAACGTAGGAAAGCCAACCTTCAAACGTAAGACTGACTAACCGCCAACGTAGAAAAACTAAGCCCCAAATGTAAGAATAACTAACCCCTAAACGTAAGAAAACTAACCCCCAAACGTAAGAATAACTAACCCCCAAACGTAAGAATGATTAACCCCCAAAGGTAAGAATAACTAACCCCCAAACCTAAGAAAACTAACGCCCAAACGTAAAAATACCTAACCCCCAAACTTAAGAATGACTAACACCCAACAGTAAGAATGACTAACCTCCAAACATAGGAAAACTAACCCCCAAACGTAAGAATAACTAACCCCCAAACGTAAGAACTACTAACACCCAACAGTAAAAATGACTAACCTCCAAACATATAAAAATTAAGCCCCAAACGTAAGAATGACTAACCCCCAAACGTAAAAAGGACTCACCCTCAAACGTAAGACTGACTAACCCCCAAACGTACGAAAACTAACCCCCAAACGTAAGAATGACTTACCCCCAAACGTAAAACAACTAACCCCCAATTGTAAGAATGACAAACCCCCAAACGTAAAAAGGACTCACCCTCAAACGTAAGACTGACTAACCCCCAAACGTAAGAAAACTAACCCCTAAACGTAAGAATAACTAACCCTCAAATGTAAGAAAAGTAATCCGCAAACGTAAGAATAAGTAACCCGAAAACGTAAGAATAACAAACCCCCAAACGTAAAAATGATCAACCTCCAAACGTAAGAAAACTATCCTCCAAACGTAAGAAGGACTAACCCCCCAATGGAAGAAAACTAAGCCTTAACCTAAGAAAGACTAACCCCCAAACGTAAGAAAACTAACCAAGAAACGTAAGAATGACTAACCCCTAAATGTAAAAAAACCTAACCCCCAAACGTAACAATGACTCACCCTCAAACTTAAAAAAACTTACCCCTAAACGTAAAAAAAACTAACCCCCAAACGTAAGAAAACTAAGCCCTAAACGTAAGAATAACTAACCCCCAAACGTAAGAAAACTAACCCGAAAACGTAAGAATTACTAATTCCCAAACCTAAGAAAACTAACCCCAAAACCTAAGAATGACTAACCCCCAAACGTAAAAATGACTAACCCCAAAAGTAAGAATCACAAAACCCCCAAACGTAGGAATACTAACCCCAAACGTAAGAAAAGTAACCCCCAAACGTAGAATAACTATCCCCCAAACGTAAGAAAAGTTATCCGCAAACGTAAGAATAAGTAACCCGAAAACGTAAGAAGGACTAACCCCCCAATGTAAGAAAACTAAGCCTTAAACGTAAGAATCACTAACCCCCAAACGTAAGAAAACGAACCCCCAAACGTAAAAATGCCCAACCCCCAAATGTAAAAATACCTAACCCCCAAACATAACAATGACTCACCCAAAAACGTAAAAAAACTAACCCCAAAAGGTAAGAATAACTAACCCCCAAACGTAGAAAAACTAACCCCCAAACGTAAGAATAACTAATCCCAAACGTAAGAAAACTAATCCCCAAACGTAAGAATGACTCACCCCCAAACATAAAAAAACTAACCCCAAAACGTAAGAATGACTAACCCCCAAACGTAAGAATGACAAACTACCACATGTAAGAATGACTAACCCCCAAACCCTAGGAAAAGTAACCCCCAAACGTAAGAAAACTAACCCCCAAAGGTGAGAATGGCTAACCCTCAAACGTAAAAATAACAAACCCCCAAACATACGAAAGTTAAACCCCAAACGCAGGAAAACTAACCCAGAAACGTAAGAATAACTAACCCCCAAACGTAAGAATGACTAACCCCAAAACGTAACAACGACAAACCCCCAAACGTAAGAAAACTAACCCCCAAACGTAAAAATAACTAACCCCAAAACGTAAGAATGACCAACCCCAAAACGTAAGAAAACTAACCCCCAAACGTACGAATAACTAACCCCCATACGTAAGAGAAGTAATCCGCAAACATAAGAATAAGTAACCGGAAAACGTAAGAGTGGCAAACCACCAAAGGTAAGACTGACTACCCTCCAACCTTAAATTGACAGACCCCCAGACGTAGGAAAGTCAACCCCCAAACATAAGACTGACTAACCGCCAACGAAGAAAAAATAACCCCCAAATGTAAGAATAACTAACCCCCAAACGTAAGAATAACTAACCCCCAAACGTAAGAATGATTAACCCCCAAACGTAAGAATAACTAACCCCCAAACGTAAGAATGATTAACCCCCAAACGTAAGAATAACTAACCCCCAAACCTAAGAAAACTAACCCCCAAACGTAAAAATACCTAACCCTCAAACTTAAGAATGACTAACACCCAAAAGTAAAAATGACTAACCCCCAAACATAGGAAAACTAACCCCCAAACGTAAGAATAACTAACCCCCAAACGTAAGAACTACTAACACCCAACAGTAAGAATGACTAACCCCCAAACATATAAAAACTAACGCCAAAACGTAAGATCAACTAACCCCCAAATGTAAGAATGACTAACCCTCAAACGTAAGACTGACTAAATCCCAAATGTAAGAAAATTAAGCCCCAAACGTAAGAATGACTAACCCCCAAACGTAAAAAGGACTCACCCTCAAACGTAAGACTGACTAACCCCCAAACGTACGAAAACTAACCCCGAAATGTAAGAATGACTAACCCCCGAACGTTAAAAAAACTAACCCCGAAACGTAAAAATAATAAACCCCCAAACGTAAAAATGATCAACCTCCAAACGTAAGAAAACTATCCTCCAAATGTAAAAATGACTAACCCCCAAACCTAGGAAAACTAACCCCTAAACGTAATAATGACAAACCCCCAAACGTAAGAATAACTAACCCCCAAATGTAAGAAAACTAACCTCCAAACGTAAAAACGATTAACACCCAAACGTAAGAATAACTAATCCCCAACGTAAGAATAACAAACCCCCAAACGTAAGAAAACTAACCCCTAAACGTAAGAATGACTAACCCCCAAACGTAAGAATGACAAACCCCCAAACCTAAGAAAACTAACCCCAAAACGTAAGAATGACGAACCCCCAAACGTCAGAAAAGTAACCCCCAAACGTAAGAATGACAAATCCCCAAAACGTCAGAACGACTAACCCCAAAAGTAAGAATCACAAAACCCCCAAACGTAAGAATAACTAGCCCCCAAACGTAGGAAAACTAAATCCCAAACGTGAAAATAACTAACCCCCAAACGTTAGAATGACTAACCTCCAAACGTAAGAATAACTAACTCCCAAACGTAAGAATAACTAATCCCAAACGTAAGAATAACTAACCCCCAAACCTAAGATGACTAACCCCCAAACGTAAGAAAAGTAACCCAAAAACGAAAGAATAACTAACCCCCAAACGTAAGAAAACTAACCCCAAACAAAACAATAACTAACCCCCAAACCTAAGAAACTTAACCCCCAAACCTAAGAATGACTAACCCCCAAACGTAAGAATGACAAACCCCCAAACCTAGGAAAAGTAACCCCCAGAAGTATAAATAACTAACCCGCAAACGTAAGACAACTAACCCCCAAACGTAATAATAACTAACCCCAAAACGTAAGAATGACTAACCCCCAAACGTAAGAATAACTAACCCCCAAACGTAAGAAAAGTAATCCGCAAACGTAAGAATGACAAATCCCCAAACGTAGGAAAGCTAACCCCCAAACGTAAGACTGACTAACCCCCAAACGTAGCAAAACTAACCCCCAAACGTAAGAATAACTAACCCCCAAACTTAAGAAAGCTAACCCCTAAACGTATGAATGATTAACCCCCAGACGTAAGAAAACTAACGCCCAAACGTAATAATAAGTAACCTCCAAACGTAAGAAAGACTATTCTCCAATCGGAAAAAAAACTAACCCCCAAACGTAAGAATAACTAACCCCCAGACGTAAGAAAACTAACGCCTAAACGTAATAATAAGTAACCACCAAACGTAAGTAAGACTTTTTCCCAAACGTAAAAAAACAACCCCCCAAACGTAAGAACACTAATCTTCAAACGTAAGAATAACTAACCCCCAAACGTAAGAATGACAAACTTCGAAACGTACGAAAACTAACCCCAACACATAAGACTGACTAGCCGTTAAATGTAAGAAAACTAACCTTTAAACGTAAGTCTGACTAACTCGCAAATGTAAAAAAACTAAGCACGAAACGTAAGAATGACTTACCCCCTAAAGTAAGAATGACTAACCCTTTAAGGTAAGAAAACTAACACTCAAACGTAAGACTCACTAACCCCCAAACGTAAGAATGACTAACCCCCAAACGTAAAAATGGCAATTCCCCAAACATACAAAAATTAACCCCCAAACGTAGGAAAACTAACAACCAAACGTAAGACTAACTAGCCCCCAAACGTACGAATACTAACCCCCAAACGTAAGATTGAATCCCCCACAAACAAAAACAACTAACCCCAAAACGTAAGAATGTTTAACCCCCAAACGTTAGAATGACTAACCCCCAAATGTAAGAATGACTAACCCCCAAGCTTAAGAAAACTAACCCCCAAAACGTAAGAATGACAAACCCCCAAACGTAAGAAAACTAACCCCAAAAGTTAAGAATAACTAACCCCCAAACGTAACAAAACTAACCTCCAAAGGTAAAAAGAAAAAACGCCAAACAAAAGAAAACTACCCCCCAAACGTAACAATGAAAAAACCAAGCATACGAAAATTAACCCCCAAACGTAGGAAAACTAAACCCCAAACGTAACAATGACTAACCCCAAAACGTAAGAATAACTAACCCCCAAACGTAAGAATGACTAACCCCCAAACGTAAGACTGACTAAATCCCAAATGTAAGAAAATTAAGCCCCAAACGTAAGAATAACTCACCCCCAAAAGTAAGAATGACAAATTCTTAAACGTAAGAATGACTCACCCCCAAACGTAAGAATGACAATTCCCCAAATGTGTTAAAACTAACCCCCAAACGTCAGAATGACTAATCCAAAAACGTAAGAATGACTAACCCCAAAACGTAAGATTAACTAACCCCTTAATGTAAGAATGACGAACCCCCAAACGTAAGAATAACTAACCCCCAAACGTAAGAAAACTAAGCTCCAAACGTAAGAATAACTAACCCCCAAACGTAAGAATGATTAACCCCCAAACGTAAGAATAACTAACCCCCAAACGTAAGAATGATTAACCCCCAAACGTAAGAATAACTAACCCCCAAACCTAAGAAAACTAACCCCCAAACGTAAAAATACCTAACCCTCAAACTTAAGAATGACTAACACCCAAAAGTAAAAATGACTAACCCCCAAACATAGGAAAACTAACCCCCAAACGTAAGAATAACTAACCCCCAAACGTAAGAACTACTAACACCCAACAGTAAGAATGACTAACCCCCAAACATATAAAAACTAACGCCAAAACGTAAGATCAACTAACCCCCAAATGTAAGAATGACTAACCCTCAAACGTAAGACTGACTAAATCCCAAATGTAAGAAAATTAAGCCCCAAACGTAAGAATGACTAACCCCCAAACGTAAAAAGGACTCACCCTCAAACGTAAGACTGACTAACCCCCAAACGTACGAAAACTAACCCCGAAATGTAAGAATGACTAACCCCCGAACGTTAAAAAAACTAACCCCGAAACGTAAAAATAATAAACCCCCAAACGTAAAAATGATCAACCTCCAAACGTAAGAAAACTATCCTCCAAATGTAAAAATGACTAACCCCCAAACCTAGGAAAACTAACCCCTAAACGTAATAATGACAAACCCCCAAACGTAAGAATAACTAACCCCCAAATGTAAGAAAACTAACCTCCAAACGTAAAAACGATTAACACCCAAACGTAAGAATAACTAATCCCCAACGTAAGAATAACAAACCCCCAAACGTAAGAAAACTAACCCCTAAACGTAAGAATGACTAACCCCCAAACGTAAGAATGACAAACCCCCAAACCTAAGAAAACTAACCCCAAAACGTAAGAATGACGAACCCCCAAACGTCAGAAAAGTAACCCCCAAACGTAAGAATGACAAATCCCCAAAACGTCAGAACGACTAACCCCAAAAGTAAGAATCACAAAACCCCCAAACGTAAGAATAACTAGCCCCCAAACGTAGGAAAACTAAATCCCAAACGTGAAAATAACTAACCCCCAAACGTTAGAATGACTAACCTCCAAACGTAAGAATAACTAACTCCCAAACGTAAGAATAACTAATCCCAAACGTAAGAATAACTAACCCCCAAACCTAAGATGACTAACCCCCAAACGTAAGAAAAGTAACCCAAAAACGAAAGAATAACTAACCCCCAAACGTAAGAAAACTAACCCCAAACAAAACAATAACTAACCCCCAAACCTAAGAAACTTAACCCCCAAACCTAAGAATGACTAACCCCCAAACGTAAGAATGACAAACCCCCAAACCTAGGAAAAGTAACCCCCAGAAGTATAAATAACTAACCCGCAAACGTAAGACAACTAACCCCCAAACGTAATAATAACTAACCCCAAAACGTAAGAATGACTAACCCCCAAACGTAAGAATAACTAACCCCCAAACGTAAGAAAAGTAATCCGCAAACGTAAGAATGACAAATCCCCAAACGTAGGAAAGCTAACCCCCAAACGTAAGACTGACTAACCCCCAAACGTAGCAAAACTAACCCCCAAACGTAAGAATAACTAACCCCCAAACTTAAGAAAGCTAACCCCTAAACGTATGAATGATTAACCCCCAGACGTAAGAAAACTAACGCCCAAACGTAATAATAAGTAACCTCCAAACGTAAGAAAGACTATTCTCCAATCGGAAAAAAAACTAACCCCCAAACGTAAGAATAACTAACCCCCAGACGTAAGAAAACTAACGCCTAAACGTAATAATAAGTAACCACCAAACGTAAGTAAGACTTTTTCCCAAACGTAAAAAAACAACCCCCCAAACGTAAGAACACTAATCTTCAAACGTAAGAATAACTAACCCCCAAACGTAAGAATGACAAACTTCGAAACGTACGAAAACTAACCCCAACACATAAGACTGACTAGCCGTTAAATGTAAGAAAACTAACCTTTAAACGTAAGTCTGACTAACTCGCAAATGTAAAAAAACTAAGCACGAAACGTAAGAATGACTTACCCCCTAAAGTAAGAATGACTAACCCTTTAAGGTAAGAAAACTAACACTCAAACGTAAGACTCACTAACCCCCAAACGTAAGAATGACTAACCCCCAAACGTAAAAATGGCAATTCCCCAAACATACAAAAATTAACCCCCAAACGTAGGAAAACTAACAACCAAACGTAAGACTAACTAGCCCCCAAACGTACGAATACTAACCCCCAAACGTAAGATTGAATCCCCCACAAACAAAAACAACTAACCCCAAAACGTAAGAATGTTTAACCCCCAAACGTTAGAATGACTAACCCCCAAATGTAAGAATGACTAACCCCCAAGCTTAAGAAAACTAACCCCCAAAACGTAAGAATGACAAACCCCCAAACGTAAGAAAACTAACCCCAAAAGTTAAGAATAACTAACCCCCAAACGTAACAAAACTAACCTCCAAAGGTAAAAAGAAAAAACGCCAAACAAAAGAAAACTACCCCCCAAACGTAACAATGAAAAAACCAAGCATACGAAAATTAACCCCCAAACGTAGGAAAACTAAACCCCAAACGTAACAATGACTAACCCCAAAACGTAAGAATAACTAACCCCCAAACGTAAGAATGACTAACCCCCAAACGTAAGACTGACTAAATCCCAAATGTAAGAAAATTAAGCCCCAAACGTAAGAATAACTCACCCCCAAAAGTAAGAATGACAAATTCTTAAACGTAAGAATGACTCACCCCCAAACGTAAGAATGACAATTCCCCAAATGTGTTAAAACTAACCCCCAAACGTCAGAATGACTAATCCAAAAACGTAAGAATGACTAACCCCAAAACGTAAGATTAACTAACCCCTTAATGTAAGAATGACGAACCCCCAAACGTAAGAATAACTAACCCCCAAACGTAAGAAAACTAAGCTCCAAACGTAAGAATACTAACCCCCAAACGTAACAATAACTAACCCGCAGACGTAAGAATGACTGACCCCCAAACGTAAGAAAACTAACCCCAACACGTAAGAATAACTAACTCCCAAACGTAAGAAAACTAACCCCCAAACGTAAGAATAACTAACCCCAAATCGTAAGAAAACTAACCCCCAAACGTAAGAATAACTCACCCCCAAACGTAAAAAAACTAACCCCAAAACGTAAGAATGACTAACCCCAAACGTAAGAATGATAAACCCCAAAATGGAAGAATGACTAACCGTTAAACGTAAGAAAACTAACCCCCAAACGTTAGAATGACAAACCACCAAACGTAAGAAAAAATAACCTCTAAACGTAAGAAGGACTAACCCCAAACGTAAGAAAACTAACCCCCGAAAGAAAGATGGACTGACCCGAAACGTAAAAATGACAAACCCGAAACGTAGGAAAATTAACCCATAAACGTAGAAAAACTAACCCCCAAACGAAAGAATAACTAACCCCAAAAACGTAAGAAAACTAACCCCAAACGCAAGAATGACTAACCCCTATACGTAAGAATAACAAACCCCCAAACGTAGGAAAATCAACCCTTAAACGTAAGACTGACTAACCCCTAAATGTAAGAGAACTAACCCCCAAACGTACGACTGACTCATAGCCAAACGTAAGAAGGACTAACCCCAAACATAAGAAAACTAACCCCCAAAAGAAAGATTGACTAACCCCCAAACGTAAAAATGACAAACCCCAAACGTAGGAAAATTAACCCATAAATGTAGAAAAACTAACCCCCAAACGTAACAAAACTAACTCCCAAACGTAAAAATGACAAATCCGCAAAAGTAAAAATGACTAACCCTTAAAGTAAGAAAACTAACCCCCAAACGTAAGAATGACTCCCCCCAAAATGTAAGAATGACTAACCCCCAAACGTAAGAATGATTAACCTCTAAACAAGAAAACTAACCCCCAAACGTAAGAATGACTAACCCCGAAACGTAAGAATGACTAACCCTCAAACGTAACAAAACTAACCCCTAAAGGTAAGAATAATTAACCCCCAAACGTAAGAATGACAAACCCCCAAACGTAAGAGTGACTAACCCCCAAACGTAAGAATGACAAACCCTCAAACGTACAAAAACTAACCCCCAAACGTAAGACTGACTAACCGCGAAACGTAAGATTGACTAACCCTTAAACGTAAGAAAACTAACCCCCAACCGTAAAAATGACTCACCTCCAAACGGAAGAAAACTAACCCAAAACGTAAGACTGACTAACCCCCAAACGTAAGAAAACTAATCCCCAAACGTAAGACTGAATAAACCCCAAACGTACGAACACTAATCCCCAAACGTAAGAATGACTCACCCCCAAACGTAAAAAAACTAACCAACAAACGCAAAAATGACAAATCTCCAAACGTAAGAAAACTTACCTCCAAACGTAGGAAGGACTAACCCCCAAACGTAGGAAAACTAACCCCATAAACAAACGAAAACTAATCCCCAAACGTAAGAATGACAAACCCAAAAAGGTATAAATGACTAACCCTTAAACGTAAGAATTACTTACCCCCAAACTTAAAAAAACTAACCCTTAAAACGTAAGAAAACTAACCCGCAAACGTAAAAAGGACAAACCCCCAGACGTAAGACTGACTAAATCCCAAATGTAAGAAAATTAAGCCCCAAACGTAAGAATGACTAACCCCCACACGTAAGAATGACTCACCACCATACGTAAAAAAACCAACCAACAAACGCAAAAATGACAAATCCCTAAACGTAAGAAAACTTACCGCCAAAGGTAAGAATGACTAACCCTCAAACGTAAAAAAATGAATAACCCTTAAACGCAAGAATGACTAACCCCCAAACGTAAGAATAACTAACCCCCAAAAAGTAAGAAAACTAACCCGAAACGTAAGAAAACTAAACCCAAAACGTAAGAATAACTAACCCCCAACATAAAAAAATGACTAATCCTCAAACGTAAGAATGACTAACCCCCAGACGTAAGAATAACTTACCCCCAAACGTGAGAATTACTAACCCCCAAACGTTAAAAAATGACAAACCCTTAAACGTAAGAATGACTAACCCCCAAACGTAAGAATAACTAACCCCCAAATTTAAGAAAACTAACCTCCAAACGCAGGAAAACTAAACCCCAAACCTAAGAATAACTAACCCCTAAACGTAAAAAAACTAACCCCAAACGTATGAATAACTAACCCCCAAACGTAAGAATGAGTAA
Source organism: Pavona decussata (assembly GCF_977016875.1). Lineage (NCBI taxonomy): Eukaryota > Metazoa > Cnidaria > Anthozoa > Scleractinia > Agariciidae > Pavona > Pavona decussata. The sequence continues at coordinate 5,468,184 of NW_028145860.1, read as the reverse complement.
CCCCTAAATGTAAGAATGACCATTCCCCAAACGTAGAAAAACTAACCCACAAACGTAAGAAAACTAACTCCTAAACGTAAGAATGACTCACCACCAAACGTAAAAAAACTAACCAACAAACGCAAAAATGACAAATCCCCAAACGTAAGAAAACGTACCTCCAAACGTAAGAAGGACTAACCCCCAAACGTAGGAAAACTAACCCCCAAACAAAAGAAAACTAATCTCCAAACGTAAGAATGACAAACCCAAAAAGGTATAAATGACTAACCCTTAAACGTAAGAATTACTTACCCCCAAACTTAAAAACAAGTAACCCTTAAAACGTAGGAAAACTAACCCGCAAACGTAAGAATGACTAACCCCCAAACGTAAGACTGACTAAATCCCAAATATAAGCAAATTAAGCCCCAAACGTGAGAATGACTAATCCCCAAAAGTAAGAATGACTTACCCCTAAACGTAAGAATGACTCACCACCAACGGTAAAAAAACTAACCAACAAACGCAAAAATGACAAATCCCCAAACGTAAGAAAACTTACCTCCAAAGATAAGAATGAGTAACCAGCAAACGTAAAAAAACTAACAACCAAACGTAAGAAAACTAACCCCCAAACGTAAGAATAACTAACCCTCAAACGTAAGAAAACTAATCTCCAAACGAAAAAAGGACAAACCCCTAAAAGTAAGAACACTAACCCCCAAAGGTAAGAATAACTAACCCCCAAACGTAAGTATAACTAACCCTCAAACGTAAGAAAACTAACCTCCAAACGAAAAAAGGACTAGCCCCCAAACTTAAGAAAACTAACCCCCAAAGGTAAGAATAACTAACCCCCAAACGTAAGAATGATTAACCCCCAAATATAAGAATAACTAACACCTAAACCTAAGAAAACTAACCCCCAAACGTAAGAATGACAAACCCCGAACGTTAGAAAACTAACCTTCAAACGTAAGAATGACTAACCCCAAAAAATTAAGAATGAATAACCCCCAAACCTAATAATCACAAACCCCCAAACAAAAGAAAATTAACCCCCTAACGTAGGAAGACTAACCACCAAACTTAAGAATAACTAACCCCCAAACGTAAAAAAAGGGTATCCCCAAACGTAAGAATGACTAACCCCCAAACGTAAGAATAACTAACCCCAAAACGTAAGAATAACTAACCCCCAAACGTAAGAATTACTAACCCCCAAACGTAAAAAAATGACTAACCCTTAAACACAAGAATGACTAAACCCCCAAACGTAAGAAAACTAATCTCCAAAAGTAAGAAAACTAAACCCCAAACGTAAGAATGACAATTCCCAAAAAGTAGTAACACTAACCCCCAAACGTAAGAATAACTAACCCTACACGTAACAAAAATAACCCCCAAGCGTAGGAATAACTAACCCCCAAAGGTAAGAAGAGCTAACCCCCAAACGTAAGAAAACTACACCCTAAACGAAAGAATAACTAACCCCCAAACGTAAGAAAACTGACCCCCAAACGTAAGAATGACTAACCCCGAAACGTAAGAATCACTAACCCTCAAACGTAACAAAACTAACCCCTAAAGGTAAGAATAATTAACCCCCAAACGTAAGAATGACAAACCCCCAAACGTAAGAGTGACCAACCCCCAAACGTAAGAATGACCAACCCTCAAACGTAGAAAAACTAACCCCCAAACGTAAGACTGACTAACCGCGAAACTTAAGATTGACCAACCCTTAAACGTAAGAAAACTAACCCCCAACCGTAAAAATGACTCACCTCCAAACGGAAAAAAACTAACCCCAAAACGTAAGACTGACTAACCCCCAAACGTAAGAAAACTAATCCCCAAACGTAAGACTGAATAAACCCCAAACGTACGAACACTAATCCCCAAACGTAAGAATGACTCACCACCAAACGTAAAAAAACTAACCAACAAACGCAAAAATGACAAATCCCCAAACGTAAGAAAACTTACCTCCAAACGTAAGAAGGACTAACCCCCAAACGTAGGAAAACTAACCCCATAAACAAACGAAAACTAATCCCCAAACGTAAGAATGACAAACCCAAAAACGTATAAATGACTAACCCTTAAACGTAAGAATTACTTACCCCCAACCTTAAAAAAAACTAACCCTTAAAACGTAAGAAAACTAACCTGCAAACGTAAAAACGACAAACCCCCAAACGTAAGACTGACTAAATCCCAAATGTAAGAAAATTAAGCCCCAAACGTAAGAATGACTAACCCCCACACGTAAGAATGACTCACCACCAAACGTAAAAAAACTAACCAACAAACGCAAAAATGACACATCCCTAAACGTAAGAAAACTTACCTCCAAAGGTAAGAATGACTAACCCTCAAACGTAAAAAAATGAATAACCCTTAAACGCAAGAATGACTAACCCACAAACGTAAGAATAACTAACCCCCAAACGTAACAAAACTAACCCCCAAACGTAAGAAAAGTAATCCGCAAACGTAAGAATAAGTAATCCAAAAAACGTAAGATTCACAAACCCCAAAACGTAGCAAAGCTAACCCCTAATCGTAAGAATAACCTACCCCTAAACGTAAGAACACTAATCTGCAAACGTAATAATAAGTAACCCCCAAACGTAAGAATGACAGACTTCCAAACGTAGGAAAACTAACCCCTAAACGTAAGAATAACTAACCCCCAAACCTAAGATGACTAACCCCCAAACGTAAGAAAAGTAACCCCCAAACGTAAGAATAACTAACCCCCAAACGTAAGAAAACTAACCCCCAAACGTAATAATATCTAACCCCAAAACGTAAAAATGACTAACCCCAAAACATAAGAATAGTAACCCCCAAACGTAAGAATAAGTAACCCCCAAACGTAAGAAAACTAACCCCAAAACGTAAAAATAACTAACCCACAAACGTAATAATATCTAACCTTAAAACGTAAAAATGACTAACCCCAAAACGTAAAAATAACATACCCCCAATTGTAAGAAAACTAACCCCAAAGGTAAGAAAAACTAATCCCAAACGTAAGAATAACTAACCCCCAAATCTAAGAAAACTAACCCCCAAACCTAAGAATGACAAACCCCCAAACGTAGGAATAACTAACCCGAAAACGTAAAAATGACTCACCCCCAAACGTAGGAATAACTAACCCGAAAACGTAAAAATGACTCACCCCCAAACGTAAAAAAACTAACCCCAAAACGTAAGAATGACTAACTCCCAAACGTAAGAATGACAAATCGCCAAATGTAAGAATGACTAACCCCCAAACCTAGGAAAACTGACCCCCAAACGTAATAATGACCAACCCCCAAACGTAAGAAAACTAACCCCCAAATGTAAGAAAACTAACCTCCAAACGTAAAAAGGAGTAACCCCTAAAAGTAAGAAAACTAACCCCTCAAGGTAAGAATGACTAACCCCCAAACGTAAGAATGATCAACCCCGAAACGTAAGAATGACAAACCCCCAAACTTAAGAAAACTAACCGCCAAACGTAAGAATGACTAACCCCCAAACGTAAGAAAAGTAACCCCCAAACCTAAGAATGACTAACTCCCAAACGTAAGAATGACTAACCCCTAAACGTACGAATACTAACCCCCAAACCTAAGAAAACTAACCCCCAAACGTGAAAATAACTAACCCCCAAACGTTAGAATGACTAACTTCCAAACGTAAGAAAACTAAACCCAAACGTAAGAATAACTAACCTCCAAACGTAAGAAAACTAGACCCCAAACGTAAGAATACTAATCCCCAAAGGTAAAAAAACTAACCCGCACGCGTAAGAATCACTAACCCCGAAACATAAGAATGACTAACCTCCAAACGTATAAAAACTAAACCCCAAACATAAGAAATACTAACCCCCAAACGTAAGAGAACTAACCCCCAAACGTAAGAATAACTAACCCCCAAAAATAGGAATGACTAACTTCCAAACGTAAGAAAACTAACCCCCAAACGTAAGAATAACTAAACCCCAGACGTAAGAAAACTAACCCCCAAACGTTAGAATAACTAACCTCCAAACGTAAGAAAACTAGACCCCAAACGTAAGAATACTAATCCCCAAAGGTAAGAAAACTAACCCGCACGCGTAAGAATGACTAACCCCGAAACATAAGAATGACTAACCTCCAAACGTATAAAAACTAACCCCCAAACACAAGAAATACTAACCCCCAAACGTAAGAGAACTAACCCCCAAACGTTAGAATAAATAACCCCCAAACATAAGAATGACTAACTTCCAAACGTAAGAAAACTAACCCCCAAACGTAAGAATAACTAAACCCCAAACGTAAGAAAACTAACCCCCAAACGTAAGAATGACTAACCCCCAAACATAAGAATGACTAACCTCCAAACGTATAAAAACTAACCCCCAAACGTAAGAATAACTAACCCCCAAACGTAAGAAAACTAACCGCCAAACGTAAGAATAACTAACCCCCAAACATAAGAATGACTAACCTCCAAACGTAAGAGAACTAACCCCCAAACGGAAGAATAACTAACCCATAAACGTAGGAAAACTAACCGCCAAACGTAAGAACAACTAAACCTAATCGTAAGAATGACAAACCCCCAAACGTAGGAAAACTAACCCACAAACTTAAACCGACTAACCCCTAAATGTAAGAAAACTAACCCCCAAACGTAAGACTGACTAACCCCCAAACGTAAGAATGACAAACCCCCATACGTATTAAAACTAACCCCCAAACTTAAACTGACTAACCCCTAAATGTAAGAACACTAACCCCCAAACGTAACACTGACTAACCCCCAAACGTAAAAATGACAAACCCCCAAAACGTAGGAAAACTAACCCCGAAACGTAAGAATTACTAACCCCTAAATGTAAGAAAACCAACCTCCAAACGTAAGACTGACTTACCCCCAAATGTACGAAAACTAAGCCCCAAAAGTAAGAATGACTCACCCCTAAACTTAAAAAAACTTACTCCAAACGTAAGAATGACTAACCCCCAAACGTAAGAAAACTAACCTCCAAACGTAGGAAACAAACATCCAAACGTAAGAAGGACTAACCCCCAAACGTAAGAAAACTAACCCCCAAACCTAAGACTTACTAACTCCCAAACTAAAGAATGACTAACCCCTATACGTAGGAAAACTAACCCCCAAACGTTAAAAAACTATTCCCCAAACGTAAAAATAACTAACCCCCAAATTAAACAAAACTAACCCGCAAACGTAAGGATGACTAACCCCCAAACGTGAGAATGACTAACCCACAAAGGTAAGAAAACTAACCCCCAACCATAGGAATAACTAACCCCAAAACGTAAGAAAACTAACCCTTAAAAGTAAGAATGACTCACCCCCAAACCTAAGAAAATTAACCCCCAAACGTAAGAAGGACTCACCCCCAAATGTAAGAATACTTAAACCCCCAAACTTAAGAAAACTAACCCCCAAACCTAAGAATGACTAACCCCTAAATGTAAGAATGACTAACCCCAAAACGTAAGAAAACTAACCCCTAAACGTAAGAATGACTCACCCCCAAACGTAAAAAAACTAACCCCAAAAAGTAAGAATGACTAACCCCCAAAATATAACAATGACTAACCCCCAAACCTAAGAAAACTAACCCCCAAATGTAAGAAAACTAACCTCCAAACGTAAAAAGGACTAACCCCTAAACGTAAGAAAACTAACCCCGCAAGGTAAGAAAGACTAACCCTAAAACGTAAGAATAACTAATCCCAAACGTAAGAATAACTAACCCCCAAACGTAAGAATGATCAACCCCGAAACGTAACAATGACAAACCCCCAAACTTAAGAAAACTAACCGCCAAACCTAAGAATGACTAACCCCCAAACGTAAGAAAAGTAACCCCCAAACCTAAGAATGACCAACCCCCAAACGTAAGAATGACTAACCCCCAAACGTACGAATACTAATCCCCAAACCTAAGAAAAGTAACCCCCAAACGTTAGAATGACTAACCCCCAAACGTAAGAATAACTAACTCCCAAACGTAAGAATAACTAATCCGAAACGTAAGAAGAACTAACCCCCAAACCTAAGATGACTAAACCCCAAACGTAAAAATAACTAACCCCTAAACGTAATAATATTTAACCCCAAAACGTAAACATAACAAACCGCCAAACGTAAGAAAACTAATCCCAAACGTAAGAATAACTAATCCCCAAACGTAATAATATCTAACCCCAAAACGTAAAAATAACAAACCCCCAAACGTAAGAATAACTAACCCGCAAACGTAAGAAAACTAACTCCCAAACGTAATAATAAGTAACCCCAAAACGTAAGAATGACTAACCTTCAAACGTAAGAATAACTAACCCCCAAAAGTAAGAATAACTAACCCCCAAACGTAAGAAAAGTAATCCGCAAACGTAAGAATAAGTAACCCGAAAACGTAAGAATGACAAACCCCAAAACGCAGGAAAGCTAACCCCCAAACGTAAGACTAACTAACTCCCAAACGCAGCAAAACTAACCCCCAAACGAAAGAATAACTAACCCCCAAACTTAAGAAAGCTAACCATCAAACGTATGAATGATTTACCCGCAGACCTAAGAAAACTCACGCCCAAACGTAATAATAAGTAACCCCCAAACGTAATTAGACTAATCCCCAATCGTAAAAAAGACTAACCCCCAAACGTAAGAACACTAATCTGCAAACGTAAGAATAACTAACCCCCAAACGTAAGAATCACAAACTTCCAAACGTTGGAAAACTAACCCCCAAATGTAAGAATAACTAACCCCAACACGTAAGAAAACTAACGCCCAAACGTGAAAATAACTAACCCCCAAAGGTTAGAATGACAAACCGCCAAATGTAAGAATGACTAACCCCCAAACCTAGGAAAACTAACCCCCAAACGTAAGGAAACTAACCCCCAAAGATAAGAATAACTAACCCCCAAATGTAAGAAAACTAACCTCCAAACGTAAAAAGGACTACCCCTAAACGTAAGAAAACTAACCCCTCAAAGTAAGAATGACAAAACCCTCAAACGTAAGAATAACTAATCCCAAACGTAGGAATAACTAACCCCCAAATGTAAGAAAACTAACCCCCAAAGGTAAGAATAACTAACCCCCAAACGTAAGTATAACTAACCCTCAAACGTAAGAAAACTAACCTCCAAACGAAAAAAGGACTAACCCCCAAAGGTAAGAATAACTAATCCCCAAACGTAAGAATGATTGACTCCCAAATATAAAAATAACTAACACCTAAACCTAAGAAAACTAACCCCCAAACGTAAGAATGACTAACCGCCAGACGTAACAGTAAAAAACCCCCACAAGTAAGAAAAGTAACCCCCAAACCTAAGAATGAATAACCCCCAAACGTAAGAATGACAAACCCCCAAAACGTAAGAATGACTAACCCCCAAACGTAAGAAAAGTAACCCCCAAACGTAAGAATAACTAACCCCCAAACGTAATTGAACTAATCCCCAATCGTAAAAAAGACTAACCCCCAAACGTAAGAATAACCTACCCCCAAACGTAAGAACACTAATCTGCAAACGTAAGAATAACTAACTCCCAAACGTAAGAATGACAAACTTCCAAACGTTGGAAAACTAACCCCCAAACGTAAGAATAACTAACCCCAACACGTAAGAAAACTAACGCCCAAACGTGAAAATAACTAACCCCCAAAGGTTAGAATGACAAACCGCCAAATGTAAGAATGACTAACCCCCAAACCTAGGAAAAAAAACCCCCAAACGTAAGGAAACTAACCCCCAAAGATAAGAATAACTAACCCCCAAATGTAAGAAAACTAACCCCCAAAGGTAAGAATAACTAAACCCCAAACGTAAGTATAACTAACCCTCAAACGTAAGAAAACTAACCTCCAAACGAAAAAAGGACTAACCCCCAAACTTAAGAAAACTAACCCCCAAAGGTAAGAATAACTAATCCCCAAACGTAAGAATGATTGACTCCCAAATATAAGAATAACTAACACCTAAACCTAAGAAAACTAACCCCCAAACGTAAGAATGACTAACCGCCAGACGTAACAGTAAAAAACCCCCACAAGTAAGAAAAGTAACCCCCAAACCTAAGAATGAATAACCCCCAAACGTAAGAATGACAAACCCCCAAAACGTAAGAATGACTAACCCCCAAACGTAAGAAAAGTAACCCCCAAACGTAATTGAACTAATCCCCAATCGTAAAAAAGACTAACCCCCAAACGTAAGAATAACCTACCCCCAAACGTAAGAACACTAATCTGCAAACGTAAGAATAACTAACTCCCAAAAGTAAGAATGACAAACTTCCAAACGTTGGAAAACTAACCCCCAAACGTAAGAATAACTAACCCCAACACGTAAGAAAACTAACGCCCAAACGTGAAAATAACTAACCCCCAAAGGTTAGAATGACAAACCGCCAAATGCAAGAATGACTAACCCCCAAACCTAGGAAAAAAAAACCCCAAACGTAAGGAAACTAACCCCCAAAGATAAGAATAACTAACCCCCAAATGTAAGAAAACTAACCTCCAAACGTAAAAAGGACTAACCCCTAAACGTAAGAAAACTAACCCCTCAAAGTAAGAATGACTAACCCTCAAATGTAAGAATAACTAATCCCAAACGTAGGAATAACTAACCCCCAAACGTAAGAAAACTAACCCCCAAACGTAAGAATGACTAACCCCGAAACGTAAGAATGACAAACCCCCAAACTTAAGAAAACTAACCCCCAAACGTAAGAATGACTAACCCCCAAACGTAAGAAAAGTAACCCCCAAACGTAAGAATAACTAACCCCCAAACGTAAGAAAACTAACCCCCAAACGTGAAAATAACTAACCCCCAAACGTTAGAATGACTAACCCCCAATCGTAAGAATAACTAACTCCCAAACGTAAGAATAACTAACCCCCAAACCTAAGATGACTAAACTCCAAACGTAAAAATAACTAACCCCTAAACGTAATAATATTTAACCCCAAAACGTAAACATAACAAAGCCCCAAACGTAAGAAAACTAATCCCAAACGTAAGAATAACTAATCCCCAAACGTAATAATATCTAACCCCAAAACGTAAAAATAACAAATCCCCAAACGTAAGAATAACTAACCCGCAAACGTAAGAAAACTAACTCCCAAACGTAATAATAACTAACCCCAAAACGTAAGAATGACTAACCTTCAAACGTAAGAATAACTAACCCCCAAAAGTAAGAATAACTAACCCCCAAAAGTAAGAATAACTAACCCCCAAACGTAAGAAAAGTAATCCGCAAACGTAAGAATAAGTAACCCGAAAACGTAAGAATGACAAACCCCAAAACGCAGGAAAGCTAACCCCCAAACGTAAGACTAACTAACTCCCAAACGCAGCAAAACTAACCCCCAAACTTAAGAAAGCTAACCATCAAACGTATGAATGATTTACCCGCAGACCTAAGAAAACTCACGCCCAAACGTAATAATAAGTAACCCCCAAACGTAATTAGACTAATCCCCAATCGTAAAAAAGACTAACCCCCAAACGTAAGAACACTAATCTGCAAACGTAAGAATAACTAACCCCCAAACGTAAGAATGACAAACTTCCAAACGTTGGAAAACTAACCCCCAAACGTAAGAATAACTAACCCCAACACGTAAGAAAACTAACGCCCAAATGTAATAATAAGTAAGCCCCAAACGTACGTAAGACTTTTCCCCAAACGTAACAAAACTAACCCCCAAACGTAAGAAAACTAACCCCCAAAAATAAGAATAACTAACCCCCAAATGTAAGAAAACTAACCTAAAAACGTAAAAAGGACTATTCCCCAAACGTAAGAAAACTAACCCCTCAAGGTAAGAATGACTAACCCCCAAACGTAAGAATAACTAATCCCAAACGTAAGAATGACTAACCCCCAAACGTAGGAATACGAACCCCCAAACGTAAGGATAACTAACCCCCAAACGTGAAAATAACTAACCCCCAAAGGTTAGAATGACTAGCCCCCAAAACGTAAGAATGACTAACCCCCAAACGTAAGAATGACAAACCGCCAAATGTAAGAATGACTAACCCCCAGACCTAGGAAAACTAACCCCGAAACGTAATAATGACAAACCCCCAAACGTAAGGAAACCAACCCCCAAACATAAGAATAACTAACCCCCAAATGTAAGAAAACTAACCTCCAAACGTAAAAAGGACTAACCCCTAAACGTAAGAAAACTAACCCCTCAAAGTAAGAACTAACCCCCAAAACTAACCCCCAAACCTAAGAATGACTAACCCCCAAACGTAAGAAAAGTAACCCCCAAACGTAAGAATAACTAACCCCCAAACGTAATAATATCTAACCCCAAAACGTAAAAATGACTAATCCCAAAACGTAAAAATAACAAACCCCCAAACGTAAGAAAACTAATCCCAAACGTAAGAATAACTAACCCCCAAACCTAAGAAAACTAACCCCCAAACGTAATAATAACTAACCCCAAAACGTAAGAATAACTAACCCCCAAACGTAACAAAAGTAATCTGCAAATGTAAGAATAAGTAACCTGAAAACGTAAGATTGACAAACCCCAAAACGTAGCAAAGCTAACCCCCAAAGGTAAGACTGACTAACACCTAAATGTAGAAAAACTAACCCCCAAACGTAAGAATAACTAACCCCCAAACTTAAGAAAGCTAACCCCCAAACGTATGAATGATTAACCCCCAGACGTAAGAAAGCTAACACCCAAACGTAATAATAAGTAACCCCCAAACGTAAGAAATACTATTCCCTAATCGTAAAAAAAACTAACCCCTAAACGTAAGAATAACCTACCCCCAAACGTAAGAACACTAATCTGCAAACGTAATAATAAGACACCCCCAAACGTAAGAATGACAAACTTTCAAACGTAGGAAAACTAACCCCTAAACGTAAGAATACCTAACCCCCAAACCTAAGATGACTAACCCCCAAACGTAAGAAAAGTAACCCCCAAACGTAAAAATAACTAACCCCCAAACGTAACAAAACTAACCCTCAAACGTAATAATATCTAACCCCAAAACGTAAGAAAACTAACCCCAAAGCGTAAGAATAACTAACCCCCAAACGTAAGAAAACTAACCCCAAACGTAAGAATAACTAATCCCAAACGTAAGAATAACTAACACTTAAACCTAAGAAAACTAACCCCTAAACCTAAGAATGACTAACCCCCAAACGTAAGAATGAGAAACCCCCAAACGTAAGAAAAGTAACCCCCAAACGTAAGAATAACTAACCCCCAAACGTCATAAAATCTAACCCCAAAACGTAAAAATGACTAATCCCGAAACGTAAAAATAACAAACCCCCAAACGTAAGAAAACTAACCCCAAACGTAAGAATAACTAATCCCAAACGTAAGAATAACTAACCCCCAAACCTAAGAAAACTAACCCCCAAACGTAATAATAACTAACCCCAAAACGTAAGAATGACAAACCCCCAAACGTAAGAGAACTAACCCCCAAACGTAAAAATAACTAACCCCCAAACGTAAGAAAAGTAATCCGCAAACGTAAAAATAAGTAACCCGAAAACGTAAGATTGACAAACCCCAAAACGTAGCAAAGCTAACCCCCAAACATAGGACTGACTAACACCTAAACGTAGCAAAACTAACCCCCAAACGTAAGAATAACTAACCCCCAAACTTAAGAAAGCTAACCCCCAAACGTATAAATGATTAACCCCCAGACGTAAGAAAACTAACGCCCAAACGTAATAATAAGTAACCCCCAAACGTAAGAAATACTATTCCCCAATCGTAAAAACAACTAACCCCTAAACGTAAGAATAACCTACCCCCAAACGTAAGAACACTAATCTGCAAACGTAAGAATAACTTACCCCCAAACGTAAGAATGACAAACTTCCAAACGTAGGAAAACTAACCCTCAAATATAAGACTGACTAACCCTTAAATGTAAGAAAACTGACCCTTAAACGTGTCTGACTAACTCCTAAATGTAAGAAAACGAAGCCCGAAACGTAAGAATGACTTACCCCCTAAAGTAAGAAAACTAACCATCAAACGTAAGAATGAATCACCCCCAAACGTAAAAAAACTAACTCCTAACCGTAAGACTGACTAACCCCCAAACGTACAAAAACTAATCCCCAAACGTAAGAATGACTCACCCCCAAACGTAAAAATGACAAATCCCCAAACATACAAAAATTAACCCCCAAACGTAGGAAAACTAACACCCAAACGTAAGACTGACTAGCCCCCAAACGTAAGAATGAATCACCCCCAAACAAAAGCAACTAACCCCAAAACGTAAGAATGTTAAACCCCAAAACGTAACAAAACTAACCTCCAAACGTAAAAACGAATAACCCCCAAACAAAAGAAAACTACCCCCCAAACCTAAGAATGAAAAAACCCAAACATACGAAAATTAACTCCCAAACGTAGAAAAACTAACCCCCAAACGTAACAATGACTAACCCCCAAACGTAAGAAAACTAACCCCCAAACGTAAGACTGACTAAATCCCAAATGTAAGAAAATTAAGCCCCAAACGTAAGAATGACTCACCCCAAAAGTAAGAATGACAAACCCTTAAACGTAAGAAAACTAACCCCCAAACGTAAGAATGACTCACCCCCAAACGTAAGAAATCTAACCCCAAACGTACCAAAACTAACCCCCAAACGTAAAAAAACTAATCCCTAATTGTTAGAGTGACAAGCCCCCAAACGTAAGAATGACTAACCCCCAAACGTAAGAAAACTAACCCCGAAACGTAAGAATAATAAACCCCCGAACGTAAGAAAACTAACCCCCAAACGTCAGAATAATCAACCTCCAAACGTAAAAGGACTAACACCCAAACGTAAGAAAACTAAGCGTCAAAGGTAAGAATGAATAACCCCCAAATGTAAAAATAACTAATTCCCAAACGTAACAATGACTCACCCTCAAACGTAAAAAAAACTAACCCCAAAACGTAAAAATAATCAACCCCCAAACGTAAGAAAACCAATCTCCAAACGTAAGAATGACTAAACCCCACACAAGAGTGACAATGACTAACCCCAAACGTAAGAAAAACTAACACCCAAACATAAGAAAACTAACCCCCAAACGTAAGAATAACTAACCCCCAAACATAAGAATGACTCACCCCCAACCGTAAAAAAACAAACCCCAAAACATAAGAATGACTAACCACCAAACGTAAGAATGACTAACCCTTAAAATTTTAAATGACTACCCCCAAACCTAAGAAAACTAACACTCAAAAGTAAAAATGACAAGCCCCCAAACGTAACAAAACTAACCTCCAAACGTAACAAGTACTAACCCCCAAACGTAAAGAAACTAACCCCCAAAGGTAAAACTGACTAACCCCCAAACGTAAGAATGACAACCCCACAAACGTAGTGAAACTAACCCCCAAACGTAAGACTGAGTAATCCCTAAACGTAAGAAAACTAACCCCCAAACTTAAGACTGACTAACCCCCAAACGTCAGAATGACAAACTCCAAAACGTAGGAAAACTTACCCCCAAACGTAAGACTAACTAACCCTTAAATGTATGAAAACTAACCCCCAAACGTAAGACTGACTTACCCCCAAATAAACGATACTAAGCCCCAAAAGTAAGAAAAACTCACCCCCAAACTTCAAAAAGACTTACCCCCAAACGTAAGAAGACTAACCCCTAAACGTAAGAATGATATACCCCTTAACGTAAGAAAACTAACCTTCAAACGTAAGAATAATTAACCTCCAAACGTAAGAAAACTAATCTCCAAACAGAAGAATAACTAACCCCCAAACGTAAGAAAACTAACCCCCAAAAGTAAGAATGACTAACCCCCAAACGTAAAAAAACTAACTCCTAACCGTAAGACTGACTAACCCCCAAACTTAAGAAAACTAACCCCCAAACGTAAGGATGACTTACCCCCAAACGTAAGAATGATTAACCCTCAAAGGTAAGAAAACTAACCTCCGAACGTAAGAACAACTAACCCCCAAACGTAAACAAACTAACCCCAAAACGTAAGAATAACTAACCCCCAAACGTAAAAAAAAAATACCTCAAAACAAAACAAAACTAACCTCAAAATGTAAGAATAACTTACAACCAAATGTAAGAATGGCTAACCCCTAAATGTAAGAATGACTAACCCCAAAACGTAAGAAAACTAACCCCCAAAACTTTAAAAAACTAACCCCAACAAGTAAGAATGACTAACCCCCAAACGTAAGAATGACTAACCCCCAATTATAAAGAATAACTCACCCCCAAACCTAAGAAAACTAACCCCCAAACGTAACAATGACAAACCCCAAACCTAAGAAAACTAACCTGCAAACGTAAAAAAGACTAACCCTAAACAAAAGAACACTAACCCTTGAAGGTAACAATGACAAACCCCCAAACGTAATAATGACAAACCCTCAAACATAGGAAAATTAATCCCCAAACGTAGGAAAACTAACCCTCAAACAAAACAGAAACTAACCCCCAAACGTAAAAAAAAAATCCCCAAACGTAAGAATGACTAACCCCCAAACGTAACAATAACTAACCCCCAAATGAAGAAAACTAACCCCCAAACGTAAGAATAACTAACCCCAAAACGTAAGAAAAATAACCCTCAAACGTGAAAATAACTAACCCTCAAACGTAAGAGAAACTAACCCCCAAACGTAAGAATGACTAACCCCTAAATGTAAGAATGACTAACCCCAAAACGTAAGAAAACTAACCCCCAAAACTTTAAAAAACTAACCCCAACAAGTAAGAATGACTAACCCCCAAACGTAAGAATGACTAACCCCTAATTATAAAGAATAGCTCACCCCAAAACCTAAGAAAACTAAACCCCAAACGTAACAATAACAAACCCCAAACCTAAGAAAACTAACCTGCAAACGTAAAAAAAGACTGACCCTAAACAAAAGAAAACTAACCCTTGAAGGTAACAATGACAAACCCCCAAACGTAATAATGACAAACCATCAAACATAGGAAAATTAATCCCCAAACGTAAGAATAACTAACCCCAAAACGTAAGAAAAATAACCCCCAAACGTGAAAATAACTAACCCTCAAACGTAAGAGAAACTAACCCCCACACGTATAAAAAAATCCCCAAACGTAAGAATGACTAACCGCCAAACGTAAGAATAACTAACCCCCAAACGTAAGACTGACTAACCTTTAAAGGTAAGAAAATTAACCCCCAAACGTAAGACTGACTAACCCCCAAACGTAAGATTGACTAACGCCTAAATGTAAGAATACTAACCCCCAAACGTAACAATAACTAACCCCCAGACGTAAGAATGACCGACCCACAAACGTAAGAAAACTAACCCCAAAACGTAAGAATAACTAACTCCCAAACGTAAGAACAACTAACCCCTAAAGGTAGGAAAACTAACCCCCAAACGTAAAAAAAACTAACCCCAAAACGTAAGAATGACTAACCCCAAACGTAACAATGACTAACCCAAAATGTAAGAATGACTAACCGTTAAACGTAAGAAAACTAACCCCCAAACGTAAGAATGACAAACCCCCAAACGTAAGAAAACTAACCTCCACACGTAAGAAGGACTAACCCCTAAAAGTAAGAAAACTAACCCCAGAAGGAAAGATTGACTAACCCCCAAACGTAAAAATGACAAACCCCAAACAAAGGAAAATTAATTCATAAAACTAACCCCCAAACGTAAGAATGACTAAACCATAAATGTAACAATGACTAACCCTTAAAGCTAAGAAAACTAACCCCCAAACGGAAGAAAGACAAACCCTCAAACGTCAAAAACTAACCACCAAACGTAAGAATAACTAACCCCCAAACATAAAAATGACTAACTTCCAAACGTAAGAAAACTAACCCCCAAACGTAAGAATAACTAACCTCCAAACGTAAGAAAACTAGACCCCAAACGTAAGAATACTAATCCCCAAAGGTAAAAAAACTA
Source organism: Pavona decussata (assembly GCF_977016875.1). NCBI lineage: Eukaryota > Metazoa > Cnidaria > Anthozoa > Scleractinia > Agariciidae > Pavona > Pavona decussata. The sequence continues at coordinate 5,452,170 of NW_028145860.1, read as the reverse complement.
ACCCGCACGCGTAAGAATGACTAACCCCGAAACATAAGAATGACTAACCTCCAAACGTATAAAAACTAACCCCCAAACATAAGAAATACTAACCCCCAAACGTAAGAGAACTAACCCCCAAACGTAAGAATAACTAACCCCCAAACATAAGAATGACTAACTTCCAAACGTAAGAAAACTAACCCCCAAACGTAAGAATAACTAAACCCCAAACGTAAGAAAACTAACCCCCAAACGTAAGAATAACTAAAATCCAAACGTAAGAAAACTAGACCCCAAACGTAAGAATACTAATCCCAAAAGGTAAGAAAGCTAACCCGCACGCGTAAGAATGACTAACCCCGAAACATAAGAATGACTAACCTCCAAACGTATAAAAACTAACCCCCAAACGTAAGAGAACTAACCCCCAAACGTAAGAATAACTAACCCCCAAACATAAGAATGACTAACTTCCAAACGTAAGAAAACTAACCCCCAAACGTAAGAATAACTAAACCCCAAACGTAAGAAAACTAACCCCCAAACGTAAGAATGACTAACCCCCAAACATAAGAATGACTAACCTCCAAACGTATAAAAACTAACCCCCAAACGTGAGAATAACTAACCCCCAAATGTAAGAAAACTAACCGCCAAACGTAAGAATAACTAACCCCCAAACATAAGAATGACTAACCTCCAAACGTAAGAGAACTAACCCCCAAACGGAAGAATAACTAACCCATAAAGGTAGGAAAACTAACCGCCAAACGTGAGAACAACTAAACCTAATCGTAAGAATGACAAACCCCCAATCGTAGGAAAACTAACCCACAAACTTAAACGGACTAACCCCTAAATGTAAGAAAACTAACCCCCAAACGTAAGACTGACTAACCCCCAAACGTAAGAATGACAAACCCCCATACGTATTAAAACTAACCCCCAAACTTAAACTGACTAACCCCTAAATGTAAGAACACTAACCCCCAAACGTAACACTGACTAACCCCCAAACGTAAAAATGACAAACCCCCAAAACGTAGGAAAACTAACCCCCAAACGTAAGACTTACTAACCCCTAAATGTAAGAAAACCAACCTCCAAACGTAAGACTGACTTACCCCCAAATGTACGAAAACTAAGCCCTAAAAGTAAGAATGACTCACCCCTAAACTTAAAAAAACTTACTCCAAACGTAATAATGACTAACCCTTAAACGTAAGAAAACTAACCCCCAAACGTAAGAATGACTAACCCCCAAACGTAAGAAAACTAACCTCCAAACGTAGGAAACAAACATCCAAACGTTAGAAGGACTAACCCCTAAACGTAAGAAAACTAACTCCCAAACCTAAGAATGACTAATTCCCAAACTAAAGAATGACTAACCCCTATACGTAGGAAAACTTACCCCCAAACGTTAAAAAACTATTCCCCAAACGTAAGAATAACTAACGCCCAAACTTAAGAAAAATAACCCCCAAACGTAAGGATGACTAACCCCCAAACGTGAAAATGACTAACCCACAAAGGTAAGAAAACTAACCCCCAAACGTACGAATAACTTACCCCCAAAAGTAAGAAAACTAACGCCCGAAGGAAAGATTGACTACCCCCCAAACGTAAAAATGACAAACCCCAAACATAGGAGAATTAACCCATAAACGTAAGAAAACTAACCCCCAAACGAAAGAATAACTAACGCCCAAAACGTAAGAAAACTAACCCGAAACGCAAGAATGGCTAACCCCCATACGTAAGAATGACAAACCCCCAAACGTAGGAAAACTAACCCCTAAACGTAAGACTGACTAACCCCTGAATGCAAGAAAACTAACCCCAAAACGTAAGACTGACTTACCGCCAAACGTAAGAATGGGTGTAGACAAAACCTGGACCCCCCCCTTCTGGATCCCCCTTCTGGACCCCTTTCTGGACCCCCTTCTGGACCCCCTTCTGGACCCCTTAAAATTTCGGGAAAAATAAAAAATAAAAAATATATATTAAAATAACACTAAAGCTTACAGCTTGGTATCCACGAAGGTTTCCTCGATTCATCGTGCAGCTTAAAAACGCTTCACTACCGTCTCTAAAGTTCGTAGTTTCACAGGTAATTTTCTAGTGAAGTTGAAATTCGTTCTTGACAACCGCATACTCCGGTAATTGCCTCCAAAATCGTCCCATA